>NC_091764.1:44089469-44392500 GCF_029378745.1 Bos indicus | reverse complement strand
TTTTTCTTCTTTAACATTGTATTTTTGAAATTCCGAACTCTACTCTAGATTTTTAATGTTAGCTTTTTGGTATTTGTTATCAATTTTGTACCTATATATATATATTTTTTTTTAAATAACTTTTGTGACTTTTTTTCCCTCTCTCTTTCTTTCTCTTCTTCTTTTATATAACATTGTATATCTGAAATTCCAAATTCTACTCTAGATTTTTAATTTATGCTTTTTGGTATTTGTTATCAATTTTGTACCTATATTTTCTTTATAATTTTTGCAACTTGGTTTGTTTTCATTTGTTTTTTCTCTCTTTCTTTTTCTTCTTCTTCTTTTTTTTTTAACATTGTATCTTTGAAATTCCAGACTCTACTCTAGATTTTTAACTTTTGCTATTTGTTATCAATTTTGTACCTATATTTTCTTTATAATTTTTGCAACTTGATTTGTTTTTGTTTGTTTGTTTGTTTTTCTCTTTCTTTTCATTTTTCTTTTTTTTTCACATTGTATTTTTTAAATTCCAGACTCTACTCTAGATTTTTAACTTTTGCTTTTTGGTATTTGTTATTAATTTTGTACCTATGTTTTCTTTATAATTTTTGCGACTTTGGTTTTTTTTCTCTCTTTCTTTTCCTTCTTCTTTTCTTTAACATTTTTTTTGAAATTCCAAACTCTACTTTAGATTTTTAATTTTTGCTTTGATGTATTTGTTACCAATTCTGTACCTTTAAGAACCCAATCTTCAGTACCCATTTTTCACTAGGGAGCGAGATTACTGGCTTGACTACTTTCTCCCTCTTTGGACTCTCCTTTTCCTCCACCAGGTCACCAGTGTCTCCTCCCTAACCCCTCTCTACTCTATGCAACTCTGTGAATTTCTGTGTGTTCCAGGCGGTGGAGAACACTTAGGGAACTGATTATTGGCTGGATCTGTCTCCCTCCTTTTCATTCCCCCTTTTATCCTCCTGGCCACCTCTGTCTCCTTCCTCCTTCTTCTCTTCTCTGTATAATTCCGTGAACATCTTGAGCGGTTCAATTGTGGAGTGCACATAAGGAAGTGATTACTGGCTAGCCCACTCTCTCCTCTATTGATTCCACCTCATCTCATTCGGGTCAGCTCTAACTCCCTCCTCCCTCTTCTCTTCTCCATGTAACGCTGTGAACCTCTCTGGGTGGCCCTCACGGTGGAGAAACTTTTCATCTTTAACGTACATGTTTTATCAATGGTGCTGTATAGAAGGAGAAGTTTTGAAACTACTGTAAAAATAAGACCGATAACTGGAAACAGGAGGCTTAAGTCCAAACCCTGACTCCAGGGAACTCCTGACTCCAGGGAACATTAAATGACAGAAGCTCATCAAACGCCTCCATACCTACACTGAAACCAAGCACCACACAAGGGCCAACAAGCTCCAGGGCAAGACATACCAAGCAAATTCTCCAGCAACACAGGAACACAGCCCTGAGCTCCAAGATACAGGCTGCTCAAAGTCACCCCAAAACCATAGACATCTCATAACTCATTACTGGACACTTCATTGCACTCCAGAGAGAAGAAATACAGCTCCACACACCAGAACACTGACACAAGCTTCCCTAATCTAGAAACCTTGACAAGCCACCTATACAAACCCACACACACTGAGGAAATGCCACAATAAAGAGAACTCCACAAACTGCCAGAATACAGAAAGGACACCCCAAACTCAGCAATTTAAACAAGATGAAGAGACAGAGGAATACCCAGCAGATAAAGGAACAAGATAAATGCCCACCAAACCAAACAAAGGAGGAAGAGATAGGGAATCTACCTGATAAAGAATTCCGAATAATGATAGTGAAATTGATCCAAAATCTTGAAATCAAAATGGAATCACAGATTAATAGCCTGGAGACAAGGATTGAGAAGATGCAAGAAAGGTTTAACAAGGACCTAGAAGAAATAAAAAAGAGTCAATATATAATGAATAATGCAATAAATGAAATCAAAAACACTCTGGAGGCAACAAATAGTAGAAAAACAGAGGCAGAAGATAGTATTAGTGAATTAGAAGATAGAATGGTAGAAATAAATGAATCAGAGAGGAAAAAAGAAAAACGAATTAAAAGAAATGAGGACAATCTCAGAGACCTCCAGGACAATATTAAACGCTACAAAATTCAAATCATAGGGGTCCCAGAAGAAGAAGACAAAAGAAAGACCATGAGAAAATACTTGAGGAGATAATAGTTGAAAACTTCCCTAAAGTGGGGAAGGAAATAATCACTCAAGTCCAAGAAACCCAGAGAGTTCCAAACAGGATAAACCCAAGGCGAAACACCACAAGACACATATTAATCAAATTAACAAAGATCAAACACAAAGAACAAATATTAAAAGCAGCAAGGGAAAACTAACAAATAACACACAAGGGAATTCCTATAAGGATAACAGCTGATCTTTCAATAGAAACTCTCCAAGTCAGGAGGGAATGGCAAGACATACTTAAAGCGATGAAAGAAAATAACCTACAGCCCAGATTACTGTACCCAGCAAGGATGTCATCCAAATATGAAGGAGAAATCAAAAGCTTTACAGACAAGCAAAAGCTGAGAGAATTCAGCACCACCAAACCAGCTCTACAACAAATACTAATGGATATTCTCTAGACAGGAAACACAAAAATGATGTATAAATTCAAACCCAAAACAATAAAGTAAATGGCAACGAGATCATACTTATCAATAATTACCTTAAACATAAATGGGTTGAATGCCCCAACCAAAAGACAAAGACTGGCTGAATGGATACAAAAACAAGACCCCTACATATGTTGTCTACAAGAGACCCACCTCAAAACAGGGGACACATACAGACTGAAAGTGAAGGGCTGGAAAAAGATTTTCCATGCAAATAGGGACCAAAAGAAAGCAGGAGTAGCAATACTCATATCAGACAAAATAGACTTTAAAACAAAGGCTGTGAAAAGAGACAAAGATGGTCACTACATAATGATCAAAGGATCAATACAAGAAGAAGATATAACAATTATAAATATATATGTAGCCAACATGGGAGCACCACAGTATGTAAGGCAAATGCTAACAAGTATGAAAGGGGAAATTAACAATAACACAATAATAGTGGGAGACTTTAATACCCCATTCACACCTATGGATAGATCAACTAAACAGAAAATTAACAAGGAAACAGAAACTTTAAACGATACAATAGACCAGTTAGACCTAATTGATATCTATAGGACATTTCATCCCAAAACAATGAATTTCACCCTTTCTCAAGTGCACATGGAACCTTCTCCAGGATAGATCACATCCTGGGCGATAAATCTAGCCTTGGTAAATTCAAAAAAATTGAAATCATTCCAAGCATCTTTTCTGACCACAATGCAGTAAGATTAGATCTCAATCACAGGAGAAAAACTATTAAAAATTACAACATATGGAGGCTGAACAACACACTGCTGAATAACCAACAAGTCACAGAAGAAATCAAAAAAGAAATCAAAATTTGCATAGAAACGAATGAAAATGAAAATACAACAACCCAAAACCTGTGGGACACGGTAAAAGCAGTCCTAAGGGGAAAGTTCATAGCAATACGGGCACACCTCAAGAAACAAGAAAAAAGTCAAATAAATAACCTAACTCTACACCTAAAGCAACTAGAAAAGGAAGAAATGAAGAACCCTAGGGTTAGTAGAAGGAAAGAAATCTTAAAACTTAGGGCAGAAATAAATCAAAAGAAACAAAAGAGACCATAGTAAAAATCAACAAAGCCAAAAGCTGGTTCTTTGAAAGGATAAATAAAATTGACAAACCATTAGCCAGACTCATCGAGAAACAAAGGGAGAAAAATCAAATCAATAAAATTAGAAATGAAAATGGAGAGATCACAACAGACAACACACAAATACAAAGGATCATAAGAGACTATCAGCAATTATATGCTGATAAAATGGACAATGTGGAAGAAATGGACAAATTCTTAGAAAAGTACAACTTTCCAAAACTGGACCAGGAAGAAATACAAAATCTTAACAGTCCCATCACAAGCATGGAAACTGAAACTGTAATCAAAAATCTTCCAGCAAACAAAAGCTCAGGTCCAGACGGCTTCACAACTGAATTCAACCAAAAATTTAGAGAAGAGCTAACACCTATCCTGCTCAAACTCTTCCAGAAAATTGCAGAGGAAGGTAAACTTCCAAACTCATTCTATGAGGCCACCATCACCCTAATCCCAAAACCTGACAAAGATCCCACAAAAAAAGAAAACTACAGGCCAATATCACTGATGAACATAGATGCAAAAATCCTTAACAAAATTCTAGCAATCAGGATCCAACAACACATTAAAAAGATCATACACTATGACCAAGTGGGCTTGATCCCAGGGATGCAAGGATTCTTCAATATCCGCAAATCAATCAATGTAATACACCACATTAACAAATTGAAAAATAAAAACCATATGATTATCTCAATAGATGCAGAGAAAGCCTTTGACAAAATTCAACACCCATTTATGATAAAAACTCTCCAGAAAGCAGGAATAGAAGGAATATACCTCAACATAATAAAAGCTATATATGACAAACCCACAGCAAACATTATCCTCAATGGTGAAAAATTGAAAGCATTCCCTCTAAAGTCAGGAACAAGACAAGGATGCCCACTTTCACCATTACTATTCAACATAGTTTTGGCCACAGCAATCAGAGCAGAAAAAGAAATAAAAGGAATCCAAATTAGAAGAGAAGTAAAACTCTCATTGTTTACAGATGACATGATCCTCTACATAGAAAACCCTAAAGACTCCACCAGAAAATTACTAGAACTAATCAATAATTATAGTAAAGTTGCAGGATATAAAATCAACACACAGAAATCCCTTGCATTCCTATACACTAATAATGAGAAAACAGAAAGAGAAATTAAGGAAACAATTCCATTCACCATGGCAATGAAAAGAATAAAATACTTAGGAATATATCTACCTAAAGAAACTAAAGACCTATATATAGAAAACTATAAAACACTGGTGAAAGAAATCAAAGAGGACACTAATAGATGGAGAAATATACCATGTTCATGGATCGGAAGAATCAATATAGTGAAAATGAGAATACTACCCAAAGCAATTTATAGATTCAATGCAATCCCTGTCAAGCTACCAACAGTATTCTTCACAGAGCTAGAACAAATAATTTCACAATTTGTATGGAAATACAAAAAACCTTGAATAGCCAAAGCTATCTTGAGAAAGAAGAATGGAACTGGAGGAATCAACCTGCCTGACTTCAGGCTCTACTACAAAGCCACAGTTATCAAGACAGTATGGTACTGGCACAAAGACAAAAATATAGATCAATGGAACAAAATAGAAAGCCCAGAGATAAATCCACGCACATATGGACACCTTATCTTAGACAAAGGAGGCAAGAACATACAATGGATTAAAGACAATCTCTTTAACAAGTGGTGCTGGGAAAACTGGTCAACCACTTGTAAAAGAAGGAAACTAGACCACTTTCTAACATCATACACAAAAATGAACTCAAAATGGATTAAAGATCTAAACAAAAGACCAGAAACTATAAAACTCCTAGAGGAGAACATAGGCAAAACACTCTCTGACATACATCACAGCAGGATCCTCTATGACCCACCTCCCAGAATATTGGAAATAAACAAATGGGACGTAATTAAACTTAAAAGCTTCTGCACAACAAAGGAAATTATAAGCAAGGTGAAAAGACAGCCTTCAGAATGGGAGAAAATAATAGCAAATGAAGCAACTGACAAACAACTAATCTCAAAAATATACAAGCAACTCCTACAGCTCAACTCCAGAAAAATAAATGACCCAATCAAAAAATGGGCCAAAGAACTAAATAGACATTTCTCCAAAGAAGACATACAGATGGCTAACAAACACATGAAAAGATGCTCAACATCACTCATTTTCAGAGAAATGCAAATCAAAACCACTATGAGGTACAATTTCACGCCAGTCAGAATGGCTGCCATCCAAAAGTCTACAAGCAATAAATGCTGGAGAGGATGTGGAGAAAAGGGAACCCTCTTACACTGTTGGTGGGAATGCAAACTAGTACAGCCACTATGGAGAGCAGTGTGGAGATTCCTTAAAAAACTGGAAATAGAACTGCCTTATGATCCAGCAATCCCACTACTGGGCATACACACTGAGGAAACCAGAAGGGAAAGAGACACGTGTACCCCAATGTTCATTGCAGCACTGTTTACAATAGCCAGGACATGGAAGCAACCTAGATGTCCCTCAGCAGATGAATGGATAAGAAAGCAGTGGTACATATACACAATGGAGTATTACTCAGCCATTAAAAAGAATACATTTGAAGCAGTTCTAATGAGGTGGATGAAACTGGAGCATATTATACAGAGTGAAGTAAGCCAGAAGGAAAAACACCAATACAGTATACTAACGCATATATATGGAATTTAGAAAGATGGTAACAATAACCCTGTGTACGAGACAGCAAAAGAGACACTGATGTATAGAACAGTCTTATGGACTCTGTGGGAGAGGGAGAGGGTGGATGATTTGGGAGAATGGCATTGAAATATATATAATATCATATATGAAACAAGTCGCCAGTCCAGGTTCGATGCTTGATACTGGATGCTTGGGGCTGGTGCACTGGGATGACCCAGAGGGATGGTATGGGGAGGGAGGAGGGAGGAGGGTTCAGGATGGGGAACACGTGTATGCCTGTGGTGGATTCATTTCTATATATGGCAGAACCAATCAATATTGTAAAGTTTAAATTAAAATAAAATTAAAAAAAAAAAAAGCAGAGACATTACTTTGCCAACAAGGTCCGTCTAGTCAAGGCTATGGTTTTTCCTATGGTCATGTATGGATGTAAGAGTTGGACTATGAAGAAGGCTGAGTGCTGCTTTTGAACTGTGGTGTTGGAGAAGACTCTTGAGAGTCCTTGGACTGGAAGGAGATCTAACCAGTCCATTCTGAAGGAGATCAGCCCTGGGATTTCTTTGGAAGGAATGATGCTAAAGCTGAAACTCCAGTACTTTGGCCACATCATGCGAAGAGTTGACACATCGGAAAAGACTCTGATGCTGGGAGGGATTAGGGGCAGGAGGAGAAGGGGACAACAGAGGATAAGATGGCTGGATGGCATCACTGACTCGATGGACGTGAGTTTCAGTGAACTTCAGGATTTGGTGATGGACAGGGAGCCCTGGCGTGCTGCGATTCATGGGGTCACAAGGAGTCGGACATGACTGAGCCACTGAACTGAACTAACTGATGAAATTGCATAGGATCAAATGATTAGGTGGTCCTAATTTGTCAGTAATCACATCCTGGTTTCAATGATGTTTTGAGGAGTTACACACTGAAGAATTCAGAGCCACTGGGCACTATGTTGGCAGAATATTCTCAAACTGTTCAGAAAACATAGAAGGCTGTACTGTACTTGAAAATTTATTGGGAAACTGAGATTGTTTCAGTCTTCAAAAAGAAAAGTGACAATTGCTAAGTCATTTCCAACTCTTTGTGACCCCATGGACTATACAGTTCATGGATTTCTCCAGGCTAAAATACTGGAATGGATAGCTTTTCCTTTCTCCAGGCTATCTTCCCAACCCAGGAATCAAACCTAGGTCTCCCACATTGCAGGCAGATTCTTTACCAGCTGAGCCACAAGGGAAGGCTAAGAATACAGAAGTGGGTAGCCTATCCCTTCTCCAGCAGATCTTCCCAACCCAGGAATCCAACTGGGGTCTCCTGCCTTGAAGGTGGATTCTTTACCAACTGAGCTATCAGGGAAGCACTTCAAAAAGTAGAAAACACTCTATTTTGAAAGAGACAAATATATGAATAGATAAAACATTTCTATCATATGGTTATAGGCTCAGCCCTGGGACACTCCAACTTTTAAAAATCAATCAGCAGAGAAACAGCCAGCCAAGAAGGGCTGAGAAGAAACCATCAATGAGGCAGAATATAAAGCAGGAGAAGCTGAGGAAGAAAAAGTTTTCAGAAGTAGCAAGTGGTTCAGTCTGTCAAATGCTGCTGAGAGATCAAATAGCATGAACAGAAATCAGGTGATCACTAGAACTGGCCCCAAGGCATCCTGGGAGGAGTCCTGTTGGAGCCGTTTTCAGCTGAGTGAGGACAGCAGACAAATTAAGAAAAGATGAAAATAGAAAGGGAGGTGAGGATGTGGAGTGAGTGAATATAGATATCTCATCCCAGAAGTGTTGTTATAAAAGGGAGTCGAAAATGTTGTAGGTGATTGCAGGGGTTAATAGTCAGCCACCTGTTGCTCTGGCTAAGCCATGAGAAAATCACCATGGGAAAAGAATAAAGGAAAAATATAGCAATACAGCATAACCCAAACAAAAGTACATCAGGTTGATTACTTGGGGTCATCATGCCCTGGTAAGCTGAGGAAAAATATAGTGTGGATCTTGGAACACCAGGTCAGCGCAGGTTCAGATCGCTGCTTGTGCACACACCAAGATGTTTTCCCAAGATGTTTTCCATATGCAGGTCTATGCCCTCCAGCTAGACGAAACCCTTTGTAAAGAAAATAACAAAGATAGTTTAAAGTAGTCAATAAAATGGGAGACATGACTGGGGACACAGGAGGCTGACTTCATCGTCGCACAACAGATGCTTTCTGTTGCCAAGACACTAAATAAAAGTGATGTGGCTCCGAAGAACAGGGCTCTTGATCTAAGAGTTCTTGAGTTCTCTGGTCCCATCTTTAAAACTTTACTTTTGACTCTAGTTTATTTTTTCCCAAACTGTGTGTCGATCACTTTTGATCCCTACCTGCTGCACTGGCCGCAGCAGTTAGAGGGTTGTGTAGAGCCTACGGAGAGTTCTTTGTAAAATGAAACGTTCCCAGGGCAGCTCGTGCAGTGCTGGGGATGATCCAGCAGAGGGAGAAACTCGGGATGCAGGAAACCCTCAGCCTAAACTGGAGTAGTGAGAGGGCTGTGATGAAGACTGCATTTGGAGACTGCCATTTGAGGAGCAGAAGCCCTTCATCCCAGTGATAAAGGGGAAAGAAGGGAGGGCGGGCCCAGGGAAAGATGTTAGCTCTGCTATGCTGGCCAGGAAGGGAGGATTTTGTATGAGGTTGCTTCTGTTCTGTCAGTGTAATATCATCTGACAGAGGACTTAAGACTGTAAGGCGGACTGTAAGGTCATCTGCTCAGAGCAGAGTATGGAAGGCCAGGGGTTGGTGTGTGTGCTGGGACTTTGAAAAGAGGGAAGTAAATAGTGACAGTCATTGTGGAGAGTGAGGACACCAACACAGAAGGATTTCAGAGAAGTGACTATGATGACCAGGTAGACTTGAGGGCCCATTTGAGATTTGTATTGATGAATTTTAAGTGAGGGGAAGTCCTTGGTGGTTCCATGGTTAGGATTCCGTGCTTTCACTCTTAGAGTAAGAAGTCAAGCCCTCTTGGGGAACTAAGGTCCCTGAAGCTGTATGGCACAGCCAAAAGAGATTAAACATTTAAAACATTAAGTGAGATATCAGCAGGCTTATGGATTTCTCTAGCAATATCCACCCGTTTCAATGCAGGTGAGAATGTAGGAAATACTAAGTGTCAGATCATTATTTCCCAATACATACGTATTTCTTCAGAGACATTAAATGGCTCTAAACAAAGGAAGACATAGTATGAATTGCAAAGCTTTTAATGAAAATGTTTTTCTTTTACAACATGCATAGTTTCACATCTATTGAATAGCAATTAATTCAATGCTTGCAAACTCATCTCCCTCTGAATTTAGTCATAATTCATGAACTTAAGCTAATAAAACTAAGGAAAATCAACAGCTCATCTAATCCTTCTTTATATTCCTTCAGGATCAGCAGGATGCCTAAATGAGTTCTTTACAAAGGCTAAAATAGGTTGATGTATAAACTGTGAGTTTATTTTTAAAGCTGTGTGAATGCAACATTTCTACTAAAACATTTAAACCAAAGGTCATACTTATGAAAACAAATTCTTGATGGGGCTGTTTCCATTTTTACCATTTGACGTTCTGCTCTTTTTGACTGAACAGATGAAAGTTCACATGCCTACTCAGGTGGGGCTTTGCCTAAGATCAATTTGCTTAGAGATATTCTTTTGTTGGAGAAGGCAATGGCACCCCACTCCAGTACTCTTGCCTGGAAAATCCGATGGATGGAGGAGCCTGGTAGGCTGCGGTCCATGCTAAGGGTCGGACACGACTGAGTGACTTCACTTTCCCTTTTCACTGTCATGTGTTGGAGAAGGAAATTGCAACCCACTCCATTGTTCTTGCCTGGAGAATCCCAGGGACCGGGGAGCCTGGTGGGCTGCTGTCTCTAGGGTGGCACAGAGTCGGACACGACTGAAGTGACTTAGCATAGCATTGTTTTCTTCTATTTTGTTGAATATTGGGGAGTACTTATATCATTCAAGATTAAGTCTGGGTTATCTCTTTGAGAAACTAAATGTACCAGAGATACATTTGATAATGAAGATTTTAGACAATTATTCACCAACATTAGTTCTGTTAGCAAGCTGAAAAATGTTGTAGGCCCAATATCAAACAATAAACACGTGAGGTAAACGTCAGCCTCTTAGAAGAAAGACCATATGCTCCTGCTTTGATAAAAACATTATTTGTTTGAAAGAGTGAGAGTATAACCTTTTACTCAACGATTATTTCCTTAATATGAAAAAGAGACAAAATGAGCTGAAGACGAAAACTCCACAGTTACACTCTGCAACCCTTAACATAACTCGTGAGGTCTCGGTTTTGACACTTGTTTGTCCATGCCACCCTGTAGAAAAAGGTAAAAGAAATGATAATAAGATTAAAACATATCTTCATTGTGTTATACATACTTCAAATCCTTTGTGAGAACAAAATAGTTAATCAGTCCATGAAATACAAGCTACAGACAGATCCAAGTATTGCTTATTTATCAACTGGAGACATGTATACCAAGGCCTTCACATCTCCCCAAGGCTTCACTAGAGCACAGAATGCTGAACACAAATGTTGAGTCTTGTGTAGTCCACAACACAACTGCAAAGCGTATTCCATATTTACTTACTTTCAAAAATAATTTTAAGATATGGTGAGGAATTGGTAGAGTGTGGAAAAACTTAAAAATTCTAGAACTCCTTAGAATAAATTGAGGTTAAAGTAGATTGTTTCTATGTAATACACTGTTTAGCGTAAATCTTAATATTTAGATTTTCCATTTTCAATTCCCTTGGTCTTAGAGAATCTTCCCAACACTTTTCTCATAACAGTAAGATGAAACCACTCCCTACCCTCTCACACACACCTTTTTTTAGCCACACACACCACATGGCCTATGGTATCTCAGATTCCCAACCAGGTACCAGACTCCCTCCTGCACTGAAAGCATAGACTCTTAACCACTAGGGAAGATCTCTCCTTTAATGCTTAACCCATACCTTGCTCTGTGAAGGGAACTTACATAGTGTTGAAGGTCCATTATACTTGAAACACAAACAAACTCAGAAAAAGAAATCAGATTTGTGGTTACCAATTGTGGGTATTGTGGGTGGGGTGCAGGCACCCCACTCCAGTACTTTTGCCTGGAAAATCCCATGAATGGAGGAGCCTGGTGGGCTGTAGTCCATGGAGTCGCTAAGAGTTGGATACGACTGAGTGACTTCCCTTTCACTTTTCACTTTCATGCATTGGAGAAGGAAATGGCAACCCACTCCTGTGTTCTTGCCTGGAGAATCCCAGGGACAGGGGAGCCTGGTGGGTTGCCGTCTATGGAGTCGTGAAGAGTCGGACACGACTGAAGCGACTTAGCAGTAGCAGCAGCAGTGGGTGGGGTGAGGGGTGGGGAATTGGATGAAAGCATCGGAAAGTACTACAAACCTCCAATTATAAGATAAGTAAACACTGGAGATGCGATGTACAACATGATGAATAGAATTAACACTGCTGTGCTCACATATGAAAATAGATTAGACAGTAAATCACAAGATTTTTCATCACAAATTTTTTTCTTCTGTTTCTTTAATTTTTTAACTTATTTTTTAATGAAGGATAATTGCTTAACAGTATTGCATTGTGTTTCTTTAATGTTGTATCCATTGAGATCATGCATGTTCACTAAACTTACTGTGATAATCATTTCATGATGTATTACGTCATTATGCTGTACACCTTAAATTTATGAAGTACTGTGGGTCAATTATATCTTAACAACATTGGATGGAAAGCAAAAAACAAAAAAATAACATACCATGCTGTAATGCCTTGCTGACTGACAATCTTCTTTGCACATGCTACAGCTTGAGTGATGTCATCTTTCAGCAAAGCTGAAAAAGAGGTGGTGGGAAATGAGGACAATGTTCACAGAAATTCATGTAAATTTTAGGTTCAGCCAGCTTTATTCTCTTAGGCTGAGGAAAGAACAAATACAATTATTTTTTTAAGAGTCCCTGTATCTGTGAATATTGGGAGAAAACCCTCTCTCTCCATTCTATCCCCTTTGGCATGAAATAAAACATTCTGTTTTTCGTTTTCCAACGTCATTTGGAAGCTCTGAAACTATTAACTAACATGATAGAAGGTTCTCTTTTCACTGGACACTTTGAAAACAAAACAAAAACAAACAAGCAGAAATCAGTCTAGCAGTTTTTTGCTCAGCAGTTCTACTAGTGAAAATTCATTCCAAAACAAGAAAAGTAATAAGTGATGTATCCAAGATGTACATATCAATACAAGAGTTGGATTAATAAATGTTAGAATATTTAGTGAAATTCTATTCATCCAGAAAAAGTAATAAGATTGATATTTGTTGAGAAAAATGATATTGTGCAATAACGAGCAAATTGTAAAGTAGTAAATATAGTACAATTTCATTTTTGTTGAAGCATATTGCTTACATGTTTGTATGTGGGTACAAATGTGGATTATATAGCTTTACATTCATGTACGTGAGTGATGTGTATTCTGAAAGATGATGTGGAGACCACAAGTTACCGTGGTCATAAGTCTCTGGGTAGTAGAACTTTTATTCAATGACCACAGATTATTGTATAATACAAATAATTTTTTAAACTAAACTAACTGTATATAAAAGATATGTCCAGAAATGAATCTTCTTTATTAGGAATTTTAATATTAAAAATTAAACAATATCATTTGGCAATACTTCTCCAATATTTTATGCAATAAATATTGCGTGGCACACGTGCATGTGTGACTCTCTGCGACCCCATGGACTGTAGCCCCCCAGGCTTCTCTGTTCATGTTGATTTCCTAGGCAAGAATATTGAAGTCGGTTGCCATACCCTCCTTCAGAGGATCTTCCCAACCCGGGGATTGAACCTGTATCTCACATCTCCTGATTATCAGGAGGGTCCTTTACTACTAGCCCCACCTGGGAAGCCCTAAATATTGCATATGTTATCTCAGTTTTAAAAGGAACTCAATAGAATAGGTGTTTCACCCCAATTAAAAATAAATGCATATATTAACTTGGTAGAATGACAGTGATTAAATAGGAAGTGCATGTTTGAGATATGCAAACTAAAGAATTTAGGAATGAAATGTGAAATGTTTCTAATTTACTTTAAAATCACTCAGCCAAAAACCCCTACTGTATAATATATACATAAAAGAAGTAAATATGACAAAATTTAAAAAAAGACCACACAACCAAATTATCCCTAAACCTCTCCCAACCAGGTAAATTAGTAGGAATGGCATTGTTCTTTACAAAGCATCAACATGTCCAGTTACAATACAGTGATAGATCATTCCAACTCTTGTATGTTAGTAAACAGCAACCTTCTATGATACCAGCTTTTTGATTTCTTACTTAAGGAATTATGAGGTAGGTGATAAAGCAGTTTCTGGAAGTTAAGAAGGAGCTTTTCTGGGTCCCTCATGAACTCTTCAAGACCTTTTCATTTGTATTAAATCTCTCTTATAGGTACCACCAAATGGGACCTGTGCCATCACTCAACAGTATCTTGTCTTACCACTGCAGGATACACCACAGCCATTAACTGCTTTTGGGGTTTTGCCATCATTACACCACCATTTGCTGTTGATCTGAAATATCCCATAATCAGTGCTTTTGCTTCCAGGATTATAGTTTTTAGCTTGTGTGTTATAACTGCTTTCTCCTTCAGCCAAACACATCCCTGAAAAAAAAATGTATTTTTAGTATTAAACAACAACATCATATGACTTATATTTCATAGCACAATTCTATTTTACTAATGACTTATTTTAGAAGCATAAAGATGTATTTTACTTGTAAATACTTTAACATTTGATGTTAGGGGCCCTTAGGAGAATTCTTTTGTTAGCAAATCATTTGCTAATACTAATGAAACAAGATAACACGTTGTAAAAAATATTGAAATAGCTGTGTCTTCCATTGCTCCCATCCCCCAGGTAAGATTGAGCCTAGAATAGAAAAATCAACAGAGTGCTTAAATGGGTTTGGTCACGAGCAGCAGATGCATATGCTAATGTAAAAATATTTGTACTAGGAAAAATAAGGATTTACTAGGAGAAAGAAAATTTCTTATGATACCTAAAGGTGAATTTGGATATCAAATTAGAATCCAAACAATAAGAATCATAGGATAGGAAAGACTATGTCATCCATCCATCCATCTAGCCATTTGCTCATGTATGAAAAAATAGTTATGGAGCAAAAATGTCTGAATTCACTCTGAAAAATACAATGTTGACAGAGACAGGTATGGACTGAATTACAAAGGAACTTTTCCTTAGGGCACATATTGAATTCTGTGGAAGAAAATGAAAAATAATTAATGAACTAGAGTCAGAATAATAGAATGTTATTTCATGCTACATTTCAGGGTTCCTTATGTAGATATTGATTGAGGAGAAACAGGTTCCTACAGTCCCTGTTCTAAGAGTTCAATGTAATTTTTTAAAAAACTTGGCTGTTAAAAACCCAGCATCATGGTAGGGGGATTAAAAATGACAAAAATACTGTCTTACTCTTGCTTGCAGAACCCAAATTGCAAGCTGGAAATGGCTGAGGGCTGAAATATATCTTGTAGTCACCCTACAAGTGCCAGCTGGCAAGTTTAGTGGCACTAGAGGAGTACAGCAAGACCTGGCATGCTTAGAATGGTATAGAATTTGACCCTCCCATGCTTCAATCCTTCCCTAGGTACATCTGATTCTGAGCTGATGTGTTTGATCACATCAATTGTAAATGTACAAACCCTTCAAGGAAAGAAAAAAAAGCCATTCACTCAAAGTCCCTTTCTTATTCTTCTTCCTCAGTTAGTATCTGTTCCACAGCTGGCTGACTATTTGGAAGGATGAAGAATAGTTAACTTACAGTCTGCCAGGCTGACTCCCTTGTAGCCAGCCAATCCAAGATTCTTCAGAGTTCTGGCAAGCTCACACCTCTTAAATGTCTTGCCCTGGACAGCAACAGAAAGGAGCAGAAGCCCCAGAATAAGGAGAGCCTTCATGTTGACGGAAGCCAAATGTCCAAGTTGACCAGGTGAGCTGGACTTGCTATTTAACATCTTTTCCCTTCCGTCTTTTCTGACCAGTTTGGGAGCTCCACCCTTGGAGACACGTGGAAAGCAGGGAATGTTTATTGCTTCACTTACGCTAAAAGTTTTGATGTCCCAAGAGTTAATTGCAAGAAAATCATGAAATGATATTGCTTGAAGACATTGCTCAGAAAGAACTGGCATTAGCTCTATCGCCCAAAGAGGAACTTCCTCCTATTTGATTATGAATGTGAGCAACTAGAAAGGAAAAAATCCTGAATGAACATATTACACAATGGAAAACATGCTCCCATCTTTGATTAATATTCATTTGCACTAAGTTTTTTTATGTGCTTTCATTACGATGTCTTCATCTTTTTCACTTAAAAGTATTTTATGTACACTTTCCACAAAGAATGTGACACACTGCCTGTTGTTCTGATAGGTGGATAGCAAAGCACCACGTTGATCACAGATTCCTATGCTGACTCTTTTGGTTGTTTCTCAGTAGTTACTTTGTAAATCAATATTTTACTGTTATAAGTAAGTCTCATGTGAACATTGCTAAGTCCTTTCTGACAATGTCTTACTTCACTTTCTCATGTTAGAACATAAAGAGTCATTGAAAAGCAAGAAAACAGTATAGTAAAACCTACAAAAGAATAGCAGAATTATGCCACCCCAAAATCTTCCCCTTTGGCACAAGGATTGTTTTGAGCTGAAGGCAGTTGAGAAGAAGCAGATTCAAGAAAAGTCCTCTTCCTCCCTCTATTTTCCTGAAAGTAAAACATAAATGTGTGCAGAAATTTATCATTTGAAACACTAGACACTTATCAGCCCCAAGACAGCACCTGAGGACTCTGCAAAAGAGCCTTTGCTGACTAGCTATTATCTTCCATTATTCTCTAATGTATTTACTGTCCCACAATTTGCCACTCTTGGAAGCCTAGTACTCTGTTCCTCTGTCTTGTTGCTCACTTAAAAATACATTGTTCTTTGGTTAAGATAATCTGGAAGTCCAAATTCTTGCTTCCTCCTTGAGTTAGTCATCCCTGCATTTCTTACAAGTATACATGAGATGTATATGTTAATATACTTGTTTCCTTTTCTCTTGTTAATCTGTCTTTGGTTACAGAGCCACAGCGAAAAGCTGAAAAGGGTAAAAGGAAACACATGTTTCCTCCTGTACAGTTTCTAGTGATGAGGATGGGACAGCAAAAGGCTGGGACACTCCACTCTCCCTGGAGACTGCAGTTGAGATATGGGATAACCGACAACAGACCAGCAGAAGATAAGAGGTCTTACCATGTCAGTCTCGCAAATCTCTGTCTATAGAGCATAGTCAAGAGAGAAGGATAAAGATTTCTGTTTGTCCCTTTCCAAATTCACAGCGGCAGGAGAAAAACATTTGTGAAAATGGATATTGAATCATGACTCTTGTGAATTTGATTTTGGTAATCAACACCTATGGTGACTGATTCTTGGCCTCTCAGATAGAGTTATGTTTTCCTTTATCATAAGGATGAAAAACTATAAGATGAGACTCTCCATTTGTTTTGTTTTATGTATTGAGAGCTTGGCTTTATAACCAGTGAGAATGTGCCCTCCGGTTTCTGCCCTTACAGGGTACAGTTTCTGTCACACTTGCATCCGCAGCCAGCTAGAAGCCTAAGACATGAAGTGACAGGCAGCATTCTCTGTCCAAACATGCTGGCTCTCAGGGAAGTGTGTCTTAATAAAGTGTCCAAATTCATAAGGGGCCTTTTTGGTCTCTACCTTCATTGCCTGGTTTTGAGGGGAAAATTCACACAGCATTATCACTTTTCTGGTAACCCAGGTTAGGAGGTCAGTGATTTAAGACATCTCACTTTGTGGGAGATAGAGGTTTGTCACCTGAGACAAGGAAGGTCTTTGCTTTCTTAGGCTTTCTCTGCAGAGGCTCTGCATCTTGAGAAGGCTACACTTCTTAGAGAACACCACTGGTGTCCATGGGTAAACCCTAATATTGGTTTTAAGCTGTAAAAATACTCAATGGCGGGAGTCAGAACTGAAATAGATACATTGAAGATTTGGACTTGTACACCTAAAAGACTTTTTACATTTTATTTGTTTATTCACTTATTTATGTATGGCTGCTCTGGGTCTTCCTTGCTGTACGCAGGCTTTCTCTAGGTGCTGCTAGCGGGGGCTATCTCTAGTTGTAGTGGGTGAACTCGTTGCAGGGGCTTCTCTTGTTATGCGCATGGGCTCCATCCAGGTTCCCGGGTTCCATAGTTGCAGAGCATGGGCTTAGTAGTTGTGGCGCATGGGCTTAGTTGCCCCACGGCATGTGGAATCTTCCCAGATCAGAGATCAAACCCATGTCCCCTGCATTGGCAGGGTTCTTAACTACTTTACCACCAGGGGGTCTCTAAAAGGATTTTTTTTTTTTTTTAATTTATTTTATTTCTGGCTGTCCTGGGTCTTAATGGCTGCGCGAGCTTTTCTCTAGTCGTGCAGAGAAAGTGCTACTCTCCAGTGTGTGGGCTTCTCGTTCTCATTGTGGTAGCTTCTCCTGTTTTGGACCACAGGCTCTAGGGACATGGGCTTCAGTAGTTGGGATTCATGGGCTCAGTATTGCAGGTCCTAGGCTCCAGAACATAGGCTCAGTCGTCGTGGTGCACAGGCTTTGTTGCTCTGGAGCATATGGGATCTTCCTGGATCAGGGATCAAACCCATGTCTTCTGCATTGGAAGGTGGATTCTTTACCACTGAATCTCTACGGGAGCCTGATAAAAGGATTTTTAAGAGAGCTCTATTCCCTGGTGGCTCAGACGATAAAGCGTCTGCCTGTATTGCTGAAGACCCGGGTTCGATCCCCGGTCTGGAAAATCCCCTGGAGAAGGAAATGGCAACCGACTCCAGTATTCCTGCCTGGAAAATTCCATGAATGGAGGAACCTGGCGGGCTACAGTCCATGGGGTCGCAAAGAGTTGGACCCGACTGAGCGACTTCACTTAACCTTAAACAAATGTCCTCTTGGTACCTATAGGAAGATCAGATTAAAGAAAAAAAGAGAAATGAAGACGAAAACAAAAAAGAAGTATATACAGAATACCCTGGCTGTATATATACAAAACACTTCCTTAACATGTTTAGGAGGGGAAAATCGGAGAACCAAATGTCAAGAACTGCAGATGGCACTCAAGTTGGTGTGAAACTTATGGAAATATTGATAGTGAGGAAATAGTTTTGACGAAGGTCAAGAAAATGCATAGAAAGGCTTGATAGACTGTCCCCTCCTCTGTAAGCTGACCCCATCAGGTCCAGACCTTCCCGTATTTGGGGCAGGTACTACAGAAAAAATAATTACTGAACTATCTTATCCAACTATTAAATAAAGAAAAACATTATGGTAATAATCCTATATTTCTGGTAATAGGCAAACATGCCTCTGAGTTCCTTTTCGAAATTCTTTCTTAGTCCCTTGGAAATATTGACCTTACCATGTCTTCGAACTGTAAGCATCCAAAAAGATAAATGTTGGCTAAAGCAAACATGGAACTGGGGAAAAAAAAAAAAAATGAGAGACAGATTTTTTTTAAAAAACAAATTGCTATTTGATATTTCTGTAAGCTCCGTTTCTTCAGATTTTTTCCACAGCCTCCATAAGATTATCTATTAAAGACAAGTAAAATTTTTTTCCACAAATATTGGTAAAATGCTTCAGCCAATATTCAGCCAATATTAAGAATGGGTATACTTAACTTGTTCCATCTTGCAAGAAACACCGTTTAGATCCAGCTATTCTTTTATAATAGTTATAAGAAATAACTCTTCTACTTTTACTTTATTTTTATTTTTTTTGTTTTTTTTAAATTTTATTTTATTTTTAAACTTTACAATATTGTATTAGTTTTGCCAAATATCGAAATGAATCCGCCACAGGTATACATGTGTTCCCCATCCTGAACCCTCCTCCCTCCCCATACCATCCCTCTGGGTCGTCCCAGTGCACCAGCCCCAAGCATCCAGTATCGTGCATTGAACCTGGACTGGCGACTCGTTCCATACATGATATTATACATGTTTCAATGCCATTCTCCCAAATCTTCCTTGTAAACCATAGAAGTTTATTTCTCACAGCTCTGGGGGCTGGGAAGTGCAAGATCAAGGCACCAGCACATTGGATTCTTCTGCAAGTCCTCTTCCTGGTTCATCACCAGGGCTTTCTTGCTGCTCTTCACAAGGCGGAAGGGTCTCTGTGGGGTCTGTCTCATGAGCACACTAATCCCATTCATAATCTCATCACCTGAGAACCTCATCAAAGGCCCCACCTCCTAATATACCATCTTTGGGGATTTAGGATGTCAACATCTGAATTCAGGGATAACACAAACAGAATATAACTACTCTTATAAAACTATTCTTTTGTAAGTTCATCTCAGGTGTAGTGGAAATGCTTTGGAATTTTAAATCCCTTAAAAGGTGTTAGCTTCCTGCCCTAGCAGTTTGCTACCAGTTGATAATTGTTTAAATGAATATTCTTGCCCCCGCCGCGCCTGCGCGTGGCGCCGGGGGTCAGGCTGCAGCGCCAGAGCACGTGCTCGCGCATAACTGGGGTCGTCTGCCCCCGCGGCGGCGGCCCTTTTAACCGCGAGCGACACGGCCGCCCTGGAAAAAAAATAAATAAATAAATAAATGAATATTCTTATGATGCAAAATTAGTTCTCAAAATTTTCAGTGTTCTGGGACTCTATCAGGTGATCTTAATCAGGGGTTCTGGGTTATTGAAAAAAGGGGGAATCTATTTACAGGTCTTCCTTGATTTATGGTGAAGTTACATTCTAATAATCGTATCGTAAGTTAGACATACAGTAAGTCAAAAAATGTATACTATACACCTAACCTACCAAACATCATAGTGCTGCCCAGCATACCTTAAACTTTTCCGGGACAGATATATTAGCCTACAGTCAAGCAAAATCATCTGACACAAAGCCTATTTTAAAATAAAGTGTTGAATATCTCATGTAATATATTGAATACACTTCTGAAAGTGAAAGACAGAATGGTTGTCTGGGTACAGAATGGTTGTAAGTATATTGGTTGTTTACCCTTATAAACAAAAAATATCACTAGCCTGGGAAAAGATCACATTTTATATTTTCTACTGAATGCATACCACTTTCACACCGTTATAAAGTTGAAAAGCCGTAAGCCATCATGAAGGTGGGGACCTTCTGTACTGTAACAGCAAATTCAGACAGTGCTTGCCATGTCCCAGGCATTATTCTAAAAAGCTTAACATGTATTAACTCACTTAACTCCCCTTGAAAAAGGTATTGTCAACATTGGCATTTTACTGATGAAGAAACAGAAATTCACTGAAGTCCAGCAGTTTGCCCATAGCCCCTCTGGGAGCCAGTAAAAGGCCCCTCTGCCTGCCCACCTGCTTTTCCTGTAAACTCTACCCAACACTTCAGTAAAATACCTATTAAAGGCCCATCAGAGCGCCTCTAACAGGAATTGATCTGAAAGCAGGCCAGTTAGTAGAGCAGGGATCTGTGGGAAATGGAAGGACAGGCTTGATGACAGAGTGCTGTATCATCCTTTTGTTGTTGCTGTTCACTTAGCATTCCATTTAAGGGGTTATACTAAGGTACATAGAAGAAGAGGCCTACCTGTGTTTTCGTTTATAGGTTCTCTTGCATGCAAGAAGCTGACAGGGCAGATAATCAAACCTTGTGCTCATTGTGCTCATTGTTACTAGGGTAATTCCCTGGCTCCACCAGAAAAATAGCTTCAGGGAGAAGTTACAGTTCCCAGGAGCCACCAAATACTTGCAAAGGCTGGAGTTTTACTTCCTCATCAAGAATGAGCCTCTCCAAAGAAACACAGGAAACTAAGTATGCAAATTCTTGAAAGTATACATTTGCCTGGTGTGAATCACTACTTGCTTAATGAGGTGCTTTGTTAAGAAAATAGCTTTGTATAAGGATGGGGAGAGAAACAGGGACAGGAGGTGGTGGAGATGGTGCTGGAAAGGGATGGGCAGGATAAATAACTGTTAGGGCAAATGTATTAATTCTATCTGCAGAGGGGGGTGTTTTTTTTTTGGTTTTTATTGGATTGTGAGTTTTTGGGGGTTTTTCAGGTTTGGGTGTCATTTTGGTTTGTTTTTTGGCAGACCTTTCTCTTTAATTCTACAAGGTGAGTTTGACCGAGCAGAAGACAAACCCTCTGATCTTAGTGATAGTTTCCAAAGTTACTTGTTACTCACTTGGTGGCTGTTGAACTCTGAAATCTTCTCTTTTACTTTCTGAGAAACATGAGAATTCCATTTTTTAAAGTTTGCACACAGAAAACATCAGGATTCTGTAAACTTCATAAGAAGTTGGGTTTTGGCTTTGTGTCTGGCAGAGAGTTCCTTATCCAGGAGAGTTGGTTTTGATCTTTCTAAGCAACGAGGCTTACCGTGACTGCTCCTCTGTCTCTGGCAGCCACAGGTCTGCATGTTGCCTGGTGTGTGCACCCTCCCCTCGCTTTAGCCACCCTGTGTGGACACAGGAGATTAATTAAACCCTGTGCAGTTCCTTTTCTTTCAAGTTCTGCTTGAGAGAACGTTCTGATTTTCAAGTGAGAAAATTTAAGTTCTAGTCATTCTGGAGCAGCACCCTGAGGTGTCTTGCCACAAGTTAGAATCCTTGAATTATGGGCAGGGAGATGATAGCTTAAATTCAAATCTTTTTCTTGCATGTGTGATCTCTCAAGGAAAATGTTCCAAGTCCATGACTTATAGGTAAAACAGAGCATGTCATTAGATGATGGAGGCTTAATAAAAAATGGAGGCTTCTCTTTTGGCTCAGTGGTAAGGAATTAGCCTGCCAATGCAGGAGATGCAGGTTCGATCCCTGGGTCAGGAAGATTGCCTGGAGAAGGAAATGGCAGCCCGCTCCAGTGTTCTTGAGTGGGAAATCCCACAGACAGAGGAGCCTGGTGGGCTACAGTTCATGGGGTCATGAAAGAGGCAGACATGACTTAGTGACCATAACAACAGCAACAATGAAAGATGCTTGTCTGAGAATTTACACGGCAGGCTTAGAAATCCAGGAACTTGACTGGCATCCTTCAGAAAAGCCCAAGCCTCATTGCCTTTGTTCCAGATAAATTTTCTGCGGGCGTTTGTGTGTTTGGGAAGGGTAAGTGCTTCAAGGAAGACAGGGAGCTAGGATTCAGGGTGTTGAGGCCGGGAATGGTGTTCCTGTCCCTTGTATCATGCCTGGGTCATCTTCGTGCCACCCTCCACCCCTGGCTTGCTTTTCAAATTTCTGTTGTTTTGCAAGCAAGGCGAGCCAAGCAGAGGCACTGTAGTTCTTGGGGGATAAGTTGTTATGAAGCTCATAGTTGGGAAAGGGTGGTGTTCAAGATCTGTTAGATCGTATTTTAAGACAAAACAGAGGTAATTACTCTATTTCTTTATGGACCACCTGCAGAACTACTGGAGGTACTGACTTTTAAAAAGAAGAGTTTTCTATACCCCCCACCAAAGTTGATATTAAGCCCTGAGAATCTGCTACTTTAATAGGCACCCCATGTTTTTTCAAATATTAACTGTAAGTCTTGGAGCTTTGCAGAGTATTTCATAGACTGAAGGGATATATCCATGTGCACCGTTCTCTCTCTTTAAAAAAATTACTTCCACACTGAGAGTAATGGCCAGCCTGCAAAGAGACTCCCTATCCTGCCTCACTTAGCCCTGGAAAGGATTCAGTTCAGTTCAGTCGTTCAGTGTTGTCCAACTCTTTGAGAACGCATGGACTGCAGAACGCCAGGCCTCCCTGTCCATCACCAACTCCCGGAGTCTACTCAAACTCATGTCCATTGAGTCAGTGATGCCATCCAACCATCTCATCCTCTGTCCTCTCCTTCTCCTCCTGCCTTCAATCTTTCCCAGCATCGCGGTCTTCACAAATGAGTCCGTTCTTCCAATCAGGTGGCCAAAGTATTGGAGTTTCAGCTTCAGCATCAGTCCTTCCATTGAATATTCAGGACTGGTTTCCTTTAGGATGGACCGGTTAGATTTCCTTTCAGTCCAAGGGACTCTCAAGAGTCTTCTCCAACACCCCAGTTCAAAAGCATCAATTCTTCGGCTCTCAGCTTTCTTCACAGTCCAACTCTCACATCCGTACATGACCAAAGGAAAAACCATAGCCTTGACTCGACGGACTTTTGTTGGCAAAGTAATATCTCTGCTTTTGAATATGCTATCTAGGTTGGTCATAACTTTCCCTCCAAGGAGTAAGCGTCTTTTAATTTCAGGGCTGCAATTACCTGTACTATAAGTGCTTTTACATTTCGTAACTTATTGAATATCCTAACAACCCTTGGAGGAAGGTACTGTTAGCCCCATTTTGCATAGAGAGATTTGATATCTTGCCTCAAGTTACTCAGCAAAGAAAGAATTTAATCCCATACAGAGTCTAGACTCTTAACCAACATACAGAGTTGTATCTCTTTTGAAAAAGCCTTACAGTCCAGTTACATTGTAAGTTACATTGACTTTGCAAAAATAACAATTCTTTTTTGAATTGATTTACTGTAAATTGAAGCTTCATTTGGAAATTTGAAACATTTTATATATATTTATAAAAATACACATATATACATACATATATAATGTATGTATAAGCATTTAATTTACAAAAGCAGAAAACTAATACAGGCTAAAAGAAGTTTTTAAATGTTTTCCCCTAGGATCTCATTGCTATTTAACCCAGTTCTTCCAATATATGGGACCCTTTAGAATCTTCCGATTTGTCAAAAATAAAGTGTAGTTACTAAATCAAACAACAAAAATCCATATATGTAGTGACTGCAATCCTGGGACAAATGAATTAAAATCGGGTCTTCCTGACTAGATTTAAAACTACCTTTTACACTCAGGCAGCCCTTGTTTCCCAAATCTTTCTATACTATTTCCAAGGCCTGCTATGTCCACTTCATGCAATTTCTTTCTTATTCTTTAAAACTGAGTTCAGATTTTCCTACTGCCAAGAAGCCTTCCTTGATGTACACACACACCATTTGCCCTTTTGTATGAATCCTACCTGCTCTCTTATCTCCCTGATTACCTCATGACACTGTAATGCATTTTTCCTTCTTATCTGTCTGCTACCTCTGCTGTATCTGCTGTATCCCACCCAGCATCTAACAATGTGTCTTTACTCTGCATATGTTTTTAATTGATATGGGGCGGGGGGAGTTGAGGGGAACAGGAAGATAAAAATTTCCACGTACTAAAAAAGCATTATTAACAAAGTCTATAGACAGACATACCAGAAAAGTGTATGTCTGAACACCAAGAAAAGTGTGTTCATACCCCACATGACTTATTTTTTGATACCTAAACAGCTCCTGCACATCATTAAAAAAGTCCACTAACCAATAACTAAAAAACCTCTGCAGAGCAAAGGAAACCATCAACAAAATGGAAAGGCAGCTTACTGAATAGGAGGAAATATTTGCAAATTATGTATCTGATCAGTTGAAAATATATTTTTGTTTTTATCAAAAATACATAAACGCATGCAACTCGGTGACCAAAAAAAAAGAGCATAAAATTCAATTAAAATTGAGCAGAAGAGTTAAATAAATACTTTTCTAAAGAAGACATGCAGATGGCCAACAGATACACAAACATGCTCAATATCACTAATTGTCAAGGAAACGTGAATCAAAAACACAATGCAATATCACTTCATATCGGTTAGAAAGTCTATTATCAAAAACACAAGAAATAACAAGGTTGGCACGGATGTGGACAAAAGGAAGCCTTTGTGCAATGTTGATTGGTACAGCCACATCTAGACTGTATATTGTAAGCCTGCTTATTTAATTTCTGTGCAGAATACATCATGCAAAATGCCAGGCTGGATGAGGCACAAGCTAGAATCAAGATTGCCGGGAGAAATATCAATAACCTCAGATATGCAGATGACACCATCCTTATGGCAGAAGGTGAAGAGGAACTAAAAACCCTCCTGATGAAAGTGAAAGAGGAGAGTAAAAAGTTGGCTTAAAGCTCAACATTCAGAAAACAAAGATCATGTCATCTGGTCCCATCACTTCATGGAAAATAGATGGGGAAAGAGTGGAAACAGTGTCAGACTTTATTTTCTGGGGCTCCAAAATCACTGCAGATGGTGACTGCAGCCATGAAATTAAAAGATGCTTACTCCTTGGAAGGAAAGTTATGACCAACCTAGATAGCATATTGCAAAGCAGAGACATTACTTTGACAACAAAGGTCCGTCTAGTCAAGGCTATGGTATTTCCAGTGGGCATGTATGGATGTGAGAGTTGGACTGTGAAGAAAGGGGAGCACCGAAGAATTGATGTTTTTGAACTGTGGTGTTGGAGAAGACTCTTGAGAGTCCCTTGGACTGCAAGGAGATCCAACCAGTCCATTCTCTAGGAGATCAGTCCTGGGTGTTCTTTGGAAGGAATGATGCTAAAACTGAAACTCCAGCACTTTGGCCACCTCATGTGAAGAGTTGACTCATTGGAAAAGACTCTAATACTGGGAAGGATTGGGGGCAGTAGGACTAGGGGACAACAGAGAATGAGATGGCTGGATGGCATCACTGACTCGATGGATGTGAGTTTGAGTAAACTCTGGGAGGTGGTGATGGACAGGGAAGCCTGGCGTGCTGCAATTCATGGGGTCGCAGAGTTGGACACGACTGTGCAACTGAACTGAACTGAACTGATCTGGGGAATGGGAGATGGCAGAGGGAATAGGGCTCATACATGAAGCAAGATATACCATATGTTCAATTTTTGAAGCTAGGCAAGGGGACATGTCTCTACTTTTGTATATGCTATAGATTTTCCATAATAAAAGGGGCTTTTTAAAATTTAAATCTGTTTGTTTTTAATTAAAATTTTTTTCTTGGAATGAAGGTACTTTAGAATGTTGTGTTAGTATCTGTTGTACTTTAAAGTGAACTAGCTCTATGTATATATTTATCCCCTCATGGCCCTTCCTCACACCCCATCCCATCCATCTAGAACACCACAGAGGACTAAGCTGAGTTCCCTGCATTGTACAGTAGGTCGCCACTAAGTATCTGGTGTACACATGGCAGTGCACATACACCAATCCTGATCTCCCAGTTCAGCTCACTGACATCCCACCGCCATGTCCATAAGTGGTTTCCCTATGTCTCTGTCTCCATTCCTGTCCTGCAAACAGATTTATCTGCCACTTTCCTAGAGTCCACATACACGTACATTTGTTTTTCTCTTTCTGACTTTACTCCGTATGTCACACTCTGGGCCCATCCACTTATCTACAAATGACTTATTTTTGTTCCTTTTTATGGCTGAGTAACATTTCATTGTATGTATGTATGTACCACATCTTCTTTATCCATTCATCAGTCAGTGGACACTTAGGTTGCTTCCATGCCCTGGCTATTGTAGACAGTGCTGCAGTGAACACTGGGGTGCGCGTGTCTCTTAGAATTACAGTTTTCTCAAGGCATGTGCCCAGGAATGGATTGCTGGATCATATGGTAGTTCTATTTTTAGTTTTTTAAGGAACTTCCATATTGTTCTCCATAATAGCTGTATCAGTCTACATTCTCACCAACAGTGCAAAAGGGTTCCTTTTTCTCCACACCCTCTCCAGGATTTATTGTTTGTAGATTTTTTTTGATGTTGGCCATTCTGACCATGTGAGGGGATACCTTATTGTAGTTTTGATCTGCATTTTCCTAATAATTAGTGATGAGCATCTTTTCATGTGTGTTTTTGTTGCAATGGTAAATGGGGTTGTTTCCTTAACTTGATTTTCTGCTTTTTCATTGTTAGTGTACAGGAATGCAAGAAATTTCTGTGCATTCACTTTGTATCCTGCAGCTTTGCCAAATTCAGTGATTAGCTATGGTAGTTTTCTGGTGACAACTTTAGAATTTTCTTCGTATAATATCATGTCATCTGCCAACAGTGACAGTTTTACTACTTCTTTTCCAATTTGGATTCCTTCTACTTTTTCTTCTCTAATTGCTGTGCCTAGGACTACCAAAACTATGTTGAGTAATGGCCAGAGTAGACATCCTTGTCTTGTTCCTCATCTTAGAGGATATGCTTTCAGTTTTTCACCATCGAGAATGATGTTTGCTGTGGGTTTGTTGTTTATGTCCTTTATTATGTTAAGGTAGGTTCCCTCTCTGCCTACTTTCTAGAGAGTTTTTATTATAAACGTGTGTTGAATTTTGTCAACTGCTTTTCCTGTACCTATTGAGATGATCTTATGGTTTTTATTCTTTAATTTGTTAGTATGGTGTGTCACATTGATTGATTTGTGTACATTGAAGAGTCCTTGTATCCCTGGGATCCCACAATCCTGGTATGATTCTTTTAATGTGTTGTTGGATTCTGTTTGCTAGTTATTTTGTTGAAGATTTTTGTGTCCATGCTCATCAGTGATATTGGTCTTTTAATTGTGATTTAAATTAAAATTTCTTGGTGTTTCATATTTTGGTGATATCTTTGTCTGGTTTTGGTATCAGAGTAATGGTGGCCTCATAGAATGAGCTTGGGAGTGTTCCTTACTCTGCAATTTTTGGCAAAAGTTTGAGAAGAATGAGTGCTAATTCTTCTCTGAATGTTTGTTAGAACTTGCCCAAGAAGCCATCTGGCCCTGGACTTTTGTTACACAGCAAAAACTAACACAGCATTGTAAAGGAATTTAGTCAATTAAAAAAAAAAAAAAAAAACGCCAAGCAAAATCTTTAACAGACACTGATTTCCCTCTTGAGCCAGCTTTTACTAATCTGTCCTCCCCTGGCAGGTCACATAGACTTGAGACCTGACCCTTGGAGCCTCAGAAGCTGCTGTACTGGAATCATGTGGGATGAGAAAGTAAGAAAGCTCTCAAAATGCCCAGCTTGGGGGAATATGCTAAATAATTGGAGAGATTGATTCAATCAACTGATATTTATTGGTCATGTATCATGTTATAGGTACTCTTATAGGTGTTTGGAGTATGGATGTAAACAGGAGTAAAAAGTTTCTGCCCACCTTCCTGTAAGGCCAGTGGCCAAACATGATGTGTTGGAGATGTAACACAGTAGAGAAGGTGAAGAGATGTGGAAGAAGAGATGAGCCAGTGAGGGGTATCAACTACTGAGTGAAAAGCATCTATTCCACAGTATGGCAGTGTTGAAAGATTGATTACATGTAGGCAAATTGATCAAATCTTTGCATATGCTCAGATACTTTTAAAGATATTACAGACAGTGGGAGATCGGTTTCTCACTGTCATCCTATGGAGTTACCAACAGAGAAAAGGAAATTTACTTAATAACTAAAATTAACCTTGTAGTGTGAGAGTGGAATAAGAGGTGGTATATGAATTCAGTTTAAATAGATAAAATTATGTAAATACATACATTCTCCATCTCTATCCATAGATGGAACCTGGGAACAGTGATTCTCTAGTGCCCAGTGCTTAGTTTTTTAAATATCATTGTCCTCTGCGAGGAATAAGGGCTTTTGGACAAAATACCTGATTCCAGGCTGAAGGAGGGAAAGAACAAGTTGACTCTTAGAACATCCTGTGAGAGAAAACAAACAGGTGCCTAGAAAATGATGGGGACAAGTCAAAATGACAGAGTTAGCTGGCAGAGACTCTCATGGCCAAATCAGGGACAATAGGAACATCAAAGTAAATGATAGCAATGAATTATGATTCATTGTAATTGGAGTAAAGTAGGAAACCAGGGGTCCATACTGATATAACGTGTGTACGCCTGCTCTTTGCAACCCCAGGGACTGCAACCCACCAGGCTCCTCTATCCTTGGAATTATCCAGGCAAGAAAACTGGAGCGTATAGCCAGTTCCTTCTCCAGGGGATCTTCCTGACCCAGGGATCAAACCCATGTCTCTGGCGTCCCCTGCATTGGCAGGCAAATTCTTTATCCCTGAGTCACTGGGGAAGCCCATGCTGATATAATAAGTGAATATAAAAATTGAAACTTTGTTGTAGAACAAATTTCCTCAAAGTACCTCCCCCTCTCCCAAATACTTCACAGTGGAGGTGATTTGCAGACATCACCTTAATCAAATGGTCAACGGGAACGTCATCAGTAGTAGAACATTTCAGAACTGCATGTCAGTTGAAAGGACGCATTGGGAAGAACACAGGATCACATCTGTGGTATCCCTGCCAAAGGTGCATAACCTAACCTACTCCAGAGAATATCAGAAAAACCTTAGGCCATTTTACACAATGACTGGTTGAGGTCTTTGAAAGGTTGTTGTTGAATCACGTGAAGACACCGGGATTCTTGGCCCCCGGAGGAGAAGAATTCAATCCGGGGCCAGAGACGAGGCTTGATCGCACAGAGCTTTTGTGTAACAAAGTTTTATTAAAGTATAAAGAAGATAGAAAAAGCTTCTGACATAGGCATCAGAGGGGGTAGAAAGAGTACCCGCTTGCTAGTGTTAACAATGAAGTTATATACTCTCCAATGAATCCAAAGAATGTCTGGAGGTTGCAAAGACCTCACCAGACCTACTCCCATAATTTACATTTTAAGATAACAGAAGATTTAATCCAGAGACTGTCCTTAAACAAGATACATTATTGCTATATAATCCTAAGGAATGTGGAGAAAGGAAAAAAGTTTGTCCTTTCTTCCTCCTTGAGAATTCCAGACCCCTCTCTCCTTGGGGACCCCTAGACTCCTTGTCAACCGGCCTAGGAAATGACTCTCTCATTGCCCCCTTTTCTTTTAGGAGAATTATGTTGCCTAGGGAAAAGGGGCCTCGTTCTTGTTCCATAACTGCTTCCGAGCTGGCAAGGGGCGTTGTCCCTAAATTGGTGAGGCAACATATTCTCCTAATCCTCATATTGAGGATATCTGATCCAGGGGCCCCAAATAGTAGCTGCAGGAAGTTACAGCAGTAGCAGGAGTTTGAGCAACCATTTGTAACTTAAAAGTTTTCAAGCGGCTAGAAACAAATCCAGTTATACAGTTACAGATGCAGGCAACATAGTCATTAAAACAAGTTAAAATCGAAATTAAAAGTCACATTATGTCCATAGTTAAAGTGCAACGTGTTGCACCAGTCCATTTTAGGGCTGGTAGATGTCATCAGATGAAGAAGAGGCATCGCATGTGATTGTTGTCGAAGGTATTCACAGACTTGGAGAAAGTCTTTTCCTTGAAGTGGAAATGTCTACCTCAGGAAGCCTTCCACTGATGAAGAGGGCAGTGCTCCACAGACCCAGCAGTTAGACCGATTGTGGAATGCAGCCTAGGGGTGAGCCCAGGACAGGAAGGCATTTTCTTGAGGATCAAACGGCAGACTCAGGATTTTTGGAGTCAGCAGAAGTTGACTCACATAGATTATCAGGCCCATCCTCTGCCCTTTGCTTAACTCTAGAGCTCAGGTCAGAGCCACAAGCTCCGCTAACTGAGCACTGGTTCCCTGGGGAAGAGATTTTGCTTCCAAAACCTGTACAGCAGTCACCACGGAGTAACCTGCTTTACGCTTTCCATCCCTAACAAAAGAACTGTCATCTGTAAATATTTCCATATCAGGATTGTCTAATGGGGTATCCTTTAGATCCTCCCGAGCTGCATAAAGTTAGGAATTGAGGACAATCGTGATCAGGTGTTTCATTTTCCTTCTCAGGAAGGAAAGTGGCAGGATTTAAATTTCCACAAACTTTAAGCTTAGTTACTGGTCCTTCTAACAACAATGACTGATATTTAAGAAGCCTACTGTCTGTCGTCCAAATATTAACCTTAGAATTTAAGATTCCACTCACATCATGAGAAGTCAGTAAGGTCAGATTTCGTCCATTAATTATTTTTAAAGCTTCAGGTGCTAATAAAGCCGCTGCCCCAATTACTCTTAGGCAGTGGGGCCACCCACGTGAAACTACATCTAATTCTCTGCTTAGATAAGCAATAGGTTGCGGGTGAGGCCCTCGGGGTTGTGTCAAAACTCCCAATGCCACACCTTTTCTTTCAGTGACAAACAAATTAAATTCTGACCCTGTGGGCAAGCTCAGAGCTGGAGCTTGCAGGACAGCAGTCTGAAGAACCTTAAAAGCCTTTTGAGTTTCTGGAGACCAAACCAGTTTGTCGGTTTGGGCCTGCTGAGTTTCAGCTATAAGTTTATATAAAGGCCGGGCAAGTTCCCGGTAACCCGGAATCCAAATGCGACAGTAACCTGTGATTCCCAAAAATCCTCTCAATTGTCTTAAAGTCATAGGTAGGGGATGATTTAGTATAGGTTTAATTCTCTCAGGGCCTATGGCCCTAGTCCCTTCTGATATGATTAGGCCCAGATATCTAACTGATTGTTGACAAAGCTGAGCCTTTTCTCTTGATGCCTTGTAACCACAGCCTGCCAGAAAGTTTAAGAAATCTTCTGAGGCTCGCGAACAAGCTTCCTCTGTCTCAGCACAGAGCAAAATATCATCTACATATCGTAACACCACCGCTTCAGAGCTATTAAAGTTTTGTAGATCCCGTGACAAACTTTGTCCAAATAAGTGAGGACTGTCACAAAATCCCTGGGGCAAAACTGTCCAGGTTAACTGAGAAGCTGGATGTTTAGGGTCTTCAAAGGCAAATTGAAATTGACTTTCTTCCGCCAAAGGCACTGAATAGAAGACATCCTTTAAATCAATTACTGAGAAATATTTGGCCCGTTCAGGAATTTCAGGCAATAGAGTATAAGGATTAGGCACCACGGGGTGTGTAAAGGAACTACAGCCTCATTTATTATTCATAAATCTTGAACTAGTCTCCATTTACCATTCGATTTCTTTATACCCAAAATAGGAGTGTTGCAAGGACTCTTACAGGGAATTAATAGTCCCTGCTCCTTTAAATTTTCAATGATGGGTTTTAACCCTTCCTTAACTTCAGGTTTCAGTGGATACTGCTTCTTATGTGGAAATACATGTGGGTCTTTGAGCTTAACAACTACAGGAATAGCATTTTGTGCTCGACCCACACATTTTCCATCAGCCCATACTCTAGGATTTACATCTTGTTCAACTAAAGGGAGAGAAAGGAAGGGCTCCATATTCATGAAAACAGAGGCATGGACCTTGCTCAGTATATCCCTTCCCAAAAGGGGTGATCAGAAACTCGTGTGAAAACAGCACAGAATCCCAGTTGCAAGATAAAGAATAACTGAAATAATACCTTTTGGCTCATCAAGACAGTCCCATTATGGGAGCGGATCGGGAAGAAAGTAGGCCAGGGGCTTCAGTAAGCACAGAATAAGTTGCCCCAGTATCTAAAAGGAAAGCGACGAATTGGCCCCCCACAATTATTAATACCCGGGGTTCCTCAGGTGTTATTAGGACGGGAGCTTGTGTGGGGACCCCCGGGCACCTTCAGTCCTGATTGTCTTGAGAGTCCGACCCCGGAGACCTACGCCTCTGGGGGCAGTCTCTCTTCCAGTGTGGTCCTTTGCAGACCGGACATGGAGCCAGGGGCGGCTTAGATGCCTGAGGGCAATCCCGCTTGAGGTGCCCCTCCTTTCCACAGTAATAGCAAGCCCATCCCTTTTCACCTGGGCCCCTCTGGGCATTTTTCTCAGGCTGTTTAAGAACGTTTTTCATAGCCATGGCGAAGCCGCCTTTGTCTTTTTTTTCTTGCCTTTCTTTCTTTTCCTCATATTCCCTACCATAATAGACTGTCTGAGCCAGTTATAACAGAGTATCTAAAGGCTAATTTGGTCCATACCCCCGTTTTAATAGCTTACGGCGGATATCTGGAGCCGACTGAGTGAGAAATCTATCCTTTAAGATCACTTTTCCCTCTTCACTTTCAGACCTATCTCAGTGAATCTGCGAAGGCCTTCTCCCAGTCTATCTAGGAATTTACAAGGAGCTTCCTTCTCCTCCTGTTCTATGTCTGCCAATTTGCCATAGTTTAAAGGCTTAGAACGCGCCTGCCTAAGTCCTTCAAGAATACATCTAACAAAATGACTGATCCAATCTTCCTTTAGCTGTGTTGTAGTCCCAGTCTGGTTCTATAGTTGGGACTCCCTGATATCCAGTGGGGAGGGCCGCTATCTCGTTCTCCCTCTTCCCTACTGATTCATTACCAAGCCATTCATCTCCATAAGCAACCGCTTTTCCCAAAACTCGAGTCTTTGACTCAGGAGTCACCGTTTGTCCCAAGATATACATCATATCCTTCCAAGTGAGGTCATAAAACAGAGTAACACCTTTAAAAGCTCTAATATATTTTTCTGGGTCCTCTAAATAGTCTCCCAGATCTTCCCTGATTCTTTGTATTTCTTGATGAGAAAAAGGCTTATTAACTCTCACAGACTGATTGTTTCTCCCGGTGGGTGTTTCATAAAGAGGCAACAGCTTGTGTGGCTGTTCCTCAGTCTCTCTGGCTGCTCTGCGCATATGATCCCAGGGATAGATTGGAGAAACCTGTTTTTCCTCTTCTCTTTGTCTCCTGTCCTCCATCTCATCTCTTACTTCGATGGTCTGAGTTTCTACTGAAACCAGAGTAGTCTGAGGTCGTACTGAGACAGGAGTTGTTTGGACCTCATGTGGGCAGTTTGAATCTCAGTTTGGATTTCCAGGTACGGGGGCAAAGTAAGAGGACAGGAGGGAGTTGAAGTTTTCACACCCAAATCTATACCCTTAGGACATAAGCCTGGCATCTTTCACAGAGAGAAAAAGGGCAACACATATGCTACTTCTACCCATTTCCCTTGTTCCTTACAGAACCGGTCTAATTGTAGAACAGTATTATACTTAAGAGACCCTCCAACTGGCCACCGTTCCGTCCTCCAATGGATACCGTGGCCATGCAGTATCACATAGGAAGACCAGGTGTGTCGTCTTTAAGCCCTGGGGATCAAATCTATCCCAGTTTTTCAGGATACAGTTCAAACGAGTGAGGCTGGAATTGTTAGCTCCCATCTGTAAGAGAGAAAAAAGCGACCAAGGCCATTTTTCTACCGGAGGCATCCCTCCCTGCTCTAGATGGGGGTGTAGACAGATATTACACCAAAAGCTTTTCCTTCCTGGTCGGACTTAGTCTGTCCCTTACAGACGCAGGCACAGTCCGCGTCCCTCCCGGTTCTACCACCGAAATGGGGTGGGGATGTACCGGGGGTAGACTTGAGAGCATCCCTACTTGACGTCCAGCTCTTCACCTTTAACCTTGCTTGCCTCTGATGTCACCCGGGGTGAATCAGAGTAACCTTCTGGAATGCCTCCCAAGCTAAGACTACTAGGGGAAACATTCGTCACCTGAGTGCCTGTGCACGACCCTGAGTATTTCCTGACTACAATAAGACCAACGCGAACATAAAACTGAGATGTTCTTTCCAAGCATCACCACACCAGTATAACAGCCTCCTCTGATCCACTAAGAGCCGGCATTACCAAAGAAAAAAAACCCATTGCAGTCCCAATCTGAGTAACCTTTAACCTCAGAGATGTTCTTGGAGCTAGAGCTCCATCTAGCTTCCTAACTTTCGATTCCTAGCGAGGCTAGGCACTTTCTTGACTACCAATCCAGTTTGGGACCTAAGCCACAGTACAATAACAGTATAGATCACAAGTCCCTTGAAAGTCTATGATCCAATAGATTAGGTTACTACTTCTAATTCCCAAGGAGTTATGAAATGGTCAAAGAGACCGAAAGTCTGACTGAGAAAGGAGAGTTCGGTCCACACGCTTTGCCCATTTCTGGTCGGTTCCTGAAGCAGACATTGGATGCCTCTTGGCCTTGGCAGGTCGGTATAACGCCCAGACAGGTTTCTGCCATAAGCTGTATGAGATCACCGTGGAACCGCAGAGCAGGGCTCTTTACTTGCATCATACAGGGCATGCCATTCATTCACACAAGCACACCGTAGAGTTATTAAAGCACAGCAGAAAACGTGTTTGCTAAGAGAACAAAGAACTAAAGCTCCAAGCTTCCTTACTTTGTCCTGAAGGATCCCGGACAAGCCCCCAAGATGAAAGGTTGTTGTTGAATCACGTGAAGACACCGGGATTCTTGGCCCCCGGAGGAGAAGAATTCAATCTGGGGCCAGAGATGAGGCTTGATCGCACAGAGCTTTTGTGTAATAAAGTTTTATTAAAGTATAAAGGAGACAGAGAAAGCTTCTGACATAGGCATCAGAAGGGGGTAGAAAGAGTACCCGCTTGCTAGTATTAACAATGAAGTTATATACTCTCCAATGAATCCAAAGAATGTCTGGAGGTTGTAAAGACCTCACCAGACCTACTCCCATAATTTACATTTTAAGATAACAGAAGGTTTAATCCAGAGACTGTTCTTAGGCAAGATACATTATTGTTATATAATCCTAAGGAATGTGGAGAAAGAAAAAAAGTTTGTCCTTTCTTCCTCCTTGAGAATTCCAGACCCCTCTCTCCTTGGGGATCCCTAGACTCCTTATCAACCTGCCTAGGAAATGACTCTCTCATCTTCAAAAGGGTTGAAGTCATAAAAGTCAAGGAAAAGGTGAAGTGAACTAGATCGAAGGAAACTGAAAAACATGACAGCCAAATTATAACACTCGATTCTGAATTAGACCTTTTCATTAAGAAGGATTTATGGGACACTTGATGAAATTGCATAGGATCAAATGATTAGGTGGTCCGAATTTGTCCGTGTACCCATCCTGGTTTGGATGATATTTTGAGGAGTTACACACTGAAGAATTCAGAGCCACTGGGCACCATGTTGGCAGTATATTCTTAAACTGTTAAGAAAACACAGAAGGCTGTACTGTACTTGAAAATTTGGTGGGAAACAGATTATTTCAGTCTTCAAAAAGAAAAGTGAAAGCTGCTCAGTCATTCCAACTCTTTGTGACCCCATGGACTATACAGTCCATGGAATTCTCCAGGCCAAAATATTGGAGTGGGTAGCCTTTCCCTTCTCCAGGGGATCTTTCCAACCCGGGGATCGAACCTAGGTCTCCGACATTGCAGGTGGATTCTTTACCAGCTGAGCCACAAGGGAAGCCGAAGAATACAGGAGTGGGTACCCTATCCCTTTTCCAGCAGATCTGCCCAACCCAGGAATCCAATTGGGGTCTCCTGCCTTGCAGGAGGATTCATTACCAACTGAAGTATCAGGGAAGCACTTCAAAAAGTAGGAAACACTCTATTTTGAAAGAGACAAATATATGAATAGATAAAACATGTCTAATATGGTTATAGGCTTCAGCCCTGGGACACTCCAACATTTAAAAATCAATCAGCAGAGAAACAGCCAGCCAAGAAGGGCTGAGAAGAAACCATCAATGAGGCAGAATATAAAGCAGGAGAAGCTGAGGAAGAAAAAGTTTTCAGAAGTAGCAAGTGGTTCACTCTGTCAAATGCTGCCGAGACATCAAATAGCATGAACAGAAATCAGGTGATCACTAGAACTGGCCCCAAGGCATCCTGGGAGGAGTCATGTTGGAGGCGTTTTCAGCTGAGAGAGGACAGCAGTCAAATTCAGAAGAGATGAAAAGAGAAAGGGAGGTGAGGATGTGGAGTGGGTAAATATAGATATCTCATCCCAGAAGTGTTATGAACGGGGGTCGAAAATGTTGTAGGTGGTTGCAGGGGTTAATAGTCAGCCACATGTTGCTCTGGCTAAGCCATGAGAACATCACCATGGGAAAAGAATAAAAGCAAAATAAAGCAATACAGCATAACCCAAACAAAAGTACATGAGGTTGATTACTTGGGGTCATCATGCCCTGGTAAGCTGAGGAAAAACGTAGTGTGGATCTTGGAACGCCAGGTCAGCGCAGGTTCAGATCGCTGCTTGTGCCCACACCAAGATGTTTTCCCAAGATGTTTTCCATATGCAGGTCTATGCCCTCCAGCTAGATGAAACCCCTTGTAAAAGAAAATAACAAAGATAGTTTAAAGTAATCAATAAAATGGGAGACATGACCAGGGACACAGGAGGCTGACTTCATCGTCGCACAACAGATGCTTTCTGTTGCCAAGACACTAAATAAAAGTGATGTGGCTCCGAAGAACAGGGCTCTTGATCTAAGAGGTCTTGGGTTCTCTGGTCCCATCTTTAAAACTTTAATTTTGACTCTGGTTTATTTTTCCCGAACTGTGCGTTGACCACTTTTGATCCCTACGTGCTGCACTGGCCGCAGCAGTTAGAGGGTTGTGTAGAGCCTACGGAGAGTTCTTTGTAAAATGAAACGTTCCCAGGGCAGCTCGTGCAGTGCTGGGGATGATCCAGCAGAGGGAGAAACTCGGGATGCAGGAAACCCTCAGCCTAAACTGGAGTAGTGAGAGGGCTGTGATGAAGACTGCATTTGGAGACTGCCATTTGAGGAGCAGAAGCCCTTCATCCCAGTGATAAAGGGGAAAGAAGGGAGGGCGGGCCCAGGGAAAGATGTTAACTCTGTTATGCTGGCCAGGAAGGGAGGATTTTGTATGAGGTTGCTTCTGTTCTGTCAGTGTAATATCATCTGACAGATGACTTAAGACTGTAAGGCGGACTGTAAGGTCATCTGCTCAGAGCAGAGTATGGAAGGCCAGGGGTTGGTGTGTGTGCTGGGACTTTGAAAAGAGGGAAGTAAATAGTGACACTCATTGTGGAGAGTGAGGACACCAACACAGAAGGATTTCAGAGAAGTGACTATGATGACCAGGTAGACTTGAGGGCCCATTTGAGATTTGTATTGATGAATTTTTAAGTGAGGGGAAGTCCTTGGTGGTTCCATGGTTAGGACTCCGTGCTTTCACTGTTTAGAGTAAGAAGTCAAGCCCTCTTGGGGAACTAAGGTCCCTGAAGCTGTATGGCACAGCCAAAAAAGATTAAACATTTAAAACATTAAGTGAGATATCAGCAGGCTTATGGATTTCTCTAGCAATATCCACCTGTTTCAATACAGGTGAGAATGTAGGAAATACTAAGTGTCAGATCATTATTTCCCAATACATATGTATTTCTTCAGAGACATTAAATGGCTCTAAACAAAGGAAGACAAAGTACGAATTGCAAAGCTTTTAATGAAAATATTTTTCTTTTACAACATGCATAATTTCACATCTATTAAATAGCAATTAATTCAACGCTTGCAAACTCATCTCCCTCTGAATTTAATCATAATTCATGAACTTAAGCTAATAAAACTAAGGAAAATCAACAGCTCATCTAATCCTTCTTTGTATTCCTTCAGGATCAGCAGGATGCCTAAATGAGTTCTTTACAAAGGCTAAAATAGGTTGATGTATATACTGTGAGTTTATTTTTAAAGCTGTTTAAATGCAACATTTCTACTAAAACATTTAAACCAAAGGTCACACTTATGAAAACAAAATTCTTGATCGGGCTGTTTTCATTTTTAGGCATTTGACATTCTGCTCTTTTTAACTGAACAGATGAAAGTTCACATGCCTACTCAGGTGGGGCTTTGCCTGGATCAATTTGCTTAGAGATATTCTTTTGTTCTATTTTGTTGAATATTGGGGAGTACTTATATCATTCAAGATTAAGTCTGGGTTATCTCTTTGATTAAGAACTAAATGTACCAGAGATACATTTGATAATGGAGATTTTAGACAAATATTCACCAGCATTAGTTCTGTTAGCAAGCTGAAAAATGTTGTAGGCCCAATATCAAACAATAAACATGTGAGGTAAACATCAGCCTCTTAGAAGAAAGACCATATGCTGCTTCGGTAAAAATATTATTTGTTTGAAAGAGTGGTAGTATAACCTTTTACTCAACAATTACTTCCTTAATATGAAAAAGAGACAAAATGAGCTGAAGACGAAAACTCCACAGTTACACTCCGCAACCCTTAACATAACTTGTGAGATCTCGGTTTCGACACTTGTTTTTCCATGCCACCCTGTAGAAAAAGGTAAAAGAAATGATAATAAGATTAAAACATATCTTCATTGTGTTATACATACTTCAAATCCTTTGTGAGAACAAAATAGTTAATCAGTCCATGAAATACAAGATAGAGACAGATCCAAGTATTGCTTATTTATTAACTGGAGACATGTATACCAAGGCTGTCACATCTCCCCAAGTCTTCACAGAATGCTGAACACAAATGTTGAGTCTTGTGTAGTCCACAACACAACTGCAAAGCGTATTCCATATTTACTTACTTTCAAAAATAATTTTAAGATATGATGAGGAATTGGTAGAGTGTGGAAAAACTTAAAAATTCTAGAAGTCCTTAGAATAAATTGACGTGAAAGTAGATTGTTTCTATGTAATACACTGTTTAGCATAAATCTTAATATTTAGATTTTCCATTTTCAATTCCCTTGGTCTTAGAGAATCTTCGCACACTTTTCTCATAACAGTAAGATAAAACCACTCCCTACCCTCTCACACACACCTTTCTTTGGCCACACCACATGGCCTGTGGTGTCTTAGTTCCGCAACCAGGTACAAGACCTCCTCCTCCTACATTGAAAGCATAGAATCTTAACCATAGGGAAGACCCCAGTTCTGTCCTTTAACGCTTACCCCATACCTTGCTCTGTGAAGGGAACTTACATAGTGTTGAAGGGCCATTATACTTGAAACACAAACAAACTCAGAAAAAGAAATCAGATTTGTGGTTACCAATTGTGGGTATTGTGGGTGGGGTGAGGGGTGAGGAATTGGATGAAAGCATTGGAAAGTACTGCTTCTGCTGCTGCTAAGTCGCTCCAGTCCTGTCCGACTCTGTGTGACCCCATAGACGGCAGCCCACCAGGCTCCCCTGTCCCTGGGATTCTCCAGGCAAGAACACTGGAGTGGGTTGCCATTTTGGAAAGTACTACAAACCTCGAATTATAAGATAAGTAAACACTCGAAATGTGATGTACAACATGATGAATAGAATTAACACTGCTGTGTCTCACAGATGAACATAGATTAGAGAGTAAATCACAAGATTTTTCATCACAAATTTTTTTCTTCTGTTTCTTTAATTTTTTAATTTATTTTTAAATGAAGAATAATTGCTTAACAGTATTGCATTGTATTTCTTTAATTTTGTATCCATTGAGATCATGCATGTTCACTAAACTTACTGTGATAATCATTTCATGATGTACTAAGTCATTATGCTGTACACCTTAAATTTATGAAGTACTGTGTGTCAATTACATCTTAACAACACTGTATGGAAAACAAAAACAAAGAAATAACATACCATGCTGTAATGCCTTGCTGACTGACAATCTTCTTTGCACATGCTACAGCTTGAGTGATGTCATCTTTCAGCAAAGCTGAAAAAGAGGTGGTGAGAAATGAGGACAATGTTCACAGAAATTCATGTAAATTTTAGGCGCAGCCAGCTTTATTTTCTTAGGCTGAGGAAAGAACAAATACAATTATTTTTTTAAGAGTCCCTATATCTGTGAATACTGGGAGAAAACTCTCTCTCTCCATTCTATCCCATTTGGCATGAAATAAAACATTCTGTTTTTTGTTTGCCAATGTCATTTGGTCTCTGAAACTATTAACTAATATGACAGAAGGTTCTCTTTTCACTGGACACTTTGAAAACAAAACAAAAACAAACAAGCAGAAACCAGTCTAGCAGTTTTTTGCTCAGCAGTTCTACTAGTGAAAATTCATTCCAAAACAAGAAAAGTAATAAGTGATGTATCCAAGATGTACATATCAATACAAGAGTTGGATTAATAAATGTTAGAATATTTAGTGAAATTCTATTCATCCAGAAAAAGTAATAAGATTGATATTTGTTGAGAAAAATGATATTGTGCAATAACGAGCAAATTGTAAAGTAGTAAATATAGTACAATTTCATTTTTGTTGAAGCATATTGCTTACATGTTTGTATGTGGGTACAAATGTGGATTATATAGCTTTACATTCATGTACGTGAGTGATGTGTATTCTGAAAGAAGATGTGGAGACCACAAGTTACCGTGGTCATAAGTCTCTGGGTAGTAGAACTTTTATTCAATGACCACAGATTATTGTATAATACAAATAATTTTTAAACTAAACTAACTGTATATAAAAGATATGTCCAGACACGAATCTTCTTTATTAGGAATTTTAATATTAAAAATTAAACAATATCAAATTTGCATACTTCGCCAATATTTTATGCAATAAATATTGCGTGTGCACATGTGCATGTGTGACTCTTTGCGACCCCATGGACTGTAGCCCCCAGGCTCCTCTGTTCATGTTGATTTTCTAGGCAAGAATACTGGAGTGGGTTGCCATACTCTCCTTCAGAGGATCTTCCCAACCTGGAGATTGAACCTGTATCTCACATCTCTTGCAATGTCAGGAGGGTCCTTACTACCAGCCCCACCTCGGAAGCCCTCAATATTGCATATGTTATCTCAGTTTTAAAAGGAACTCAGTAGAGTATGTGTTTCACCCCAATTAAAAACAAATGCATATATTAACTTGTTAGAATGACAGTGTTTAAATAGGAAGTGTATGTTTGAGATATGCAAACTAAAGAATTTAGGAATGAAATGTGAAATGTTTCTAATTTACTTTAAAATCACTCAGCCAAAAACCCCTACTGTATAATATACACATAAAAAAAGTAAATATGACAAAATTTTTAAAAAGACCACACAGCCAAATTATCCCTAAACCTCTCCCAACCAGGTAAATTAGTAGGAATGGCATTGTTCTTTACAAAGCATCAACATGTCCAGTTACAATACAGTGATAGATCATTCCAACTCTTGTATGTTAGCAAACAGCAACCTTCTGTGATACCAGCTTTTTAGTTTCTTACTTAAGGAATTATGAGGTAGGTGATAAAAACAGTTTCTAGAAGTTAAGATGGAGTGTTTCTGGTCCCTCATGAACTCTTCAAGACCTTTTCATTTGTATTAAATCTCTCCTCTTATAGGTACCACCAAATGGGACCTGTGCCATCACTCAACAGTATCTTGTCTTACCACTGCAGGATACACCACAGCCGTTAACTGCTTTTGGAGTTTTGCCATCATTACACCACCATTTGCTGTTGATCTGAAATATCCCATAATCAGTGCTTTTGCTTCCAGGATTATAGTTTTTAGCTTGTGTGTTATAATTGCTTTCTCCTTTGGCCAAACACATCCCTGAAAAAAAAAATGTATTTTTAGTAATAAACAGCAATATCATATGACTTTTATTTCATAACATAATTCTATTTTACTAATGACTTATTTTAGAAGCATAAACATATATTTTACTTGTAAATAATTTAACATTTGGTGTTAGGGGCCCTTAGGAGAATTCTTTTGTTAGCAAATCATTTGCTAATACTAATGAAACAAGATAACACGTTGTAAAAAATATTGAAATAGCTGTGTCTTCCATTGCTCCCATCCCCCAGGTAAGATTGAGCCTAGAATAGAAAAATCAACAGAGTGCTTAAATGGGTTTGGTCACGAGCAGCAGATGCATATGCTAATGTAAAAATATTTGTACTAGGAAAAATAAGGATTTACTAGGAGAAAGAAAATTTCTTATGATACCTAAAGGTGAATTTGGATATCAAATTAGAATCCAGACAATAAGAATCATAGGATAGGAAAGACTATGTCATCCACCCATCCATCTATCCCTTTGCTCATGTATTAAAAAATAGTTATGGAGCAGAAATGTCTGAATTCACTCTGAAAAATACAATGGACTGAAATACAAAGGAACTTTTCCCTAGGGCACATCTTGAATTCTGTGGAAGAAAATGACAAATAATTAATGAATTAGAGTCAGAATAATAGAATGTTATTTCATGCTATTTCAGGGATCCTTATGTACATATTGATTGAGGAGAATCAGGTTCCTACAGTTCCCGTTCTAGAGTTCAGTGTAATTTTTTAAAAAAGCTTGGCTGTTAAAAACCCAGCATCATGGTAGGGGGATTAAAAATGACAAAAATACTGTCTTACTCTTGCTTGCAGAACCCAAATTGCAAGCTGGAAATGGCTGAGGGCTGAAATATATCTTGTAGTCACCCTACAAGTGCCAGCTGGCAAGTTTAGTGGCACTAGAGGAGTACAGCAAGACCTGGCATGCTTAGAATGGTATAGAATTTGACCCTCCCATGCTTCAATCCTTCCCTAGGTACATCTGATTCTGAGCTGATGTTTTTGAGCCATTGTAAATGTACAAACCCTTCAAGGAAAAAAAAAAGCCATTCACTCAAAGTCCCTTTCTTATTCTTCTTCCTCAGTTAGTATCTGTTCCACAGCTGGCTGACTATTTGGAAGGATGAAGAATAGTTAACTTACAGTTTGCCAGGCTGACTCCCTTGTAGCCAGCCAATCCAAGATTCTTCAGAGTTCTGGCAAGCTCACACCTCTTAAATGTCTTGCCCTGGACAGCAACAGAAAGGAGCAGAAGCCCCAGAATAAGGAGAGCCTTCATGTTGACAGAAGCCAAATGTCCAAGTTGACCAGGTGAGCTGGACTTGCTATTTAACATCTTTTCCCTTCCGTCTTTTCTGACCAGTTTGGGAGCTCCACCCTTGGAGACACGTGGAAAGCAGGGAATGTTTATTGCTTCACTTACGCTAAAAGTTTTGATGTCCTAAGAGTTAATTGCAAGAAATCATGAAATGATATTGCTTGAAGACATTGCTCAGAAAGAACTGGCATTAGCTCTATTGTCCAAAGAGGAACTTCCTCCTATTTGATTATGAATGTGAGCAACTAGAAAGGAAAAAACCCTGAATGAACATATTACACAATGGAAAACATGCTCCCATCTTTGATTCATATTCATTTGCACTAAGTTTTTTATGTGCTTTCATTATGTGGTCTTCATCTTTTTCACTTAAAAGTATTTTATGTACACTTTCCACAAAGAATGTGACACACTGCCTGTTGTTCTGATAGGTGGATAGCAAAGCACCACGTTAATCACAGATTCCTATGCTGACTCTTATGGTTGTTTCTCAGTAGTTACTTTGTAAATCAATATTTTACTGTTATAAGTACGCCTCATGTGAACATTGCTAAGTCCTTTTTGACAATGTCTTACTTCACTTTCTCATGTTAGAACATAAAGAGTCATTGAAAAGCAAGAAAACAGTATAGTAAAACCTACAAAAGAATAGCAGAATTATGCCACCCAAAATCTTCCCCTTTGGCACAACGATTGTTTTGAGCTGAAGGCAGTTGAGAAGAAGCAGATTCAAGAAAAGTCCTCTTCCTCCCTCTATTTTCCTGAAAGTAAAACATAAATGTGTGCAGAAATCAATCATTTGAAACACTAGACACTTATCAGCCCCAAGACAGCACCTGAGGACTCTGCAAAAGAGCCTTTGCTGATTAGCTATTATCTTCCATTATTCTCTAATGTATTTACTGTCCCACAATTTGCCACTCTTGGAAGCCTAGTACTCTGTTCCTCTGTCTTGTTGCTCACTTAAAAGTATATTGTTCTTTGGTTAAGATAATCTGTAAGTCCAAATTCTGGCTTCCTCCTTGAGTTAGTCATCCCTGCATTTCTTACAAGTATATGTTTTGTTTCCTTTTCTCTTGTTAATCTGTCTTTGGTTACAGAGCCACAGGGAAAAGCTGAAAAGGGTAAAAGGAAACACATGTTTCCTCCTGTACAGTTTCTAGTGATGAGGATGGGGCAGCGAAAGGCTGGGACACTCCACTCTCCCTGGAGACAGCAGTTGAGATATGGGATAACCGACAACAGACCAGCAGAAGATAAGAGGTTTTACCATGTCAGTCTCGCAAATCTCTGTCTATAGAGCATAGTCAAGAGAGAAGGATAAAGATTTCTGTTTGTCCCTTTCCAAATTCACAGCGGCAGGAGAAAAACATTTGTGAAAATGGATATTGAATCATGACTCTTGTGAATTTGATTTTGGTAATCAACACCTATGGTGACTGATTCTTGGCTTCCCAGATAGAGTCATGTTTTCCTTTATTATAAGGATGAAAAACTATAAGATGAGACTCTCCATTTGTTTTGTTTTATGGATTGATAGCTAAGGCAATGGCACCCCACTTCAGTACTCTTGCCTGGAAAATCCCATGGATGGAGGAGCCTGGTAGGCTGCAGTCCATGGGGTTGCTGAGGGTCGGATACGACTGAGCGACTTCACTTTCACTTTTCACTTTCATGCATTGGAGAAGGAAATGGCAACCCACTCCAGTGTTCTTGCCTGGAGAATCCCAGGGACGGGGGAGCCTGGTGGGCTGCCGTCTATGGGGTCCCACAGAGTTGGACACGACTGAAGTGACTTAGCAGTAGCAGTAGCAGCTTGGCTTTATAACCAGTGAGAATGTGCCCTCTGGTTTCTGCCCTTATGGGGTACAGTTTCTGTCACACTTGCATCCGCAGCCAGCTAGAAGCCTAAGACATGAAGTGACAGGCAGCATTCTCTGTCCAAACATGCTGGCTCTCAGGGAAGTGTGTCTTAATAAAGTGTCCAAATTCATGAGGGGCCTTTTTGGTCTCTACCTTCGTTGCCTGGTTTTGAGGGGAAAATTCACACAGCATTATCACTTTTCTGGTAACCCAGGTTAGGAGGTCAGTGATTTAAGACATCTCACTTTGTGGGAGATAGAGGTTTATTTGTCACCTGAGACAAGGAAGGTCTTTGCTTTCTTAGGCTTTCTCTGCAGAGGCTCTGCATCTTGAGAAGGCTACATTTCTTAGAGAACACCACTGGTGTCCATGGGTAAACCCTAATATTGGTTTTAAGCTGTAAAAATACTCACTGGTTGGAGTCAGAACTGAAATAGATACATTGAAGATTTGGACTTGTACACCTAAAAGATTTTTTACATTTTATTTGTTTATTCACTTATTTATGTATGGCTGCTCTGGGTCTTCCTTGCTGTACGCAGGCTTTCTCTAGATGCTGCTAGCGGGGGCTATCTCTAGTTGTAGTGGGTGAACTCGTTGCAGGGGCTTCTCTTGTTATGCGCATGGGCTCCATCCAGGTTCCCAGGTTCCATAGTTGCAGAGCATGGGCTTAGTAGTTGTGGCGCATGGGCTTAGTTGCCCCACGGCATGTGGAATCTTCCCAGATCAGAGATCAAACCCATGTCCCCTGCATTGGCAGGGTTCTTAACTACTTTACCACCAGGGGTCTCTAAAAGGATTTTTTTTAATTAATTCATTTTATTGCTGGCTGTCCTGGGTCTTCATTGCTCGCGAGATTTTCTCTAGTCGTGCAGAGAAAGTGCTACTCTCCAGTGTGTGGGCTTCTCGTTCTCATTGTGGTAGCTTCTCCTGTTTTGGACCACAGGCTCTAGGGACATGGGCTTCAGTAGTTGGGATTCATGGGCTCAGTAATGCAGGTCCTAAGCTCAAGAACATAGGCTCAGTCGTCGTGGTGCACAGGCTTAGTTGCTCTGGAGCATATGGGATCTTCCTGGATCAGGGATCAAACCCATGTCTTCTGCATTGGAAGGCGGATTCTTTACCACTGAATCTCTACGGGAGCCTGCTAAAAGGATTTTTAAAGAGAGCTCTCTTCCCTGGTGGCTCAGACGATAAAGCGTCTGCCCGTATTGCAGAAACCCGGTTCAATCCCCGGGTCTGGAAAATCCCCTGGAGAAAGAAATGGCAACCAATTCCAGTATTCTTGCCTGGAAAATTCCATGGATGGAGGAGCCTGGTGGGCTACAGTCCATGGGGTTTAAAAGAGTCGGACACAACTGAGTGACTTCACTTAACCTTAAACAAATGTCCTCTTGGTACATATAGGAAGATCAGATTAAAGAAAGAAAGAAAGAGAAATGAAGACAAAAACAAAAAAGAAAAGTATATACAGAATACCTTGGCTGTATATCCACAAAACACTTCCTTAACGTGTTTAGGAGGGGAAAATCAGAGAACCAAATGTCAAGAACTGCAGATGGCACTCAAGTTGGTGTGAAACTTACGGAAATATTGATAGTGAGGAAATAGTTTTGACGAAGGTCAAGAAAATGCATAGAAAGGCTTGATAGACTGTCCCCTCCTCTATAAGCTGACCCCACCAGGTCCAGACCTTCCCGTATTTGGGGCAGGTACTACAGAAAAAAAAATTACTGAACTATCTTATCCAACCATTAAATAAAGAAAAACATTATGGTAGTAATCCTATATTTCTGGTAATAGGCAAATATGCCTCTGAGTTCCTTTTTCAAAATTCTTTCTTAGTCCCTTGGAAATATTGACCTTACCATGTCTTCGAAATGTAAGCATCCAAAAAGTAAATGTCGGCTAAAGCAAACGTGGAACTGGGGGGAAAAAAAAACAAAAACAAAAAAATGAGAGTTGTTTTTTTTTTTTTAATTGCTATTTGATAATTTTGTAAGCTCCGTTACTTCAGATTTTGTCCACAGCCTCCACAAGATTATCTATTAAAGACAAGTAAAAATTTTTACCACAAATATTGGTAAAATGCTCCAGCCATATGAAAGGGTATACTTAACTTGTTCCATCTTGCAAGAAACACCGTTTAGATCCAGCTATTCTTTTATAATAGTTATCAGAAATAACTCTTCTACTTTTATTTTAAACTTATAAATCATAGAAGTTTATTTCTCACAGCTCTGGGGGCTGGGAAGTGCAAGATCAAGGCACCAGCACATTGGATTCTTCTGCAAGTCTTCTTCCTGGTTCATCACCAGGGCTTTCTTGCTGCTCTTCACAAGGCGGAAGGGTCTCTGTGGGGTCTGTCTCATGAGCACACTAATCCCATTCATAATCTCATCACCTGAGAACCACTCAAAGGCCTCACTTCCTAATATATCATCTTTGGGGCTTTAGGATGTCAACATCTGAATTCAGGGATAACACAAACAGAATATAACTACTCTTATAAAACTATTTTTTTGTAAGTTCATCTCAGGTGTAGTGGAAATGCTTTGGAATTTTAAATCCCTTAAAAGGTGTTAGCTTCCTGCCCTAGCAGTTTGCTACCAGTTGATAATTGTTTAAATGAATATTCTTATGATGCAAAATTAGTTCTCAAGAAGTTTCAGTGTTCTGGGACTCTGTCAGGTGATCTTAATCAGGAGTTCTGGGTTATTGAAAAAAGGAGGAATCTATTTACAGGTCTTCCTTGATTTATGGTGAGGTTACATTCTGATAATCGTATTGTAAGTTAGACATATAGTAAGTCAAAAAATGTATACTATACACCTAACCTACCAAACATCATAGTGCTGCCCAGCATACCTTAAACTTTTCCGGGACAGATATATTAGCCTACAGTCAAGCAAAATCATCTGATGCAAAGCCTATTTTAAAATAAAGTGTTGAATATCTCATGTAATATATTGAATACACTTCTGAAAGTGGAAGACAGAATGGTTGTCTGGGTACAGAATGGTTGTAAGTATATTGGTTGTTTACCCTTATAAACAAAAAATATCACTAGCCCGGGAAAAGATCACATTTTATATTTTCTACTGAGTGCATACCACTTTCGCACCATTATAAAGTTGAAAAGCCATAAGCCATCATGAAGGTGGGGACCTTCTGTACTGTAACAGCAAATTCAGACAGTGCTTGCCATGTCCCAGGCATTATTCTAAAAAGCTTAACATGTATTAACTCACTTAACTCCCCTTGAAAAAGGTATTGTCAACATTGGCATTTTACCGGTGAAGAAACAGAAATTCACTGAAGTGCAGCAGTTTGCCCACAGCCCTTCTGGGAGCGAGTAAAAGGGCCCCCTGCCTGCCCACCTGCTTTTCCTGTAAGCTCTACCCAACACTTCAGTAAAATACCTATTAAAGGCCCATCAGAGCGCCTCTAACAGGAATTGATCTGAAAGCAGGCCAGTTAGTAGAGCAGGGATCTGTGGGAAATGAAAGGACAGACTTAATGACAGAGTGCTGTATCATCCTTTTGTTGTTGCTGTTCACTTAGCATTCCATTTAAGGGGTTATACTAAGGTACATAGAAGAAGAGGCCTACCTGTGTTTTCATTTATAGGTTCTCTTGCATGCAAGAAGCTGACAGGGCAGATAATCAAACCTTGTGCTCATTGTGCTCATTGATACTAGGGTAATTCCCTGGCTCCACCAGAAATATAGCTTCAGGGAGAAGTCACAGTTCCCAGGAGCCACCAAATACTTGCAAAGGCTGGAGTTTTACTTCCTCATCAAGAATGAGCCTCTCCAAAGAAATGCAGGAAACTGAGTATGCAAACTCTTGAAAGTATACACTCATCTGGAGTGAATCATTACTTGCTTAATGAGGTGCTTTGTTAAGAAACAGCTTTGTATAAGGATGGGGGGAGAAACAGGGACAGGAGGTGGTGGAGATGGTGCTGGAAAGGGATGGGCAGGATAAATAACTGTTAGGGCAAATGTATTAATTCTATCTGCAGAGTCTTTTAGTTTTTAATTTTTATTGGTTTGGGGGTTTTGGAGGGTTTTTCAGGTTTGGATGTCGTTTTGGTTTGTTTTTTGGCAGACCTTTTTCTTTAATTCTACAAGGTAAGAATGACCAAGCAGAAGACAGACCCTCTGATCTTAGTGATAGTTTCCAAAGTTACTTGTTATTCACTTGGTGGCTGTTGAACTCTGAAATCTCCTCTTTGACTTTCTGAGAAAGGTGAGAATTCGGTTTTTAAAAGTTTGCACACAGAAAACATCAGGATTCTGTAAACTTCATAAGAAGTTGGGTTTTGGCTTTGTGTCTGGCAGAGAGTTCCTTATCCAGGAGAGTTGGTTTTGATCTTTCTAAGCAACGAGGCTTACCGTGAATGTTCCTCTGTCTTCAGCAGCCACAGGTCTGCTTGTTGCCTGGTGTGTGCACCCTCCCCTCGCTTTAGCCACCCTGTGTGGACACAGGAGATTAATTAAACCCTGTGCAGTTCCTTTTCTTTCAAGTTCTGCTTGAGAGAATGTTCTGATTTTCAAGTGAGAAAATTTAAGTTCTAGTCATTCTGGAGCAGCACCCTGAGGTGTCTTGCCACAAGTTAGAATCCTTGAATTATGGGCAGGGAGACGATAGCTTAAATTCAAATCTTTTTCTTGCATGTGTGATCTCTCAAGGAAAATGTTCCAAGTCCATGACTTATAGGTAAAACAGAGCATGTTATTAGATGATGGAAGCTTAATAAAAAACGGAGGCTTCCCTTTTGGCTCAGTGGTAAAGAATTAGCCTGCCAATGCAGGAGATGCAGGTTCGATCCCTGGGTCAGGAAGATTGCCTGGAGAAGGAAATGGCAGCCCACTCCAGTGTTCTTGAGTGGGAAATCCCACAGACAGAGGAGCCTGGTGGGCTACAGTTCATGGGGTCATGAAAGAGTCAGACATGACTTAGTGACCATAACAACAGCAACAATGAAACATGCTTGTCTGAGAATTTACACGGCAGGCTTGGAAATCCAGGAACTTGACTGGCATCCTTCAGAAAAGCCCAAGCCTCATTGCCTTTGTTCCAGATAAATTTTCTGCAGGCGTTTGTGTGTTTGGGAAGGGTAAGTGCTTCAAGGAAGACAGGGAGCTAGGATGCAGGGTGTGGGTGAGGCCGGGAATGGTGTTCCTGTCCCTTGTGTCATGCCTGGGTCACCTTCGTGCCACCCTCCACCCCTGGCTTGCTTTTCAAATTTCTGTTGTTTTGCAAGCGAGGAGAGCCAAGCAGAGGCACTGTAGTTCTTGGGGGATAAGTTGTTATGAAGCTCATAGTTGGGAAAGGGTGGTGTTCAAGATCTGTTAGATCGTATTTTAAGACAAAACAGAGGTAATTACTCTATTTCTTTATGGACCACCTGCAGAACTACTGGAGGTACTGACTTTTAAAATGAAGAGTTTTCTATATCCCCCACCAAAGTTGATATTAAGTCCTGAGAATCTGCTACTTTAATAGGCACCCCATGTTTTTTCAAATATTAACTGTAAGTCTTGGAGCTTTGCAGAGTATTTCATAGACTGAAGGGATATATCCATGTGCACCGTTCTCTCTCTTTAAAAAAATTACTTCCACACTGAGAGTAATGGCCAGCCTGCAAAGAGACTCCCTATCGTGCCTCACTTAGCCCTGGAAAGTATTCAGTTCAGTTCAGTCGTTCAGTGTTGTCCAACTCTTTGAGAACCCATGGACTGCAGCACGCCAGGCTTCCCTGTCCATCACCAACTCCCAGAGTCTACTCAAACTCATGTCCATTGAGACAGTGATGCCATCCAACCATCTCATCCTCTATCCTCCCCTTCTCCTCCTGCCTTCAATCTTTCTCAGCATCGCGGTCTTTACAAAGGAGTCCGTTCTTCCAATCAGGTGGCCAAAGTATTGGAGTTTCAGCTTCAGCATCAGTCCTTCCAATGAATATTCAGGACTGATTTCCTTTAGGATGGACCGGTTGGATTTCCTTTCAGTCCAAGGGACTCTCAAGAGTGTTCTCCAACACCCCAGTTCAAAAGCATTAATTCTTTGGCGCTCAGCTTTCTTCACAGTCCAACTCTCATATCCATACATGACCAAAGGAAAAACCATAGCCTTGACTAGATGGACTTTTGTTGGCAAAGTAACATCTCTGCTTTTGAATATGCTATCTAGGTTGGTCATAACTTTCTCTCCAAGGTGTAAGCGTCTTTTAATTTCAGGGCTGCAATTACCTGTACTATAAGTGCTTTTACATTTCGTAACTTATTGAATATCCTTAACAACCCTTGGAGGAAGGTACTGTTAGCCCCATTTTGCATAGAGAGATATGATATCTTGCCTCAAGTTACTCAGCAAAGAAAGAATTTAATCCCATACAGAGTCTAGACTCTTAACCAACATACAGAGTTGTATCTCTTTTGAAAAAGCCTTACAGTCCAGTTACACTGTAAGTTACATTGACTTTGCAAAAATAACAATTCTTTTTTGAATTGATTTACTGTAAATTGAGGCGTCATTTGGAAATTTGAAACATTTTATATATATTTATAAAAATACACATATATACATACATATATAATGTATGTATAAGCATTTAATTTACAGAAGCAGAAAACTAATACAGGCTAAAAGAAGTTTTTAAATGTTTTCCCCTAGGATCTCATTGCTATTTAACCCAGTTCTTCCAATATATGGGACCCTTTAGAATCTTCTGATTTGTCAAAAATATAGTGACTAAATCAAACAACAAAAATCCATATATGTAGTGACTGCAATCCTGGGACAAATGAATTAAAATCGGGTCTTCCTGACTAGATTTAAAACTACCTTTTACACTCAGGCAGCCCTTATTGTTTCCCAAATCTTTCTGTACTATTTCCAAGGCCTGCTATGTCCACTTCATCCAATTTCTTTCTTATTCTTTAAAACTCAGTTCAGATTTTACTACTGTTAAGAAGCCTTTCTTAATGTACACACACATCATTTGCCCTTTTGTATGAATCCTACCTGCTCTCTTATCTCCCTGATTACCTCATGACACTGTAATGCATTTTTCCTTCTTATCTGTCTGCTACTTCTGCTGTATCTGCCGTATCCCACCCAGCATCTAACAATGTGTCTTTACTCTGCATATGTTTTTAATTGATATGGGGCGGGGGGAGTTGAGGGGAAAAGGAAGATAAAAATTTCCACATACTAAAAAGGCATTGTCAACAAAGTCTATAGACAGACACACCATGAAGAAAAGTGTGTTCATACCCCACATGACTTTTTTCTTTGACAGCTAAACAGCTCCTGCACATCATTAAAAAAGTCCACTAACCAATAACTAAAAAACCTCTGCAGAGCAAAGGAAACCATCAACAAAATGGAAAGGCAGCTTACTGAATAGGAGGAAATATTTGCAAATTATGTATCTGATCAGTCGAAAATATATTTTTGTTTTTATCAAAAATACATAAACACATGCAACTCGGTGACAAAAAAAAAGGCATAAAATTCAATTAAAACTTATCAGAAGAGTTAAATATTTTTCTAAAGAAGACATGCAGATGGCCAACAGATACACAAACATGCTCAATATTGCTAATCGTCAAGGAAACGTAAATCAAAAACACAATGCAATATCACTTCATGTCGGTTAGAAAGTCTATTATCAAAAACACAAGAAATAACAAGGTTGGCACAGATGTGGACAAAAGGAAGCCTTTGTGCAATGTTGATTGGTACAGCCACATCTAGACTGTATATTGTAAGCCTGCTTATTTAATTTCTGTGCAGAATACATCATGCAAAATGCCAGGCTGGATGAGGCACAAGCTGGAATCAAGATTGCCGGGAGAAATATCAATAACCTCAGATATGCAGATGACACCATCCTTATGGCAGAAAGTGAAGAGGAACTAAAAAACATCCTGATGAAAGTGAAAGAGGAGAGTGAAAAAGTTGGCTTAAAGCTCAACATTCAGAAAACAAAGATCATGTCATCTGGTCCCATCACTTCATGGAAAATAGAAGGGGAAAGAGTGGAAACAGTGTCAGACTTTATTTTCTGGGCTCCAAAATCACTGCAGATGGTGACTGCAGCCATGAAATTAAAAGACGCTTACTCCTTGGAAGGAAAGTTATGACCAACCTAGATAGCATATTGAAAAGCAGAGACATTACTTTGCCAACAAAGGTCCGTCTAGTCAAGGCTATGGTGTTTCCAGTAGTCATGTATGGATGTGGGAGTTGGACTGTGAAGAAAGCTGAGTGCTGAAGAATTGATGCTTTTGAACTGTGGTGTTGGAGAAGACTCTTTAGAGTCCCTTGGACTGCAAGGAGATCCAACCAGTCCATTCTCTAGGAGATCAGTCCTGGGTGTTCTTTGGAAGGAATGATGCTAAAACTGAAACTCCAAAATTTTGGCCACCTCATGCGAAGAGTTGACTCATTGGAAAAGACTCTAATGCTGGGAAGGACTGGGGGCAATAGGACTAGGGGACAACAGAGAATGAGATGGCTGGTTGGCATCACCGACTCGATGGATGTGAGTTTGAGTAAACTCTGGGAGGTGGTGATGGACAGGGAAGCCTGGCGTGCTGCGATTCATGGGGTCACAGAGTCGGACACGACTGTGCAACTGAACTGAACTGAACTGATCTGCGGAATGGGAGATGGCAGAGGGAATAGGGCTGATATATGAAGCAAGATAGACCATATGTTCAATTTTTGAAGCTAAGCAAGGAGACATGGGAATATTTTCTCTACTTTTGTATATGCTATAGATTTTCCATAATAAAAGGGGCTTTTTAAATTTTAAATCTGTTTGTTTTTAATTAAAATTTTTCTTTGGAATATAGTTGCTTTGAAATGTTGTGTTAGTATCTGTTGTACTTTAAAGTGAACTAGCTCTATGTATACATTTATCCCCTCATGGCCCTTCCTCACACCCCATCCCATCCATCTAAGACAACACAGAGGACCAAACTGAGTTCCCCGCATTGTACAGTAGGTCGCCACTAGGTATCTGGTGTACACATGGCAGTGCACATACACCAATCCTGATCTCCCAGTTCAGCTCACTGACATCCCACCGCCATGTCCATAAGTGCTTTCCCTATGTCTCTGTCTCCATTCCTGTCCTGCAAACAGATTTATCTGCCACTTTCCTAGAGTCCACATACACGTACATTTGTTTTTCTCTTTCTGACTTTACTCCGTGTGTCACACTCTGGGCCCATCCACTCATCTACAAATGACTTATTTTTGTTCCTTTTTATGGCTGAGTAACATTTCATTGTATGTATGTACCACATCTTCTTTATCCATTCATCAGTCAGTGGACACTTAGGTTGCTTCCATGCCCTGGCTATTGTAGACAGTGCTGCAGTGAACACTGGGGTGCGCGTGTCTCTTAGAATTACAATTTTCTCAAAGTGTGTGCCCAGGTATGGGATTGCTGGATCATATGGTAGTTCTATTTTTAGTTTTTTAAGGAACTTCCATATTGTTCTCCATAATAGCTGTATCAGTCTACATTCTCACCAACAGTGCAAAAGGGTTCCTTTTTCTCCACACCCTCTCCAGGATTTATTGTTTGTAGATTTTTTTTGATGCTGGCCATTCTGACCATGTGAGGTGATACCTTATTGTAGTTTTGATCTGCATTTTTCTAATAATTAGTGATGAGCATCTTTTCATGTGTGTTTTTGTTGCAATGGTAAATGGGGTTGTTTCCTTAACTTGATTTTCTGCTTTTTCATTGTTAGTGTACAGGAATGCAAGAAATTTCTGTGCATTCACTGTGTATCCTGCAGCTTACCAAATTCAGTGATTAGCTATGGTAGTTTTCTGGTGACACCTTTAGAATTTTCTTCGTATAATATCATGTCATCTGCCAACAGTGACAGTTTTACTACTTCTTTTCCAATTTGGATTCCTTCTACTTTTTCTTCTCTGATTGCTGTGCCTAGGACTACCAAAACTATGTTGAGTAATGGCCAGAGTAGACATCCTTGTCTTGTTCCTCATCTTAGAGGATATGCTTTCAGTTTTTCACCATCGAGAATGATGTTTGCTGTGGGTTTGTTGTTTATGTCCTTTATTATGTTAAGGTAGGTTCCCTCTCTGCCTACTTTCTAGAGAGTTTTTATTATAAACGTGTGTTGAATTTTGTCAACTGCTTTTCCTGTACCTATTGAGATGATCTTATGGTTTTTATTCTTTAATTTGTTAGTATGGTGTGTCACATTGATTGATTTGTGTACATTGAAGAGTCCTTGTATCCCTGGGATCCCACAATCCTGGTATGATTCTTTTAATGTGTTGTTGGATTCTGTTTGCTAGTTATTTTGTTGAAGATTTTTGTGTCCATGCTCATCAGTGATATTGGTCTTTTAATTGTGATTTAAATTAAAATTTCTTGGTGTTTCATATTTTGGTGATATCTTTGTCTGGTTTTGGTATCAGAGTAATGGTGGCCTCATAGAATGAGCTTGGGAGTGTTCCTTACTCTGCAATTTTTTGCAAAAGTTTGAGAAGGATGAGTGCTAATTCTTCTCTGAATGCTTGTTAGAACTTGCCCAAGAAGCCATCTGGCCCTGGACTTTTGTTACACAGCAAAAACTAACACAGCATTGTAAAGGAATTAAAAGTCAATTAAAAAAAAAAAAACGCTAAGCAAAATCTTTAACAGACACTGATTTCCCTCTTGAGCCAGCTTTTACTAATCTGTCCTCCCATGGCAGGTCACATAGACTTGAGACCTGACCCTTGGAGCCTCAGAAGCTGCTGTACTGGAATCATGTGGGATGAGAAAGTAAGAAAGCTCTCAAAATGCCCAGCTTGGAGGAATATGCTAAATAATTGGAGAGATTGATTCAATCAACTGATATTTATTGGTCATGTATCATGTTACAGGCACTCTTATAGGTGTTTGGAGTATGGATGTAAACAGGAATAAAAAGTTTCTGCCCACCTTCCTATAAGGCCAGTGGCCAAACATGATGTGTTGGAGATGGAACACAGTAGAGAAGGTGAAGAGATATAGAAGAAGAGGTGCCCCAGTGAGGGGTATCAACGACTGAGTGAAAAACATCTATTCCACAGCATGGCAGTGTTGAAAGATTGATTACATATAGGCAAACTGATCAAATCTTTGCATATGCTCAGATACTTTTAAAGGTATTACAGACAGTGGGAGATCGGTTTCACACTGTCATCCTATGGAGTTACCAACAGAGAAAAGGAAATTTACTTAATAACTAAAATTAACCTTGTAGTGTGAGAGTGGAATAAGAGGTGTTATATGAATTCAGTTTAAATAGATAAAATTATGTAAATACATACATTCTCCAGCTCTATCCATAGACAGAACCTGGGAACAGTGATTCTCTAATGCCCGGTACTTAGTTTTTTAAATATCATTGTCCTCTGTGAGGAATAAGGGCTTTTGGCAAAATACCTGATTCCAGGCTGAAGGAGGGAAAGAACAAGGTGACTCTTAGAACATCCTGTGAGAGAAAAAAAACAGGTGCCCAGAGAATGATGGAGACAAGTCAAAATGACAGAGTTAGCTGGCAGAGACTCTCATGGCCAAATCAGGGACAATAGGAACATCAAAATAAATGATAGCAATGAATTATGATTCATTGTAATTGGAGTAAAGTAGGAAACCAGGGGTCCATACTGATATAATGTGTGTACGCCTGCTCTTTGTAACCCCATGGACTGCAGCCCACCAGGCTCCTCTATCCTTGGAATTATCCAGGCAAGAAAACTGGAGCGTATAGCCAGTTCCTTCTCCAGGGGATCTTCCTGACCCAGGGATCAAACCCATGTCTCTGGCATCCCCTGCATTGGCAGGCAAATTCTTTATCCCTGAGTCACTGGGGAAGCCCATGCTGATATAATAAGTGAATATAAAAATTGAAAATTTGTTGTGGAACAAAATTCCTCAAAGTACCTCCCCCTCTCCCAAATACTTCACAGTGGAGGTGATTTGCAGACATCACCTTAATCAAATGGTCAACGGGAACATCATCAGTAGTAGAACATTTCAGAACTGCATGTCACTTGAAAGGATGCATCGGGAAGAACACAGGATAACATATGTGGTATCCCTGCCAAAGGTGTATAACCTAACCTACCCCAGAGAATATCAGAAAAACCTTAGGCCATTTTACACAATGACTGGTTGAGGTCTTTGAAAGGTTGTTGTTGAATCACGCGAAGACACCGGGATTCTTGGCCCCCGGAGGAGAAGAATTCAATCCGGGGCCAGAGACGAGGCTTGATCGCTCAGAGCTTTTGTGTAATAAAGTTTTATTAAAGTATAAAGAGATAGAGAAAGCTTCTGACATAGGCATCAGAGGGGGTAGAAAGAGTACCCGCTTGCTAGTGTTAACAATGAAGTTATATACTCTCCAATGAATCCAAAGAATGTTGGAGGTTGCAAAGACCTCACCAGACCTACTCCCATAATTTACATTTTAAGATAACAGAAGGTTTAATCCAGAGACTGTCCTTAGGCAAGATACATTATTGCTATATAATCCTAAGGAATGTGGAGAAAGAAAAAAAGTTGTCCTTTCTTCCGCCTTGAGAATTCCAGACCCCTCTCTCCTTGGGGACCTCTAGACTACTTATCAACCGGGCTAGGAAATGACTCTCTCATTCCCCCCTTTTCTTTTAGGAGAATTATGTTGCCTAGGGAAAAGGGGCCTCGTTCTTGTTCCATAACTGCTTCCGAGCTGGCAAGGGGCGTTGTCCCTAAATTGGTGAGGCAACATATTCTCCTAATCCTCATATTGAGGATATCTGATCCAGGGGCCCCAAATAGTAGCTGCAGGAAGTTACAGCAGTAGCAGGAGTTTGAGCAACCATTTGTAACTTAAAAGTTTTCAAGCGGCTAGAAACAAATCCAGTTATACAGTTACAGATGCAGGCAACATAGTCATTAAAACAAGTTAAAATCGAAATTAAAAGTCACATTATGTCCATAGTTAAAGTGCAACGTGTTGCACCAGTCCATTTTAGGGTTGGTAGATGTCATCAGATGAAGAAGAGGCATCGCATGTGATTGTTGTCGAAGGTATTCACAGACTTGGAGAAAGTCTTTTCCTTGAAGTGGAGATGTCTACCTCTGGAAGCCTTCCACTGATGAAGAGGGGAGTGCTCCACAGACCCAGCAGTTAGACCGATTGTGGAATGCAGCATAGGAGTGAACCCAGGACAGGAAGGCATTGTCTTGAGGATCAAACGGCAGACTCAGGATTTTTGGAGTCAGCAGAAGTAGACTCACATAGATTATCAGGCCCATCCGCTACCCTTTGCTTAACTCTAGAGCTCAGGGCAGAGCCACAAGCTCTGCTAACTGAGCACTGGTTCCCTGGGGAAGAGATTTTGCTTCCAAAACCTGTTCAGCAGTCACCAAGGTGTAACCTGCTTTATGCTTTTCATCCCTAACAAAAGAACTGCCATCTGTAAATATTTCCATATCAGTATTGTCTAATGGGGTATCCTTTAGATCCTCCCGAGCTGCATAAAGTTAGGAATTGAGAACAATCGTGATCAGGTGTTTCATTTTCCTTCTCAGGAAGGAAAGTGGCAGGATTTAAAATTCCACAAACTTTAAGCTTAGTTACTGGTCCTTCTAACAACAATGACTGATATTTAAGAAGCCTACTGTCTGTCGTCCAAATATAACCAAATAAAAATTTAAGATTCCACTCACATCATGAGAAGTCAGTAAGGTCAGGTTTCGTCCATTAATTATTTTTAAAGCTTCCAGTGCTAATAAAGCCGCTGCCCCCAATTACTCTTAGGCAGTGGGGCCACCCACGTGAAACTACATCTAATTCTCTGCTTAGATAAGCAATAGGTTGCGGGTGAGGCCCTCGGGGTTGTGTCAAAACTCCCAATGCCACACCTTTTCTTTCAGTGACAAACAAATTAAATTCTGACCCTGTGGGCAAGCTCAGAGCTGGAGCTTGCAGGACAGCAGTCTGAAGAACCTTAAAAGCCTTTTGAGTTTCTGGAGACCAAACCAGTTTGTCGGTTTGGGCCTGCTGAGTTTCAGCTATAAGTTTATATAAAGGCCGGGCAAGTTCCCGGTAACCCGGAATCCAAATGCAACAGTAACCTGTGATTCCCCAAAATCCTCTCAATTGTCTTAAAGTCATAGGTAGGGGGTGATTTAGTATAGGTTTAATTCTCTCAGGGCCTATAGCCCTAGTCCCTTCTGATATGATTAGGCCCAGATATCTAACTGATTGTTGACAAAGCTGAGCCTTTTCTCTTGATGCCTTGTAACCACAGCCTGCCAGAAAGTTTAAGAAATCTTCTGAGGCTCGCGAACAAGCTTCCTCTGTCTCAGCACAGAGCAAAATATCATCTACATATTGTAACACCACCGCTTCAGAGCTATTAAAGTTTTGTAGATCCCGTGACAAACTTAGTCCAAATAAGTGAGGACTGTCACGAAATCTCTGGGGCAAAACTGTCCAGGTTAACTGAGAAGCTGGCTGTGTAGGGTCTTCAAAGGCAAATTGAAATTGACTTTCTTCCACCAAAGGCACTGAATAGAAGACATCCTTTAAATCAATTACTGAGAAATATTTGGCCCGTTCAGGAATTTCAGACAATAGAGTATAAGGATTAGGCACCACAGGGTGTAAAGGAACTACAGCCTCATTTATTATTCGTAAGTCTTGAACTAGTCTCCATTTACCATTCAATTTCTTTATACCCAAAATAGGAGTGTTGCAAGGACTGTTACAGGGAATTAATAGTCCCTGTTCCTTTAAATTTTCAATGATGGGTTTTAACCCTTCCTTAACTTCAGGTTTCAGTGGATACTGCTTCTTATGTGGAAATACGTGTGGGTCTTTGAGCTTAACAACTCCAGGAATAGCATTTTGTGCTCGACCCACACATTTTCCATCAGCCCATACTCTAGGATTTACATTTTGTTCAACTAAAGGGAGAGAAAGGAAGGGTTCCATATTCATGAAAACAGAGGCATGGACCTTGCTCAGTATATCCCTTCCCAAAAGGGGTGAGGGAGATTCTGGCACGATCAGAAACTCGTGTGAAAACAGCACAGAATCCCAGTTGCAAGATAAAGAATAACTGAAATAATACCTTTTGGCTCGTCCAGACAGTCCCATTACGGAAGCGGATCGGGAAGAAAGTGGGCCAGGGGCTTCAGTAAGCACAGAATAAGTTGCCCCAGTATCTCAAAGGAAATCGACGGATTGGCCCCCCACAATTATTAATACCCGGGGTTCCTCAGGTGTTATTAGGATGGGAGCTTGTGTGGGGACCCCCGGGCACCTTCAGTCCTGATTGTCTTGAGAGTCCGACCCCGGAGACCTATGCCTCTGGGGGCAGTCTCTCTTCCAGTGTGGTCCTTTGCAGACCGGACATGGAGCCAGGGGCGGCTTAGATGCCTGAGGGCAATCCCGCTTGAGGTGCCCCTCCTTTCCACAGTAAAAGCAAGCCCATCCCTTTTCACCTGGGCCCCTCTGGGCATTTTTCTCAGGCTGTTTAAGAATGTTTTTCATAGCCATGGCGAAGCCGCCTTTGTCTTTTTTTTTTTGCCTTTCTTTTCCTCATATTCCCTACCATAATAGACTGTCTAAGCCAGTTGTAACAGAGTATCTAAAGGCTAATTTGGTCCATACCCCCGTTTTAATACCTTTCGGCGGATATCTGGAGCCGACTGAGTGAGAAATCTATCCTTTAAGATCACTTTTCGCTCTTCACTTTCAGATCAATCTCAGTGAATCTGCGAAGGCCTTCTCTCAGTCTATCTAGGAATTTACCAGAAGCTTCCTTCTCCTCCTGTTCTATGTCTGCCAATTTGCCATTTAACGCGCCTGCCTAAGTCCTTCAAGAATACATCTAACAAAATGACTGATCCAATCTTCCTTTAGCTGTGTTGTAGTCCCAGTCTGGTTCTATAATTGGGACCGTCTGATACCCAGTGGGGAGGGCCGCTATCTCGTTCTCCCTCTTCCCTACTGATTCATTACCAAGCCATTCATCTCCATAAGCAACCGCTTTTCCCAAAACTCGAGGCTTTGACTCGGGAGTCACCGTTTGTCCCAAGATATACATCACATCCTTCCAAGTGAGGTCATAAAACAGAGTAACACCTTTAAAAGCTCTAATATATTTTTCTGGGTCCTCTAAATAGTCTCCCAGATCTTCCCTGATTCTTTGTATTTCTTGATAAGAAAAAGGCTTATTAATTCTCACAGACTGATTGTTTCTCCCGGTGGGTGTTTCATAAAGAGGCAACAGCTTGTGTGGCTGTTGTTCAGTCTCTCTGGCTGCTCTGCGCATATGATCCCAGGGATAGATTGGAGAAACCTGTTTTTCCTCTTCTCTTTGTCTCCTGTCCTCCATCTCATCTCTTACTTCGATGGTCTGAGTTTCTACTGAAACCAGAGTAGTCTGAGGTCGTACTGAGACAGGAGTTGTTTGGACCTCCATGTGGGCAGTTTGAATCTCAGTTTGGATTTCCAGGTACGGGGGCAAAGTAAGAGGACAGGAGGGAGCTGAAGTTTTCACGCCCAAATCTATACCCTTAGGACATAAGCCTGGCATCTTTCACAGAGAGAAAAAGGGCAACACATATGCTACTTCTACCCATTTCCCTTGTTCCTTACAGAACCGGTCTAATTGTAGAACAGTATTATACTTAAGAGACCCTCCAACTGGCCACCGTTCCGTCCTCCAATGGATACCGTGGCCATGCAGTATCACATAGGAAGACCGGGTGTGTCTTCTTTAAGCCCTGGGGATCAAATCTATCCCAGTTTTTCAGGATACAGTTCAAACGAGTGAGGCTGGAATTGTTAGCTCCCATCTGTAAGAGAGAAAAAAGCGACCAAGGCCATTTTTCTACCGGAGGCGTCCCTCCCTGCTCTAGATGGGGGTGTAGACAGACGTTACACCAAAAGCTTTTCCTTCCTGGTCGGACTTAGTCTGTCCCTTACCGACGCAGGCACAGTCCGCGTCCCTCCCAGTTCTACCACCGAAATGGGGTGGGGATGTACCAGGGGTAGACTTGAGAGCATCCCTACTTGACGTCCGGCTCTTCACCTTTAACCTTGCTTGCCTCTGATGTCACCCGGGGTGAATCAGAGTAACCTTCTGGAATGCCTCCCAAGCTAAGACTACTAGGGGAAACATTCGTCGCCTGAGTGCCTGTGCACGACCCTGAGTATTTCCTGACTACAATAAGACCAACGCGAACATAAAACTGAGATGTTCTTTCCAAGCATCACCACACCAGTATAACAGCCTCCTCTGATCCACTAAGAGCCGGCATTACCAAAGAAAAAAAACCCATTGCAGTCCCAATCTGAGTAACCTTTAACCTCAGAGATGTTCTTGGAGCTAGAACTTCATCTAACTTCCTAACTTTCGATTACTAACGAGGCTAGGTGCTTTCTTGAATACCAATCCAAGTTTGGGACCTAAACCACAGTACAATAACAGTATAGATCACAAGTCCCTTGAAAGTCTATGATCCAATAGATTAGGTTACTACTTCTAATTCCCAAGGAGTTATGAAATGGTCAAAGAGACCGAAAAGTTTGACCGAGAAAGGAAAGTTCTGTCCACATGCTTTGTTGCCCATTTCTGGTCGGTTCCTGAAGCAGACATTGGGTGCCTCTTGGCATTGGCAGGTCAGTATAACGCCCCGACAGGTTTCTGCCATAAGCCGTATGAGATCACCGTGGAACCGCAGAGCAGGGCTCCTTACTTGCTTCACGCAGGGCATGCCATTCATTCACACAAGCACACTGTAGAGTTAGTAAAGCACAGCAGAAAACGTGTTCGCTAAGAGAACAAAGAACTAAAGCTCCAAGCTTCCTTATCTTGTCCTGAAGGATCCTTGACGAGCCCCCAAGATGAAAGGTTGTTGTTGAATCACGCGAAGACACCGGGATTCTTGGCCCCCGGAGGAGAAGAATTCAATCTGGGGCCAGAGATGAGGCTTGATCGCTCAGAGCTTTTGTGTAATAAAGTTTTATTAAAGTATAAAGGAGATAGAGAAAGCTTCTGACATAGGCATCAGAAGGGGGTAGAAAGAGTACCCGCTTGCTAGTGTTAACAATGAAGTCATATACTCTCCAATGAACCCAAAGAATGTCTGGAGGTTGTAAGGACCTCACCAGACTTACTCCCAGAATTAACATTTTAAGATAACAGAAGGTTTAATCCAGAGACTGTCCTTAGGCAAGATACATTATTGTTATATAATCCTAAGGAATGTGGAGAAAGAAAAAAAGTTTGTCCTTTCTTCCTCCTTGAGAATTCCAGACCCCTCTCTCCTTGGGGATCCCTAGACTCCTTATCAACCTGCCTAGGAAATGACTCTCTCATCTTCAAAAGGGTTGAAGTCATAAAAGTCAAGGAAAAGGTGAAGTGAACTAGATCGAAGGAAACTGAAAAACATGACAGCCAAATTATAACACTCGATTCTGAATTAGACCTTTTCATTAAGAAGGATTTATGGGACACTTGATGAAATTGCATAGGATCAAATGATTAGGTGGTCCGAATTTGTCCGTGTTCACATCCTGGTTTGGATGATGTTTTGAGGAGTTACACACTGAAGAATTCAGAGCCACTGGGCACCATGTTGGCAGTATATTCTCAAACTGTTAAGAAAACACAGAAGGCTGTACTGTACTTGAAAATTTGGTGGGAAACAGATTATTTCAGTCTTCAAAAAGAAAAGTGAAAGTTGCTCAGTCATTCCAATTCTTTGTGACCCCATGGACTATACAGTCCATGGAATTCTCCAGGCCAAAATATTGGAGTGGGTAGCCTTTCCCTTCTCCAGGGGATCTTTCCAACCCGGGGATCGAACCTAGGTCTCCGACATTGCAGGCGGATTCTTTACCAGCTGAGCCACAAGGGAAGCCGAAGAATACAGGAGTGGGTACCCTATCCCTTTTCCAGCAGATCTGCCCAACCCAGGAATCCAATTGGGGTCTCCTGCCTTGCAGGAGGATTCATTACCAACTGAAGTATCAGGGAAGCACTTCAAAAAGTAGGAAACACTCTATTTTGAAAGAGACAAATATATGAATAGATAAAACATGTCTAATATGGTTATAGGCTTCAGCCCTGGGACACTCCAACATTTAAAAATCAATCAGCAGAGAAACAGCCAGCCAAGAAGGGCTGAGAAGAAACCATCAATGAGGCAGAATATAAAGCAGGAGAAGCTGAGGAAGAAAAAGTTTTCAGAAGTAGCAAGTGGTTCACTCTGTCAAATGCTGCCGAGACATCAAATAGCATGAACAGAAATCAGGTGATCACTAGAACTGGCCCCAAGGCATCCTGGGAGGAGTCATGTTGGAGGCGTTTTCAGCTGAGAGAGGACAGCAGTCAAATTCAGAAGAGATGAAAAGAGAAAGGGAGGTGAGGATGTGGAGTGGGTAAATATAGATATCTCATCCCAGAAGTGTTATGAACGGGGGTCGAAAATGTTGTAGGTGGTTGCAGGGGTTAATAGTCAGCCATATGTTGCTCTGGCTAAGCCATGAGAACATCACCATGGGAAAAGAATAAAAGCAAAATATAGCAATACAGCATAACCCAAACAAAAGTACATGAGGTTGATTAGTTGGGGTCATCATGCCCTGGTAAGCTGAGGAAAAACGTAGTGTGGATCTTGGAACGCCAGGTCAGCTCAGGTTCAGATCGCTGCTTGTGCCCACACCAAGATGTTTTCCCAAGATGTTTTCCATATGCAGGTCTATGCCCTCCAGCTAGATGAAACCCCTTGTAAAAGAAAATAACAAAGATAGTTTAAAGTAATCAATAAAATGGGAGACATGACCAGGGACACAGGAGGCTGACTTCATCGTTGCACAACAGATGCTTTCTGTTGCCAAGACACTAAATAAAAGTGATGTGGCTCCGAAGAACAGGGCTCTTGATCTAAGAGGTCTTGGGTTCTCTGGTCCCATCTTTAAAACTTTAATTTTGACTCTGGTTTATTTTTCCCGAACTGTGCGTCGACCACTTTTGATCCCTACGTGCTGCACTGGCCGCAGCAGTTAGAGGGTTGTGTAGAGCCTACGGAGAGTTCTTTGTAAGGTGAAACGTTCCCAGGGCAGCTCGTGCAGTGCTGGGGATGATCCAGCAGAGGGAGAAACTCGGGATGCAGGAAACCCTCAGCCTAAACTGGAGTAGTGAGAGGGCTGTGATGAAGACTGCATTTGGAGACTGCCATTTGAGGAGCAGAAGCCCTTCATCCCAGTGATAAAGGGGAAAGAAGGGAGGGCGGGCCCAGGGAAAGATGTTAACTCTGTTATGCTGGCCAGGAAGGGAGGATTTTGTATGAGGTTGCTTCTGTTCTGTCAGTGTAATATCATCTGACAGATGACTTAAGACTGTAAGGCGGACTGTAAGGTCATCTGCTCAGAGCAGAGTATGGAAGGCCAGGGGTTGGTGTGTGTGCTGGGACTTTGAAAAGAGGGAAGTAAATAGTGACACTCATTGTGGAGAGTGAGGACACCAACACAGAAGGATTTCAGAGAAGTGACTATGATGACCAGGTAGACTTGAGGGCCCATTTGAGATTTGTATTGATGAATTTTAAGTGAGGGGAAGTCCTTGGTGGTTCCATGGTTAGGACTCCGTGCTTTCACTGTTTAGAGTAAGAAGTCAAGCCCTCTTGGGGAACTAAGGTCCCTGAAGCTGTATGGCACAGCCAAAAAAGATTAAACATTTAAAACATTAAGTGAGATATCAGCAGGCTTATGGATTTCTCTAGCAATATCCACCTGTTTCAATACAGGTGAGAATGTAGGAAATACTAAGTGTCAGATCATTATTTCCCAATACATATGTATTTCTTCAGAGACATTAAATGGCTCTAAACAAAGGAAGACAAAGTATGAATTGCAAAGCTTTTAATGAAAATGTTTTTCTTTTACAACATGCATAATTTCACATCTATTAAATAGCAATTAATTCAACGCTTGCAAACTCATCTCCCTCTGAATTTAATCATAATTCATGAACTTAAGCTAATAAAACTAAGGAAAATCAACAGCTCATCTAATCCTTCTTTATATTCCTTCAGGATCAGCAGGATGCCTAAATGAGTTCTTTACAAAGGCTAAAATAGGTTGATGTATATACTGTGAGTTTATTTTTAAAGCTGTTTAAATGCAACATTTCTACTAAAACATTTAAACCAAAGGTCACACTTATGAAAACAAAATTCTTGATCAGGCTGTTTTCATTTTTAGCCATTTGACGTTCTGCTCTTTTTGACTGAACAGATGAAAGTTCACATGCCTACTCAGGTGGGGCTTTGCCTGGATCAATTTGCTTAGAGATATTCTTTTGTTCTATTTTGTTGAATATTGGGGAGTACTTATATCATTCAAGATTAAGTCTGGGTTATCTCTTTGATTAAGAAATAAATGTACCAGAGATACATTTGATAATGAAGATTTTAGACAAATATTCACCAGCATTAGTTTTGTTAGCATGGAGAAGGCAATAGCACCCGATTCCAGTACTCTTGCCTGGAAAATCCCATGGACAGAGTTTGGTGGGCTGCAATCCATGGGGTCACAAACAGTCGGACACGACTGAGTGACTTCATTTTCACTTTTCACTTTCCTGCATTGGAGAAGGAAATGGCACCGGCTCCAGTGTTCTTGCCTAGAGAATCCCAGGGACGGGAAGCCTGGGGGGCTGCCGTCTATGGGGTTGCACAGAGTCAGAGACGACTGAAGTGACTTAGCATAGCATTGTTTTGTTCTGTTTTGTTGAATATTGGGGAGTACTTATATCATTTAAGATTAAGTCTGGGTTATCTCTTTGAGAAACTAAATGTACCAGAGATACATTTGATAATGAAGATTTTAGACAAATATTCACCAGCATTAGTTCTGTTAGCAAGCTGAAAAATGTTGTAGGCCCAATATCAAACAATAAACACGTGAGGTAAATGTCAGCCTCTTAGAAGAAAGACCATATGCTCCTGCTTCGGTAAAAACATTATTTGTTTGAAAGAGTGGTAGTATAACCTTTTACTCAACTATTATTTCCTTAATATGAAAAAGAGACAAAATGAGCTGAAGACGAAAACTCCACAGTTACACTCCGCAACCCTTAACGTAACTTGTGAGATCACGGTTTTGACACTTGTTTTTCCATGCCACCCTGTAGAAAAAGGTAAAAGAAATGATAATAAGATTAAAACATATCTTCATTGTGTTATACATACTTCAAATCCTTTGTGAGAACAAAATAGTTAATCAGTCCATGAAATACAAGCTACAGACAGATCCAAATAGTGCTCATTTATCAGCTGGAGACATGTATACAAGGCCTTCACATCTCCCCAAGGCTTCACAGAATGCTGAACACAAATGTTGAGTCTTGTGTAGTCCACAACACAACTGCAAATCGTATTCCATATTTACTTACTTTCAAAAATAATTTTAAGATATGACAAGGAATTGGTAGAGTGTGGAAAAACTTAAAAACTCTAGAAGTCCTTAGAATAAATTGACGTGAAAGTAGATTGTTTATGTAATACACTGTTTAGCATAAATCTTAATATTTAGATTTTCCATTTTCAATTCCCTTGGTCTCAGAGAATCTTCCCACACTTTTCTGATAACAGTAAGATAAAACCACTCCATACCCTCTCACACACACCTTTCTTTGGCCACACCACATGGCCTGTGGTATCTCAGTTCCCCAACCAGGTCCCAGACCCCCTCCTCCTGCATTGAAAGCATAGAATCTTAACCACTAGGGAAGACCCCAGATCTCTCCTTTCATGCTTAACCCATACCTTCCTCTGTGAAGGGAACTTACATAGTGTTGAAGGTCCATTATACTTGAAACACAAACAAACTCAGAAAAAGAAATCAGATTTGTGGTTACCAATTGTGGGTATTGTGGGTGGGGTGAGGGGTGGGGAATTGGATGAAAGCATTGGAAAGTACTAGAAACCTCCAATTATAAGATAAGTAAACACTAGAGATGTGATATACAACATGATGAATAGAATTAACACTGCTGTGTCTCACATACTAAAATAGATTAGAGAGTAAATCACAAGATTTTTCATCACAACTTTTTTTCTTCTGTTTCTTTAATTTTTTAATTTATTTTTAAATGAAGGATAATTGCTTAACAGTATTGCATTGTGTTTCTTTAAATTTGTATCCTTTGAGATCATGGATGTTCACTAAACTTACTGTGATAATCATTTCATGATGTACTAAGTCATTATGCTGTACACCTTAAATTTATGAAGTACTGTGTGTCAATTATATCTTAACAACACTCTATGGAAAACAAAAACAAAGAAATAACATACCATGCTGTAAGGCCTAGCTGACTGACAATCTTCTTTGCACATGCTACAGCTTGAGTGATGTCATCTTTCAGCAAAGCTGAAAAAGAGGTGGTGGGAAATGAGGACAATGTTCACAGAAATTCACGTAAATTTTAGGTTCAGCCAGCTTTATTCTCTTAGGCTGAGGAAAGAACAAATACAATTACTTTTTTAAGAGTCCCTATATCTGTGAATATTGGGAGAAAACTCTCTCTCTCCATTCTATCCCATTTGGCATGAAATAAAACATTCTGTTTTTCGTTTGCCAATGTCATTTGGAAGCTCTGAAACTATTAACTAACATGATAGAAGGTTCTCTTTTCAGTGGACACTTTGAAAACAAAACAAAAACAAACAAGCAGAAACCAGTCTAGCAGTTTTTTGCTCAGCAGTTCTACTAGTGAAAATTCATTCCAAAACAAGAAAAGTAATAAGTGATGTGCCCTAAGAGAATAAAGCTGACAGAGGGATCGTATGCGGAGGGAGGAGGGTTAAGGATGGGGAACACATGTATACCTGTGGCGGATTCATTTTGATAAAAATTAAAAGTAAAAAAAATAAATAAATAAATTTAAAAAATGGAAAAAAAAAAGCAAAGTAATAAGTGATGTACCCAAGATGTATGTATCAATACAAGAGTTGGATTAATAAATTTTAGAATATTTAGTGAAATTCTATTCATCCAGAAAAATTAATATGATTGATATTTGTTGAGAAAAATGATATTGTGCAATAACGAGCAAATTGTAAAGTAGTAAATATAGTACGATTTCATTTTTGTTGAAGCATATTGCTTACATGTTTGTATGTGGGTACAAATGTGGATTATATAGCTTTACATTCATGTACGTGAGTGATGTGTATTCTGAAAGAAGATGTGGAGACCACAAGTTACCGTGGTCATAAGTCTCTGGGTAGTAGAACTTTTATTCAATGACCACAGATTATTGTATAATACAAATAATTTTTTAAACTAAACTAACTGTATATAAAAGATATGTCCAGAAACAAATCTTCTTTATTAGGAATTTTAATATTAAAAATTAAACAATATCAAATTTGCATACTTCTCCAATATTTTTTGCAGTAAATTTTGCATGTGCACACGTGCATGTGTGACTCTCTGCGACCCCATGGACTGTAGCCCCCCAGGCTCCTCTGTTCATGTTGACTTTCTAGGCAAGAATGCTGAAGTGGGTTGCCATACCCTCCTTCAGAGGATCTTCCCAACCCGGGGATTGAACCTGTATCTCACATCTCCTGATTGCCAGGAGGGTCCTTTACTACTAGCCCCACCTGGGAAGCCCTAAATATTGCATATGTTATCTCAGTTTTAAAAGGAACTCAATAGAATATTTGTTTCACCCCAATTAAAAACAAATCCATATATTAACTTGTTAGAATGACAGTGCTTAAATAGGAAGTGTATGTTTTAGATATGCAAACTAAAGAATTTAGGAATGAAATGTGATAATGTTTCTAATTCACTTTAAGATCACTCAGCCAAAAACCCCTACTGTATAATATATACATAAAAGAAGTAAATATGACAAAATTTTAAAATTTTTTAAAAAATTTAAAAATATGACAACCAAATTATCCCTAAACCTCTCCCAACCAGGTAAATTAGTAGGAATGGCATTGTTCTTTACAAGGCATCAACATGTCCAGTTACAATACAGTGATAGATCATTCCAACTCTTGTATGTTAGCAAAGAGCAACCTTCTATGATACCAGCTTTTTAATTTCTTACTTAAGGAATTATGAGGTAGGTGATAAAGCAGTTTCTAGAAGTTAAGATAGAGTGTTTCTGGGTCCCTCATGAACTCTTCAAGACCTTTTCATTTGTATTAAATCTCTCCTCTTATAAGTACCACCAAATGGGACCTGTGCCATCACTCAACAGTATCTTGTCTTACCACTGCAGGATACACCACAGCCGTTAACTGCTTTTGGGGTTTTGCCATCATTACACCACCATTTGCTGTTGATCTGAAATATCCCATAATCAGTGCTTTTGCCTCCACTACTATACTTTATAGCTTGTGTGTTATAACCGCTTTCTACTTTGGCCAAACACATCCCTGAAAAAAAAAATGTATTTTTAGTAATAAACAGCAACATCATATGACTTATATTTCATAGCACAATTCTATTTTACTAATGACTTATTTTAGAAGCATAAAGATATATTTTACTTGTAAATACTTTAACATTTGGTTTTACGGGCCCTTAGAATTCTTTTGTTAGCAAATCATTTGCTAATACTAATGAAACAAGATAACATGTTGTAAAAAATATTAAAATAGCTGTGTCTTCCATTGCTCCCATGCCCCAGGTAAGATTGAGCCTAGAATAGAAAAATCAACAGAGTGGTTAAATGGGTTTGGTCACTAGCAGCAGATGCATATACTAATGTAAAAACATTTGTACTAGGAAAAATAAGGATTTACTGCTGCTGCTGCTGGTAAGTCACTTCAGTCGTGTCCAACTCTGTGCGACCCCATAGACGGCAGCCCACCAGGCTCCCCCGTCCCTGGGATTCTCCAGGCAAGAACACTGGAGTGGGTTGCCATTTCCACCTCCAATGCATGAAAGTGAAAAGTGAAAGTGAAGTTGCTCAGTCGCGACCGACTCTTATCGACCCCATGGACTGCAGCCTACCAGGCTCCTCCGTCCATGGGATTTTCCAGGCAAGAGTACTGGAGTGAGGTGCCATTGTCTTCTCCAAGGATTTACTAGGAGAAAGAAAATTTCTTATGATACCTAAAGGTGAATTTGGATATCAAATTAGAATCCAGACAATACGAATCATAGGATAGGAAAGACTATATCATCCATCCATTCATCTAGCCATTTGCTCGTGTATTAAAAAATAGTTAAGGAGCGGAAATGTCTGAATTCACTCTGAAAAATACAATGGACTGAAATACAAAGGAACTTTTCCTTAGGGCACATCTTGAATTCTGTGGAAGAAAATGACAAATAACTAATGAATTAGAGTCAGAATAATAGAATGATATTGCATGCTACATTTCAGGGATCCTTATTGATTGAGGAGAAACAGGTTCCTACAGTCCCTGTTCTAAGAGTTCAATGTAACTTTTAAAAAAACTTGGCTGTTAAAAACCCAGCATCATGGTAGGGGGATTAAAAATGACAAAAATACTGCCTTACTCTTGCTTGCAGAACCCAAATTGCAAGCTGGAAAATGGCTGAGGGCTGAAATATATCTTGTAGTCACCCTACAAGTACCAGCTGGCAAGTTTAGTGGCACTAGAGGAATACAGCAAGACCTGGCATGCTTAGAATGGTATAAAATTTGACCCTCCCATGCCTCCATCCTTCCCTGGGTACATCTGATTCTGAGCTGATGTTTTTGAGCCATTGTAAATGTACAAACCCTTCAAGGAAAAAAAAAAGCCATTCACTCAAAGTCCCTTTCTTATTCTTCTTCCTCAGTTAGTATCTGTTCCACAGCTGGCTGACTATTTGGAAGGATGAAGAATAGTTAACTTACAGTTTGCCAGGCTGATTCCCTTGTAGCCAGCCAATCCAAGATTCTTCAGAGTTTTGGCAAGCTCACACCTCTCAAATGTCTTGCCCTGGACAGCAACAGAAAGGAGCAGAAGCCCCAGAATAAGGAGAGCCTTCATGTTGACGGAAGCCAAATGTCCAAGTTGACCAGGTGAGCTGGACTTGCTATTTAACATCTTTTCCCTTCCGTCTTTTCTGACCAGTTTGGGAGCTCCACCCTTGGAGACACGTGGAAAGCAGGGAATGTTTATTGCTTCACTTACGCTAAAAGTTTTGATGTCCCAAGAGTTAATTGCAAGAAAATCATGAAATGATATTGCTTGAAGACATTGCTCAGAAAGAACTGGCATTAGCTCTATCGCCCAAAGAGGAACTTCCTCCTATTTGATTATGAATGTGAGCAACTAGAAAGGAAAAAACCCTGAATGAACATATTACACAATGGAAAACATGCTCCCATCTTTGATTAATATTCATTTGCACTAAGTTTTTTTATGTGCTTTCATTACGATGTCTTCATCTTTTTCACTTAAAAGTATTTTATGTACACTTTCCACAAAGAATGTGACACACTGCCTGTTGTTCTGATAGGTGGATAGCAAAGCACCACGTTGATCACAGATTCCTATGCTGACTCTTTTGGTTGTTTCTCAGTAGTTACTTTGTAAATCAATATTTTACTGTTATAAGTAAGCCTCATGTGAACATTGCTAAGTCCTTTCTGACAATGTCTTACTTCACTTTCTCATGTTAGAACATAAAGTGTCATTGTAAAGCAAGAAACAGTATAGTAAAACCTACAAAAGAATAGCAGAATTGTGTCACCCAAAATCTTCCCCTTTGGCACAAGGATTGTTTTGAGCTGAGGCAGTTGAGAAGAAGCAGATTCAAGAAAAGTCCTCTTCCTCCCTCTATTTTCCTGAAAGTAAAACATAAATGTGTGCAGAAATTTATCATTTGAAACACTAGACACTTATCAGCCCCAAGACAGCACCTGAGGACTCTGCAAAAGAGCCTTTGCTGACTAGCTATTATCTTCCATTATTCTCTAATGTATTTATTGTCCCACAATTTGCCACTCTTGGAAGCCTAGTACTCTGTTCCTCTGTCTTGTTGCTCACTTAAAAGTATATTGTTCTTTGGTTAAGATAATCTGTAAGTCCAAATTCTGTCTTCCTCCTCGAGTTAGTCATCCCTGCATTTCTTACAAGTATACATGAGATGTATATGTTAATATACTTGTTTCCTTTTCTCTTGTTAATCTGTCTTTGGTTACAGAGCCACAGTGAAAAGCTGAAAAGGGTAAAAGGAAACACATGTTTCCTCCTGTACAGTTTCTAGTGATGAGGATGGGACAGCAAAAGGCTGGGACACTCCACTCTCCCTGGAGACTGCAGTTGAGATATGGGATAACCGACAACAGACCAGCAGAAGGTAAGAGGTCTTACCATGTCAGTCTCGCAAATCTCTGTCTATAGAGCATAGTCAAGAGAGAAGGATAAAGATTTCTGTTTGTCCCTTTCCAAATTCACAGCGGCAGGAGAAAAACATTTGTGAAAATGGATATTGAATCATGACTCTTGTGAATTTGATTTTGGTAATCAACACCTATGGTGACCGATTCTTGGCCTCTCAGATAGAGTCATGTTTTCCTTTATCATAAGGATGAAAAACTATAAGATGAGACTCTCCATTTGTTTTGTTTTATGTATTGAGAGCTTGGCTTTATAACCAGTGAGAATGTGCCCTCCGGTTTCTGCCCTTACAGGGTACAGTTTCTGTCACACTTGCATCTGCAGCCAGCTAGAAGCCTAAGACATGAAGTGACAGGCAGCATTCTCTGTCCAAACATGCTGGCTCTCAGGGAAGTGTGTCTTAATAAAGTGTCCAAATTCATAAGGGGCCTTTTTGGTCTCTAATTTCATTGCCTGGTTTTGAGGGGAAAATTCACACAGCATTATCACTTTTCTGGTAACCCAGGTTAGGAGGTCAGTGATTTAAGACATCTCACTTTGTGGGAGATAGAGGTTTGTCACCTGAGATGAGGAAGGTCTTTGCTTTCTTAGGCTTTCTCTGCAGAGGCTCTGCATCTTGAGAAGGCTACATTTCTTAGAGAACACCACTGGTGTCCATGGGTAAACCCTAATATTGGTTTTAAGCCGTAAAAATACTCACTGGCTGGAGTCAGAACTGAAATAGATACATTGAAGATTTGGACTTGTACACCTAAAAGACTTTTTACATTTTATTTGTTTATTCACTTATTTATGTATGGCTGCTCTGGGTCTTCCTTGCTGTACGCAGGCTTTCTCTAGGTGCTGCTAGCGGGGGCTATCTCTAGTTGTAGTGGGTGAACTCGTTGCAGGGGCTTCTCTTGTTATGCACATGGGCTCCATCCAGGTTCCCAGGTTCCATAGTTGCAGAGCCTGGGCTCAGTAGTTGTGGCGCATGGGCTTAGTTGCCCCACGGCATGTGGAATCTTCCCAGATCAGAGATCAAACCCGTGTCCCCTGTGTTGGCAGGGTTCTTAACTACTTTACCACCAGGGGTCTCTAAAAGGATTTTTTAAAATTAATTTATTCTATTTCTGGCTGTCCTGGGTCTTCATTGCTCGCGAGCTTTTCTCTAATCGTGCAGAGAAAGTGCTACTCTCTAGTGTGTGGGCTTCTCGTTCTCACTGTGGTAGCTTCTCCTGTTTTGGACCACAGGCTCTAGGGCACATGGGCTTCAGTAGTTGGGATCACGGGCTCAGTAATGCAGGTCCTACGCTCAAGAACATAGGCTCAGTCGTCATGTTGCACAGGCTTAGTTGCTCTGGAGCATATGGGGTCTTCCTGGATCAAGGATCAAACCCATGTCTTCTGCATTGGAAGGCGGATTCTTTACCACTGAATCATTAGGTAAGCCTGCTAAAGGATTTTAAAGAGAGCTCTACTCTTAAACAAATGTCCTCTTGGTACCTATAGGAAGATCAGATTAAAGAAAAAAAAGAAAGAGAAAGGAAGAAGAAAAGAAAGAAGATAGAAGTATATACAGAATACCTTGGCTGTATATATACAAAACATTTCCTTAACATGTTTAGGAAGGGAAAATCAGAGAACCAAATGTCAAGAACTGAAGATGGCACTCAAGTTGGTGTGAAACTTATGGAAATATTGATAGTGAGGAAATAGTTTTGACGAAGGTCAAGAAAATGTATAGAAAGGCTTGATAGACTGTCCCCTCCCTGTAAGCTGACTCCACCAGGTCCAGACCTTCCCATATTTGGGGCAGGTACTACAGAAAAAAAAATTACTGAACACTCTTATCCAACCATTAAGGAAAAGAAAAACATTATGGTAATAATCCTAGATTTCTGGTAATAGGCAAATATGCCTCTGAGTTCCTTTTTCGAAATTCTTTCTTAGTCCCTTGGAAATATTGACCTTACCATGTCTTTGAAATCTAAGCATCCAAAAAGATAAATGTTGGCCAAAGCAAACATGGAACTGGGAAAAAACAAAAAAATAAGAGACAGGTTTTTTTAAGAAAACAAATTGCTATTTGATATTTCTGTAAGCTCCATTTCTTCAGATTTTGTCCACAGCTTCCACAAGATTATCTATTAAAGACAAGTAAAAGTTTTTTCCACAAATATTGGTAAAATGCTTCAGCCATCTGAATAGGTATACTTAACTTGTTCCATCTTGCAAGAAACACCGTTTAGATCCAGCTATTCTTTTATAATAGTTACAAGAAATAACTATTCTACTTTTATTTTAAACTTATAAACCATAAAAGTTTATTTGCCACAGCTCTGGGGGCTGGGAAGTGCAAGATTAAGGCGCCAGCACACTGGATTCTTCTGCAAGTCCTCTTCCTGGTTCATCACCAGGGCTTTCTTGCTGCTCTTCACAAGGCGGAAGGGTCTCTGTGGGGTCTGTCTCATGAGCACACTAATCCCATTCATGAAGGCTGCACCCTCATCACCTGAGAATCACTCAAGTGCCGCACCTCCTAATATATCATCTTTGGGGCTTTAGGATGTCAACATCTGAATTTAGGGATAACACAAACAGAATATAACTACTCTTATAAAACTATTCTTTTGTAAGTTCATCTCAAGGTGTAGTGGGGATGTTTTGGAATTTTAAATCCCTTAAAAGGTGTTAGCTTCCTGCCCTAGCAATTTGCTATCAGTTGATAATTGTTTAAATGAATATTCTTATGATGCAAAATTAGTTCTCAAGAAGTTTCAGTGTTCTGGGACTCTGTCAGGTGATCTTAATCAGGAGTTCTGGGTTATTGAAAAAAGGGGGAATCTATTTGCAGGTCTTCCTTGATTTATGGTGAGGTTACATTCTGATAATCGTATCGTAAGTTAGATATATAGTAAGTCAAAAAATGTATACTATACCTAACTTACCAAACATCATAGTTCTGCCCAGCATATCTTAAACTTTTCCGGGACAGATATATTAGCCTACAGCCAGGCAAAATCATCTGACACAAAGCCTATTTTAAAATAAAGTGTTGAATATCTCATGTGATATATTGAATACACTTCGGAAATTGGAAGACAGAATGGTTGTCTGGGTACAGAATGGTTGTAAGTATATTGGTTGTGTTCAGTTCAGTTCACTTCAGTCGCTTAGTCCTGTCCGACTCTTCGCGACCCCATGAATTGCAGCACGCCAGGCCTCCCTGTCCATCACCAACCCCCAGAATTCACTCAGACGCACATCCATTGAGTCAGTGATGCCATCCAGCCATCTCATCTTCTGTCGTCCCCTTCTCCTCCTGCCCCCAATCCCTCCCAGCATCAGAGTCTTTTCCAATGAGTCAGCTCTTTGCATGAGGTGGCCAAAGTACTGGAGTTTCAGCTTCAGCATCATTCCCTCCAAATAATCCCAGGGCTGATCTCCTTCAGAATGGACTGGTTGGATCTCCTTCAGTCCAAGGGACTCTCAAGAGTCTTCTCCAACACCACAGTTCAAAAGCATCAATTCTTTGGTACTCAGCTTTCTTCACAGTCCAAATCTCACATCCATACACGACCACAGGAAAAACCATAGCCTTGACTAGACAAACCTTTGTTGGCAAAGTAATGTCTCTGCTTTTGAATATGCTATCTAGGTTGATCATAACTTTCCTTCCAAGGAATAAGTGTCTTTTAATTTCATGGCTGCAGTCACCATCTGCAGTGATTTTGGAGCCCCCCAAAAATAAAGTCTGACACTTTCCACTGTTTCCCCATCTATTGCCCATGAAGTGGTGGGACCGGATGCCATGATCTTCATTTTCTGAATGTTGAGCTTTAAGCCAATTTTTTCATTCTCCACTTTCATTTTCATCAAGAGGATTTTTAGTTCCTCTTCACTTTCTGCCATAAGGGTGGTGTCATCTGCATATCTGAGGTTATTGATATTTCTCCCAGCAATCTTGATTCCAGCTTGTGTTTCTTCCAGCCCAGCATTTCTCATGATGTACTCTGCATATAAGTTAAATAAGCAGGGTGATAATATACAACCTTGACATATTCCTTTTCCTATTTGGAACCAGTCTGTTGTTCCATGTCCAGTTCTAACTGTTGCTTCCTGACCTGCATACAGGTTTCTCAAGAGGCAGGTCAGGTGGTCTGGTATTCCTATCTCTTTCAGAGTTTTCCACAGTTTATTGTGATCAACACAGTCAAAGGCTTTGGCATAGTCAATAAAGCAGAAATAGATGTTTTTCTGGAACTCTCTCGCTTTTCCCATGATCCAGCAGATGTTGGCAATTTAATCTTTGGTTCCTCTGCCTTTTCTAAAACCAGCTTGAACATCAGGAAGTTCATGGTTCACATACTGCTGAAGCCTGGCTTGGAGAATTTTGAGCATTACTTTACTAGCATGTGAAATGAGTGCAATTGTGTGGTAGTTCGAGCGTTCTTTGGCATTGGCTTTCTTTGGGATTGGAATGAAACTGACCTTTTCCAGTTGTGTGGCCACTGCTGAGTTTTCCAAATTTGCTGACATGTTGAGTGCAGCACTTTCACAGCATCATCTTTCAGGATTTGAAATAGCTCAACTGGAATTCCATCACCTCCATTAGATTTGTTCTAGTGATGCTTTCTAAGGCCTACTTGACTTCACATTCCAGGATGTCTGGCTCTAGATGAGTGGTCATACCATCGTGATTATCTGAGTCGTGAAAATCTTTTTTGTACAGTTCTTCTGTGTATTCTTGCCACCTCTTCTTAATATCTTCTGCTTCCATTAGGTCCATACCATTTCTGTCCTTTATCGAGCCCATCTTTGCATGAAATGTCCCCTTGGTATCTCTAATTTTCTTGAAGAGATCTCTAGTCTTTCCCATTCTGTTGTTTTCCTCTATTTCTTTGCATTGATTGCTGAAGAAGTTTTCTTATCTTTTATTGCTATTTTTTGGAATTCTGTGTTCAGATGCTCATATCTTTCCTTTTCTCCTTTGCTTTTCGCTTCTCTTCTTTTCACAGCTATTTGTAAGGCCTCCCCAGACAGCCATTTTGCTTTTTTGCATTTCTTTTCCATGGGGATGGGCTTGATCCCTGTTAGGTAGGTAGAATAGGGAAAAGGAGTCCAAAATGGTGGTGGCTAAAAGACAAAGAAGGGAAAAGCCCGCGAAAATAGAACAAAAGAAGGTCTGAGGACCAGAGTGAGGACCTCAGGTAAAATAAACAACACTCCTGGCTGGTCCAATTTACATAGGACAGACCCAGAGAGAGATAAATGTTTAAATAGAGGAGCCAAAGCTAGCTCGCTGTCTCTCCCCAACGCGCTGGGGCGCTTTTCTCCTCGTGTCTGTGGATCGACGTGCCTTTACGCCTTGAAGATGGATTTTCCTGCTATCTTCTAAATAAAATAGAGCTGTAACACTGAGCTGTAACACTGACTTGTCTAAGAGCTATAACATGGTCCATTCAAGATCTGAGAGCTATAACACGGTCTATCCAAGACCTGAGAGCTGTGACACGCTGAGGGGGCTTTAATGTCTATCAGTCCAAATCTTTGTTGTGACAAGAGAAAGAACAGAGGAACATACACTACGTGACATCTATGGTGCCGTGACTTGGGTTTAACCTGGCTGAAACCACCTCTGCGTGGAAGAGGCCAAGCACAGCAGGAGCCCAACTCAGCAAAGCTCCCATGCTAGATGTGGAAGGCGAAGAAACCCAGAGCAAGGGAAGGCCCATCGTGCTGGAAACTGAGACAGAGAAAAACAAACTCAGTAGAAAGCTCATGCGGCCCAGTCTCAGATTCCAAAAGACCTCTGGTTAAGGTAAGAGGTCCTTGCTCCTATGGCTGGAGGGACATGCCTAACGAAGTCTTAATTCCTTTACAATCTCTCGTTTCTTGTTTCCTCAAACCTCCTGCGAACAAGCAGACGACAGGGAACACAACTGAGGGACTCTGGAGAGACTGCTCCTCAACATGTCCCAAAGGCGCTATCTGCTGAGCTCCAGTAGCTATTACACAAGCAGGTAGGGGTTCTTTTGTCCTTTCTCTTCTCTGTGCCAAGGATCAGACCAATGAAACTGAGCACCGGTCAGATATTTAGCAAATTTTCTGGCGGGCTATGAAGGAGATTCCTTGACACGTTTTTCCCACTGCTTTTTCCTCCTGTCCTTCAGCTCTCTTTCCGGGTCGGGACTTGAACCTGACCAAAACCCCAGGGTGCCCGGCTTCAGGACCTAATAAAGCTCAGGCTCTGAGGTCTCATTGCAAAAATTCATTGAGAGTCAAAGCGATAGATAAGAGGTAGACTTGTTAATGCAGAGTACATCATGAGAAACGCTGGACTGGAAGAAACACAAGCTGGAATCAAGATTGCCGGGAGAAATATCAATAACCTCAGATATGCAGATGACACCACCCTTATGGCAGAAAGTGAAGAGGAACTAAAAAGCCTCTTGATGAAAGTGAAAGTGGAGAGTGAAAAAGTTGGCTTAAAGCTCAACATTCAGAAAACGAAGATCATGGCATCCGGTGCCATCACTTCATGGGAAACAGATGGGGAAACAGTGGAAACAGTGTCAGACTTTATTTTTGGGGGGCTCCAAAATCACTGCAGATGGTGACTGCAGCCATGAAATTAAAAGATGCTTACTCTTTGGAAGGAAAGTTATGATCAACCTAGATAGTATATTCAAAAGCAGAGACATTACTTTGCCAACAAATGTTTGTCTAGTCAAGGCTATGGTTTTTCCTGTAGTCATGTATGGATGTGAGAGTTGGACTCTGAAGAAGGCTGAGTGCCGAAGAATTGATGCTTTTGAACTGTGGTGTTGGAGAAGACTCTTGAGAGTCCCTTGGACTGCAAGGAGATCCAACCAGTCCATTCTGAAGGAGATCAGCCCTGGGATTTCTTTGGAAGGAATGATGCTAAAGCTGAAACTCCAGTACTTTGGCCACCACATGTGAAGAGTTGACTCATTGGAAAAGACTCTGATGCTGGGAGGGATTGGGGGCAGGAGGAGAAGGGGACGACAGAGGATGAGATGGCTGGATGGCATCACTGACTCGATGGACGTGAGTCTGAGTGAACTCTGGGAGTTGATGATGGACAGGGAGGCCTGGCGTGCTGTGATTCATGGGGTCGCAAAGAGTCGGACACAACTGAGCGACTGAACTGAACTGAACTGAGACTTGTTAAGATTCAGAGAGAAGCGCCCACTCTACAGGGTACTGGCCGTGGAATGGCAGCCTGGCTAGGTTTTGCGAGCGTGGTGAATTCACATGCTAATGAGTGAGAGGATCATCCCGGCCATTGGGGACCCACCCACTCCTCCATCTTTTGACAGTGCCTTGGAGCTGTCCTGCCACCTCTGGGTGTGTCTGTTGGCTTATAGATCGGGGATTAAGGTTTACTTGAATTTGACTTGTCATCTGGACCCAAATGGTTTTAATTGGTTTACATTATACCCTTGTGCTATATCATTCTTTCAAAGGTTGTGCTCTGCCCCCTTCCCTCCTGTTTCATGCTCTTTTCTTGAGCCCCATCCAGACCCATAAGGTTGCCTCTACAATCTTCTGGAGAGACAATCAGAAAATATCTGGCCTTGGTAGGAAAATATTTTATAATATCCAATCCCCTAATCCTACCCAGTACTGGTCACACTGGAGACCTTGGGGACACCCAACTCCAGTCCTGGGGTCCCAGGAGGTCATCACGCCTTGACATGCCTAGGGATCTGGTCCTCAAAAGGTTGTCATGCCTCAACCTGCTCGGGGATCCGCCAGTCCCAGGGGTCCCAGGAGGTCATCATGCCTCGACCTGCCCAGGGACCCAATTCTCAGGAGGCCGTCACGCCTCGACCTGCCCAGGGATTGGATCTCTAGGAGGCTGTCATGCCTCAGCCTGCCTGGGGATCTGATCCCTGACCCAGGGACGCCTGGCTCTCAGGTTGCAACAGTTCTGGGTAGGATAAGCTTCAGAAAGACTCACCCCTAAGGAAGTCCACCCATAAAAATCGAAAGATGTCATTTTCTTTTCTCCCTGTCATGACTGTCTTTCAGATGGGAAATAACCAATCCACCTCCCAGCAGATGCCCTTGAGATGCATCCTTGATAAATGGAAGCTGTTCAACCCTCTAGCTCTAAGGAGAAGTCGCTTGAAATTCTTTTGTGCCACTGTGTGGCCACAGTATCCACTGGGGGACGAGGAACACTGGCCTGAGGATGGAACTTTAAATTACAATACCATCCTGCAATTAGAATTATTCTGCAAAAGACAAGGGAAGTGGACAGAGATCCCTTATGTCCAAATTTTCTTCCGACTAAGAGACATACAGGAACTCTGTCTTAAGTATGGGATTGTTGTACACCCTAAAAGTGAGCCCACTAGGCAAATGGTGTTAGGCACAGGCAACCAAGAAAAGGAACGCCCTCGTGAAGGCTCACCTCCCACAGCTCCCGAGTTGCCTGGTGCTCCTTCCTTGTATCCAAACGTGCCCCCATATCTGGAAGCACCCCCTCCACAAAAGCCAGCTCGAGTATGTCCCTTAGTTGAAACTGGAGAAGAATTCAGACCAACCCGGGTCCATAAGCCCTTCTCCCTTTTAGAACTAAGACAGATCAAACAAGACCTGGGAAGCTATACAGATGACCCAGGCAAATATATAGATACATTCCAACATATTACCTTGGCCTTTGACTTGACATGGAAAGACATCGTGGTCATATTTACTCAAACTTTATCTGACCCTAAACATACTAGGGTCTTAAAGGAAGCCCAGAGATATGCAACAGGGCTTCACATGTCCAGTGATAGATATCCAGTAGGGGAAACCGCAGTTCCTGCCTCCGATCCTAATTGAAATTATAATGACCCTGAGCACACCTGGGAAAGAGATCATTTTCTAATCTGTGTGAAGAGAGGACTGAAAACAGCCCAACAAAAAGTAATTAGCTATGGCCGGGTCTCAACAATAACTCAAGAGCCCAATGAGAACCCCATTGCCTTTCTGGAAAGGCTAAAAGAGGCACTCCAAAAGTTTACCAATCTGGACTTAGACTCTTACGAAGGACAGGTGATTTTAAAGGACAAATTCCTGTCCCAATGTGCATCAGATATCAGAATTAAGTTACAACAGCTACAACAGCAGGACCCTGCTGCCTCTTTAGATGAGATGGTCCAGACAGCCACCAATACCTTTTATAACAGAGAACAGGAGAAGGAGGCCAAGGCCCAGGAGAGGGAGAAAAAGAAAGAGACAAGGCATGCCCAGATGCTGGCCGCTCTCCAGAGAAGCCCTATGGCAAACCCTGAGTCCTTGAAGGACAAGGCACGAGACAAATGCCTGATCTGTAGACAGGCGGGGCATTGGGCCAAGAGTGTCCAAACCGTGACCAGTCTCCTAGAATGGCTTGCCACAAATGCCATCAACTGGGACATTGGGCGGCAGTCTGCCCTCGAGACCCAAGAGCCTCAAGGTCAAGTGCCAAGCCTACCCTCATGATGGTTCAAGAGGACTGAAGCGGCCCACTCCAGCCAGCCTGCCTGACACAGATAACCATCACGGGGCTGGAGCCAAGGGTGCAACTGGATGTGGCAGGTAGGTCCGAAAATTTCTTGGTTGACACAGGGGCTACCTACTCTGTCTTGATCTCCTACTCCGGAGCCTTCTCCTCCCAAACCTGTACCATTTTGGGTGCTACAGGAAAAGCAACTACTAAAAGATTCACCCGAGCACTTCTTTGTTGCTGGGATGGACAAATATTTTCCCACCAGTTTCTGGTGGTCCCTGAGTGTCCTACTCCCTTATTGGGAAGAGATATACTCCCTTGTGATGGGAAGTTTTTCAGCCCCTAAAGCTCTACAGCTCCTGGTTACTACTAAAGAACCCATTACACCTTCAATAGAGAGGGGCCAAAAACTATGGGAAGACAAAATTAACCCCCAGGTGTGGGACCAGACGATTCCTGGACGAGCCCACCAAGCTGAACCGGTCATCATTGTCCTTGGAGATCCCACTCGGTTTCCTAACCGGAAACCATACCCTCTCAAAAGAGAGGCTTGAGAGGGACTACAGCCTTTAATAAATAAATTCCTTGCTTGTGGGCTATTGGTCCCCTCCAGTTCGCCATGTAACACCCCAATGCTCTCAGTAAAGAAAACAGACGGAACCTGGCGAATGGTTCAAGATCTCCAGATCATAAATGAAGCTGTAGTCCCCCTCCATCCCACAGTACCCAATCCCTATGTAATCTTGGGAGAAATCCCACCCAGTGCCAAGTGGTTTACAATCTTGGATCTCAAAGATGCATTTTTTTGCATACCACTAGCTAAAGAATCCCAATATCTTTTTGTCTTTGAGTGGGAGGCCCCAGGAGAAAAACACCAACAAATGACTTGGACAGTATTACCTCAGGGGTTCAGAGATAGCCCCCACCTGTTTGGACAGGCCCTTAACCAGGACCTTCTAGATCTGGACCTGGGACCCAATGGGAAAATATTACAATACGTAGATGACCTACTAATCTGCTCTCCACATGAGAAAAGTGCCCAACAACATGCAATTCAGGTTCTAAACTTCTTGGCAGAAAGGGGATATAAAGTCTCCCGTGCTAAGGCACAGATGGTCAAGACAAAGGTCACTTACCTGGGAGTTCAGATTACACATGGGTCCAGGAGGCTGTCCTCTGATCAGGTACAAGGAATCCTCCAGTTGCCCTCCCCCATGACTCGAAAACAATTGCGAGCTTTCCTGGGGCTAACTGCATATTGTAGAATCTAGATACCCAACTATGCTCTAATTGCCCAGCCCTTATATGAAAGCTTAAAGGAACGAGATGATTCAACCCCACTGATGTGGGGAACTCCTCAAAAGAAGGCAGAGACTACACTAAAACAGGCCTTAACTCAGGCACCTGCCTTGAGGTTGCCAGACCCAGAAAAAGCATTCCAACTTTATGTCCATGAAAGAGAGAGAATAGCCTTGACAGTGTTAACTCAAAGGTTGGGATCTGAGCCCCAGCCTGTAGCTTATGTATCCAAAAAGCTCAATCCAACTACCCGAGGCTGGGCCCCCTGCCTTCGAAATCTTGCAGCTATTGCAATCATGATAGAAGATGCTTTAAAACTCTCCTTTGGGGGCAAACTATTTTTACCAGCTACCAAGTAAAACAACTCCTAAATGGGAGAGGCCATTTATGGATGTCTGATCAAAAAATCCTCAGATATCAAGTAATGCTGATGGAAAATCCAGGCCTCACTATATCCCCTTGTGAGGTTCTTAACCCAGCCACCCTCCTGCCTACCCCCGAGGGCTCTCTTCCCTTTCACTCTTGTCTAGAAACCTTGGACCACTGGACAAAACCCCGAGAGGGGTTGTCAGAAGATCCTCTGACCAATCCTGAGGAAATCTGGTACACTGATGGAAGCAGCTTTGTCTTGGGTGGAAAAAGAAGAGCTGGGTATGCAGTAGTCTCCAATTTTGAGACCATAGAGGTTAAGCCTTTGCCACCAGGTACTTCAGCCCAATTAGCTGAGCTCATAGCCCTGACTCAAGCTTTAGAGCTGGGAAAAGGAAAAAAAATAGCCATTTACACTGACTCCAAGTATGCCTGTCTGGTGCTACATGCACATGTAGCTATTTGGAAAGAATGGGGCCACTTGACCACCCGAGGGTCCACAATCAAATGTGGTGATCAGATTCTTCTACTCTTGGAGGCAGTCCATCTGCCCACTGAGGTTTCAGTCTCCCACTATAAAAGGCACCAAAAAGGGAGCATGGAAGTGGCACGAGGGAACCAAGCAGCTGATCAGGCAGCTAGGGGAGCAGCATTACAGAACCATGAACTAATAGGGATTGCCACCCTAGTTCCACAGACTAATTTGCCAGAAACTCCTTCATATACTGAAGGTGAGACTCTTAAAGCTAAGAGCGAGGGCTTTCAAGAAGATCATATGGGGTGGTTCTGAAAGGAGGGACTCCTTTTTCTGCCTGGGAACCTCCAATGGAAGCTGGTTAACTCCTTACATGCCACTACTCATTTAGGGAAAAAGGCCCTCCAAAGATTACTAGAAAGGTCCTTCAGAGGAACAGGCCTCCAAACAACTATAAGACAGGTGGTCTCCTCTTGTCTCATTTGCCAATTAAACAACCTCCAAGGAGCTCGAAGACCTCAGCTGGCCCAGCCCGTCCAACGACGTGGGGCCTACCCAGGAGAAGACTGGCGGATGGACTTCACCCAGATGCCAGTTTCTCAAGGGTATAAACACCTATTAGTCATGATAGATACATTTACAGGATGGATTTAAGGCTTTCCTACCCGGACTGAGAAGGCTGAGGAGGTGGTAAAAAAAACTGCTCCATGAAATCATTCCAAGATTTGGTCTGCCCAGGTCATTACAAAGTGACAATGGGACATCATTTACTTCTAAGGTCACCCAAGGGGTCTCGAAAGCATTGGGCATTACTTATTATCTCCATGGTGCCTGGAGGCCTCAATCTTCAGGAAAAGTAGAAAGAGCCAATCAATTTTTAAAATCAGCGATAAAAAAGATAACCCAGGAGACCTCCCTCGGATGGAAGGAGGCTTTACCAGTAGCTCTCCTCTGCACCCGCATTGCCCCTAAGGAACAGGTTGGTCTTAGTCCTTATGAGATGCTATATGGGAGACCTTTTGTTTATGTCAATGACCTCTTCCTAGATCCAGAGGTTCAGACCCTCCAGTCTTATATCATAGCCAGTGGGCAATTCCAACAGGATATACACTTGTGGGGTATGAACCAGGACCCAAAAGATTCTAAAGAGTCACCACTATATGGTCCAGGGACTCAAGTCCTAACTAAAGTCTGGAAAGATGGGTCCCCAAAGGCTCAACTCCAGCCCACGTAGAAGGGCCCCTACCCTGTAATACTTTCTACCCCCACAGCAGTCAAGGTACCAGGACATGACTCCTGGATCCACTACTCACGGGTCAAGCCATGGAAGAAAATAGAAGAAGATATTCAATACACCCGTGAGCCCCTGAAAGATCTCAGATACCTATTCAGGACTACCAATGAGTGCCATTCTAATGAACACCCCCAAAATCTGGATTCTGGGGATAAAATTTATCAGGATAACTCTAAAGAGCCAACACAGCTTGACAGAGACTGTACTCCAAAACAGACAGGAGATAGATCTTCTGATCCCTGAACAAGGAGGGACTTGAGCCATCCTGGTGATGTGAATTTAAAATTGACTAATGTCCCTACTAGTCCTTGTTATGCTATATTGATGATGCTTATGATTATTCCATGTACTGTCAATTGTCTAACCTGTTTTGTCTCTGCCCAGGTCATCCAGCTACAACATTCAGTGCCAGTTCAACAAAGATATAAAACTACAGCCGACCACGGAAAATATCACTCACCCTTAGATAGACACTGCTATAAGGACTCTGAGGCTTGAGACTAGCAAGAGGGGGAGGCCCAATACCCCTCACCATCCCAGTTCAGCAGGAAGTAGCCAGAAAGACCTCGACGCCCCAATTCCCAAAGAATTGGGCCTCTCATCTCTTGAGGAGGGAATGTTAGGTAGGTAGAATAGGGAAAAGGAGTCCAAAATGGCGGTGGCTAAAAGACAAGTAAGGGAAAAGCCCACGAAAATAGAACAAAAGAAGGTCCGAGGACCAGAGTGAGGACCTCAGGTAAAATAAACAACACTCCTGGCTGGCCCAATTTACATAGGACAGGCCCAGAGAGAGATAAACATATAAATAGAGGAGTCAAAGCTAGCTCTCTCTCTCTCTCTCTCCCCCACGTGCTGGGGCGCTTTTCTCCTCGTGTCTGTGGATCGACGTGCCCTAACTCTTCGAAGATGGGTTTTCCTGCTATCTTCTAAATAAAACAGAGCTGTAACACTGAGCTGTAACACTGATTTGTCTAAGAGCTATAACATGGTCCATTCAAGACCTGAGAGCTATAACACAGTCTATCCAAGGCCCGAGAGCTGTGACATGCTGAGGGGGCTTTAATGTCCATCACTCCAAATCTTTGTTGTGATGAGACAAAGAACTGAGGAACATACACTTGCGTGACAGTTGTTTACCCCTATAAAAAAAAAATATCACTAGCCTGGGAAAAGATCACATTTTATATTTTCTACTGAATGCATACCACTTTCACACCGTTATAAAGTTGAAAAGTCGTAAGCCATCATAAAGTTGGGGACCTTCTGTACTGTAATAGAAAATTCAGACAGTGCTTGCCATGTTCCAGGTGTTATTCTGAAAAGCTTAATATGTATTAGCTCACTTAACCCCCCTTGAAAAATGTATTGTCAACATTGGCATTTTACCAATGAGGAAACAGAAATTCACTGAAGTCCAGCAGTTCACCCAAAGCCCCTCTAGGAGTGAGTAAAAGGCCCCCCTGCCTGTCCACCTGCTTTTCCTGTAAGCTCTACCCAACACTTCAGTAAAACTACCTATTAAGGGCCCATCAGAGTGCCTCTAACAGGAAGTTGATCTGAAAGCAGACCAGTTAGTAGAGTTGGGATCTGTGGGAAATGGAAGAACAGGCTTGATGTCAGAGTGTTGTATCATCCTTTTGTTGTTGCTGTTCACTTAGTTAGTTCAGTCACTCAGTCGTGTCCGACTCTTTGCGACCCCATGAATCAGCAGCACGCCAGGCCTCCCTGTCCATCACCAACTCCCGGAGTTGACTCAAACTCACATCCATCGAGTCAGTGATGCCATCCAGCCATCTCATCCTCTGTTGTCCCCTTCTCCTCCTGCCCCCAGTCCCTCCCAGCATCGGAGTCTTTTCCAGTGAGTCAACTCTTCGCATGAGGTGGCCAAAGTGCTGGAGTTTCAGCTTTAGCATCATTCCTTCCAAAGAAATCCCAGGGCTGATCTTCAGAATGGACTGGTTGGATCTCCTTGCAGTCCAAGGGACTCTCAAGAGTCTTCTCCAACACCACAGTTCAAAAGCATCAATTCTTCGGCGCTCAGCCTTCACAGTCCAACTCTCACATCCATACATGACCACAGGAAAAACCATAGCCTTGACTAGACGGACCTTTGTTGGCAAAGAGCATTCCATTTAAGGGGTCATACTAAGGTACATAGAAGGAGAGGCCTACCTGTGTTTTCGTATATAGATTCTGTTTCCTGCAAGAAAATGATGGAGCAGATAATTAAACAATGTGTTCATTGTGCTTATTGTTAGTAGGGGAATTCCCTGGATCTAGGCAAAGACTAGCTTCAGGGAGAAGTCACAGTTCCCAGGAGCCACCAAATACTTGCAAAGGCAAGAATGAGCCTCTCCAAAGAAATGCAGGAAACTGAGTATGCAAACTCTTGAAAGTATACACTTGTCTGGAGTGAATCATTACTTGCTTAATTAAGTGCTGAGTTAAGAAAACAGCTTTTATAAGGATTGGGGGAGATATGGGGCCGGGGGTTGATGGTGGAGATGATGCTGGAAAGGAGTGGGCAGGATAAATAACTGTCAAGTGAACTGTATTAATTCCATCTGCAGGGTTTTTAGCTTTTGATTTTTGTTGGATTTGAGAAAGTTTTTGGGTTTTGGTATCATTTTGGTTTGTTTTTCGGCATATCTTTCTCTTTAATTCTACAAGATTAGAATGACCAGGTAGAAGACAGACCTTCCTATACTAGTTACAGTTTCTGATCTTAGTTATGGTTTCCAAAGTTCTTTGTCACTCACTTGGTGGCTGCTGAACTTAGAAAGCTCCTCTTCTACTTTCCGAGAAAGGTGAGAATTGCATTTTTAAAAGTTTGCACACAAACAGAAAACATCAGAACTCTGTAAACGTCCTAAGAAGTTGGGTTTTGGCTTTGTGTCTGGGAGAGAGTTCCTTTATCTAGCAGAGTTGGTTTTGATCTTTCTAGGCAACAAGTCTTACCTTGGATGCTCCTCTGTCTTCAATGGCCACAGGTCTGCTTGTTGCCTGGTGTGTGCACCCTCTCCTCGTTTTAGTCACCCTGTGTGGACACAGGAGATTAAGTAAACCCTATGCCATTCCTTTTCTCTGAACTGGAGTTCTAGGAGACTCTGCTCCAGAGGACGTTCTGATTTTCAAGTGAGAGAAAATTTGCTAAACTTCTAGTCATTCTGGAGTAGCACCCTGAGGTGTCTTGCCACAAGTCAGAATCTTTGAATTCTGAGGCGATAGCTTAAATTCAAATCTTTTTCTTGCATGTGTGATCTCCCAAGGAAAATGTTTCAAGTCCATGACTTATAGGTAAAAATGAGCATGTCATTGAATGCCTGATTAATAAAAGATGGAGGCTTCCCTGTTGGCTCAGTGGTAAAGAATTAGCCTGCCAATGCAGGAGATGCAGGTTTGATTCCTGGGTTGGGAAGATCCCTTGGAGAAGGAAATGACAGCCCACTCCAGTGTTCTTGAATCGGAAATTCCACAGACAGAGGAGCCTAGTGGGCTACAGGCCATAGGGTCATGAAAGAGTCAGACATGAGTTAGTGACCATAACAACAGCAACAATGAAACATGCTTGTCTGAGAATTTACATGGTAGGATCAGAAATCCAGGAACTTGACTGTCATCCTTCAGAAAAGCCCAAGCCTCACTGCCTTTGTTCCAGATAAATTTTCTGTGGGCGTTTGTGTGTTTGGGAAGGGTAAGTGCTTCAAGGAAGACAGGGAGCTAGCGTGCAGGGTGTGGGTGAGGCCGGGAATGGTGTTCCTGTCCCTTGTGTCACACCTGTGTCACCTTCGTGCCACCCTCCACCCCTGGCTTGCTTTTCAAATTTCTGTTGTTTTGCAAGCAAGGTGAGCCAAGCAGAGGCACTGTAGTTCTTAGGGGAAAAGTTGCTATGTAGCTTATAGTTGGGAAAAGACAGTGTTTAAGATCTGTTGGATCATACTTCAAGACAAAAGTGAGGCAATTACTCAATTTCTTTATGGACCACATGCAGAACTACTGGAGGTGCTGATTTTTAAAAGGAAGATTTTTCTGTACCCCACCACAAAGCTGCTACTAAGCCCTGAGAATCTTCTACTTTAACAAGCACCCCATGTTTTTTCAAATACTAATAACTGTAAATCTTAGAGCTCTTCAGAGTATTTCATAGACTGAAGAGATATATCCAGGTACACAGTTCTCTCTTGTTACACAAATTACTTCCACAGTTGAGAGCAATGGCCAGCCTGCAAAGAGACTCCCTGTCCTGCCTCACTTAGCCCTAGAAAGGATAGTTCTATGTATATGTTACCCTGTGCCCTGACCATGGCTAATTGGATTTTAGTTAGACCTCAGTTGCAAGGCTGTTGATCAATTAGACTTTCTTAAAATGTCAGGTTAAGAAAGCAATTGTACTCATAAACCAGAGGACTGAATGCACCAGTGGGCCTTGTATCAGGGGCAGAGAGAGGCTGCAGACAATTTTAGCCTCTACCACTGGAGAGCTTTGCCCTGTCCAGGTACCTACAATCAGATAGGTTTTGGCAAAAGGTTGGTCCCAGTTTCTCTTGGTAAACCAGGTTTGGTCATTATATTAGTCATGCATTGCCAATGCTATGCTATGCTAAGTCACTTCAGTCATGTCCGACTCTGTGTGACCCCATAGACGCCAGCCCACCAGGCTCCCCCGTCCCTGGGATTCTCCAGGCAAGAACACTGGAGTGGGTTGCCATTTCCTTCTCCAATGCAGGAAAGTGAAAATTGAAAGTGAAGTTGCTCAGTCGTGTCCAACTCTTAGCGACCCCATGGACTGCAGCCTACCAGGCTCCTCCGTCCGTGGGATTTTCTGGGCAAGAGTACTGGAGTGGGGTGCCATTGCCTTCTCTGATACATTGCCAAAGCTAGTTAAAAAAATTTTTTTTCTTGGGATGAGGATGTTAAACATGTACTCTCAGCAGATTTTAAACATGCAACAGAGTATTGTTAACTGTAGTCACTGTGCTGTGTATTACACCCCCATGACTTGGATTATAACTGGAAGTTGGTACATTGGGACCTTCTTCACCTATTTCTCCCACTCCCCACCCACTTACCCCACTTCTGGCCACCATCCACCTGTTCTCCCTATACGAGCTTGGTTTTCTTTCCTGTTACAGTTATTGTTTCTTTTTAATTCTGCATATAAGTGAAATCAGTCTTTCTCTGACTTATTTCACTTAACATAATTTCCTCAAGGGGTATCCACATTGTCACAAGTGGCAAGATTTCATTCTTTTTTTATGGCAGAAAAGTATTTCATTGTACGTATGTATTCTATTGTATTTGTATGTATTCTTTATCCGTGCATCCATTGCTAGATACATAGATGTTTTTCTACACCTTGGCTATTATAATGTCGCAGTGATAGTGGAATTTCAAATTGGTGTTTTATTTTCAGATAAATACCCAGTAGTGGGAATGTTGGATCATATGGTAGTTGTATTTTTCATTTTTTGAGAAACCTCCATACTGCTTTATGTAGTGACTATATCCATTTATATTCCCACCAAGAGTGCACAAGTGTTCCCTTTTCTTCACATCCTTGTTTTTTGCTTGTTTGTGTTTGTTTTTTGTTTTGGCCATACCACATTGCACAGGTTGCAGGACCTTAGTTCTCAGACCAAGGACTAAACCCAGACCACTGTGGTGAAAGCACCAAGTCCTAACCAATGGACTGCTGGGGTAGCCATTTTAGCAGGTATGAGGTGATATTCCAGTGTGATTTTGATTTGCATTTCCCTGATGAGTAGTGGAGTTGAAAAGATACCTGTACCTTTTCATGTAACTGTTCTCCATCTGCGTGTCTTCTTTGAAAAAATATTCACATCTTCTGCCTATTTTTTAATTCTTTGGTTTTTGCTATTAAGTTATATATATATATATATATATATATATATATATATATATTACATATTTGGGATACTAACCCCTTCTCATATAGGATTTCTAAAAATTTTCACCCATTCAGTAGGTGAATGGGTGAAAGGTTGCCTTTCTATTTTGTCAGTGATTTCCTTTTGCTGTGCAGAAGCTTTTTAGTTTGATGTAGTTCCGCTTGTTTTTGTTGCTTTTGCTTATGAAGTCTGATCCCAAAAAATCATCATCAAGACTGATGTCTAGCAACATACAGCCTATATTTTCTTCTAGGATTTTTATGGTTGCCAAGTTTGCATTCTTTAATCCATTTGAGTTAATTTTTCTGTATGGTGTAAGGTAGTAATCTAGTTTCACTCTTTTGCATGTGGTTGCCAGTTTCCCCAGAGCTGTTTATTGAAGATACTATCCTGTCCCCACTGTATATTCTTGGCTCCTTTGTCTTAAATTACCAAACCATACATATATGAGGCTCTCTATTTTGTTCCATTGCTCCATATGTCTGTTTTTATGTCTATAGGAAACTATGACAAACCTAAACAGTGTATTAAAAAGCAGAGACATAATTTTGCTGACAAAGGTCCATATAGTCAAAGCTTTGGTTTTTCCAGTAGTCATGTATGGATATGAGAGCTGGACAATAAAAAAAAAAAAAAAAAGGCTGAATAACGAAGAATTGATACCTTCAAACTATGGTGCTGATGGAGAAGACTCTAGAGAGTCCCTTTGACAGCATGTAAACAAACCAGTCAATCCTAAGGGAAATCAACCCTGAATATTCACTGGAAGGACTGGTGCTGAAGCTGAAGCTCCAGTACTTTGGCCACCTGATTCAAAGAGCTGACTCACTGGAAAAGACCCTCATGCTGGGAAAGATTGAGGGCAGGAGGAGAAGGGGCGACAGAGGATGAGATGGTCGGATGACATCACCGACTCAATAGATATGAGTTTGAGCAAACTCCAGGAAATAGTGAAGGAGAGGGAAGCCTGGCATGCTGCAGTCCATGTGGTCACAAAGAGTCGGACATGACTGAGCAACTGAATAGTCATGACTGAGCGACTTAAACAGCAACCATAAAATTTTGATTAATGTATCTTTGATAGTTGGAAATTATGAAGCATGATGCCTCCAGATTTGCTCTTCTTTCTCAAGACTGTTTTGGCTGTTGTTTTGGAGTCTTTCATGGTTTAATCCAAATTTTGGGTTGTTAGTTCTATTTCTTTGAAAGATGCTTTTGGAATTTTGAGAGGTATTGCATTGAATCTGTATAGTAGTTTGGTAGTATGGACATTTTAACAATATTAATGTTTCAGTCCATGAACACAGAATATCTTTCCATTTATCTGTGTTGTGTATTCTTCAATTTCTTTCATCAGTGTCTTTTAATTTTCAGTATGCATGTCTTTCACCTTCTTGATTAAACTTATTCCTAGGTATTTTATTCTTTTGGGAAGGCAGCTGTGCTCACCTTGTTGGTTTGCCAAGGCTGCACTATTTTATTCTTTTTGATGCAATTATAAATACAAATATTAAATTTTATTTATTAAATTTCTTAATTTTTTCTGATAGTTTATTACTATATAGAAACAAAAAATTTTGTATATTAATATTTGTATCTTGCAACTATACTGAATTCATTTATTAGCTCTAGCAGTTTCCTTGTTTGGTCTCTAGGATTTTCTGTATATGTCATCCGCAAATAATCACAGTTTAATTCTTCATTTCAAATTTGGATTCCTCTTATTTTTTTCTTGCCTAATTGCTCTGGCTAGGACTTCCAATACTATTTGAATAAAAGTGGTGAGAACAGACATCCTTGTCTTTTTCCTGATCTTAGAGGAAATATTTTAGCTTTTTGATGCTGAGTATGATGTTAGCTGTAGGTTTGTTGTGTGTGACCTTTATTGTGTTGAGGTATGTTCTCTCTTGTGGAGAGTTTTTGTCATAAATGGGTGCTGAATTTTGTCAAAAGCTTTTTCTGCATCTATTCTGATGATCATATGGTTCTTATTCTTCAGTTTATTGATGTGGTATATCATATATTGGTTTATGAATACTGGAAAATCCTTGCATCTCTGGGATAAGTCCCATTTGATCACTTGTGTATGATCCTTTTAACATATTGTTGGATTCAGTTTGCAAGTATTTTGATGAGGATTTTTGCATTCAGTTTCATCCGTGATATTGGCCTGTAATTTTCTTATTTTGTGGTATTTTTCTTTGATTTTAGTATCAAGATGATGGTGGCCTCATAGAATGAGTTCCTTCTTCTGCAATTTTTTTTTTTTATTTTTTAACTTTACAATATTGTATTGGTTTTGCCATATATCAACATGAATCCACCACAGGTATACACGTGTTCCCCATCCTGAACCCTCCTCCCTCCTCCCTCCCCATACCATCCCTCTGGGTCGTCCCAGTACACCAGCCCCAAGCATCCAGTATCGTGCATCGAACCTGGACTGGTGACTCGTTTCATATATGATATTATACATGTTAAATGAATAGGCATTAACTCTTCTCTAAATGTTTGTTAGAATTTGCTGGTGAAGCTATATGGTCTTGGACTTTTGTTCACTGTGAGTTTTTTAAACACATTTTCAATTTCGGTGCTTGTGATAGTTCATATTTTCTATTTCTTTCTGGTTCAGTTTTTCAAGATTGTACCTTTCTAAGAATTTGTCCGGTTCTTGCAGGTTGTCCATTTTATTGGCATATAGTTGCTTACAGTAGTTTCTTATGATCCTTTATATTTCTGTGGTGTACATTGTAACTTCTTTTTCATTTCTAACTTTATTGATTTGAACACTCTGTTTTTTCTTGATGAGTCTGGCTAAATGTTTATCAATTTTGTTTATCTTCTCAAAGAACAAGCTTTTTCAGTTTCACTGATGTTTTCTATTTTTTTCTTCATCTCTATTTCCTTTACTTCTGCTCTCATCTTTATGATTTCTTTCCTTCTACCAACTTTAGGTTTTGTTTGTTCTTCTTTCTGTAGTTGCTTTAGGTGTAAGGCTAGGTTATTTGAGATTTTTCTTGTTTCTTGAGGTAAGATCGTACGGCTATGATCTCCTTTTAGAACTGCTTTTGCTGTATCCCACGGGTTTTGTATCGATGTGCTTTCATTTTCATTTGTCTCTAGATATTTATTTCCTCTTTTATTTCGTCAGTGATCTGTTGGTTGTTTTGTAGCATATTGTTTAACCTTCATATGTTTGTGATTTTTACATTTTTTTTCTCTTGTAGTTGATTTCTAATCTCCTTGTGAAATAAAGAGAATCATGAGTTGTGAACATAAAAGATGCTGGTTTCTATTTTCTTAAATTTATTGATCCATGTGATCAATCATGGAAGACGTTCCATGTGCACTTAAAAAGAATGTGTCTTCCGCTGCTTTTGGATGGAATGCTTTATAAATATCAATTAAGTGCATCTGATCTAAAGTGTCACTTAAGGTCTGTATTTTGTTATTGATTTTCCATCTGAATGACCCATTGATGAAAGTGGGGTGTTAAAGTCCCCTACTCTTATTGTGTTAACGGTGCATTTCTCCTTTTATGGCTGTTAGCATTTGTCTTATATATTTATTTTTATTTTATTTTAAAGTCTGTCTTGTCTGATATGTCATGATTTTCATGGAATACCTTTTTGTCATCCCCTCACTTTCAGTTCTGTGTCCCTATATTTGTACTCCTATGTTGGCTACATTGGAGAAGGCAATGGCACCCCACTCCAGTACTCTTGCCTGGAAAATCCCATGGACGGAGGAGCCTGGTAGGCTGCAGTCCATGAGGTTGCTAAGAGTTGGACACAACTGAGCAACTTCAGTTTTACTTTTCACTTTCATGCATTGGAGAAGGAAATGGCAACCCACACCAGTGTTCTTGCCTGGAGAATCCCAGGGATGGGGGAGCCTGGTGGGCTGCCATCTATGGGGTCACACAGAGTCAGACACGACTGAAGTGACTTAGCAGCAGCAGCAGCAGCATTAGTTGCTTACACCTAAAGCAACTACAGAAAGAAGAACAAACAAAACCTAAAGTTGGTAGAAGGAAAGAAATCATAAAAATGAGAGCAGAAGTAAACGAAATAGAGATGAAGAAAAAAACGTACATACGTATGTTTACAATTGTTATATCTTCTTTTTGGATTGATCCCTTGATTATTATGTAGTGTCCTTCTTTGTATCTTTTAATAATCTTTATTTTAAAGTCTGTCTTGTCTGATATGTCATGATTTTCATGGAATAACTTTTTGTCATCCCCTCACTTTCAGTTCTGTGTCCCTATATTTGAAGTGGGTCTCTTATAGACAGCATATATAATGGGCCTTGTTTTTGTATCCATTCAGCCAGTCTATGTCTTTGGTTGGAGCATTTAATCCAGTTACATTTAAGGTAATTATTAATATGTATATGCTTACTGCCATTTTGTTAATTGTCTTGGACTTATTTTTGTAGGTCTTTGCTTCTCCCCTTCCTCTTTTTTTCTCTTCTCTCGTGATTTGATGACTAACTTTTTAGTGTTGTGCTTGGATTCCTTTGTGTATGTGTGTGTGTATCTATTGTAGCTTTTTGGTTTGCATTTACCATGAGGTTTGATACAGTAGTCTATATATAAACAAGATGGTTTTAAGTTGCTATTCTTTTAATTTCTAATGTTTTTCCAATATCTGCTTATAGCCTTCTCACTGCTTCTGGTTTTGATATTATATTTGTATATGGATGATTTCCTACCTTTACTCTCTATTTGCCTTGATCGGTTAGCTGACTCATTTGTAATTTTCTTGTTTCCAGTTGGGGCTTTTTTCCCCACCTAGAGAAATTCCTGTAGCATTTATTGCAAGATAGTCTAGTGGTACTAAATTCTCTCAGCTTTTGCTTGTCTATAAAGCTTTTGATTTCTCTGTCAAATCAGAATAAGATCTTTGCTGGGTAGAGTATTCTTGATTATAGGTTCTTCCCTTCCATCACTTTAATATATTGTGCCACTCCCTTCTGGTCTGAAGAGTTTCTGCTGAAAAATCAGCTGATAACCTTATGGGAATTCCATTGTATGTTATTTGTTGCTTTTTCTTTGTTGCTCTTAATATTTTCTCTTTGTCTTTAATTTTTGTCAGTTTGATTAATATGTGTCTCAGGGTATTCCTCCCTGGGTTTGTCCTGTGTGGGACTCCCTGTGCTTCCTGGATATGGGTGACTGTTTCCTTTCCTACGTTAGGGAAATCTGCAGCTATTATCTCATCAAATATTTTCTTGGGCTCTTTCTCTCTCACTTATCCATCTGGGACCCCTATAATGTGGATGTTGGTATGTTAATGTCCCAGTGGTCTTAGACTGTCCTTATTTCTTTTCCTTCTTTTTTCTTTACTGTGTCCTATGGTAGTGATTTCCACCATTCTGTCTTCCGGCTCAGTTATTCATTTTTCTGCCTCATTTATTATTATAGATTCCCTCTAGTATATTTTTCATGTCAGTTTTTGTATTGTTCATCTGTTTGTTCTTTAGATCTTCTAGTTCTTTATTAAACATTTCTTGTGTCTTCTCCATCTGTGCCTCCATTCTTTTTCCAGATCTTATATCAACTGTACTATCATTACTCTGAATTATTTTTCAGGTATATTGCCTATTTCAATTTGAATTAGCTGTTCTTCTGGCATTTTATCTTGTTCTCTCATATAGGACATATTCTTCTGCTGTCTCATTTTGTCTAACTTTCTGTGATTGTGGTTTCTGTTCCAAAGGGTTGCAGTTTTTCTTGCTTCTGCTGCCTACCCTCTGGTGGATGAGGTCTAAGAGGCTTGTGCAAGCTTCCTGGTCAGGGAGGCTGATGCCTGCCCACTGGTGGGTGGAGCTGGGTCTTGTCCCTCTGGTGGGGGTGCTGTATCAATGTGTGTGTTTAGCGGGCAGCTATAGGCTCAGGAAGACTTTAGGCAGTCTGTATACTGATGGGAGGGACTGTGTTCCTGCCATATTGGTTGTTTGGTCTGAAGTGTCCCAGCACTGGAGCCTATAGGCTGTTGGGGGGGGCCAGGCCTTGTTGAAAAAATGGTGGCCTCTGAGAGGGCTCATGCCAATGAGTACTCCCCAGAACTACTGTCTCCAGTGTCTTCATGCCTGCAGTGAGCCAAAGCTGCCCCCCACCTCTGCCAACACCAGCACGAGACCTTCCAGTACCAGTAGGTAGGTCTTGCCAAGACTCCTATGAGGTCCCTGCTTTTTCCCCTGGGTCCTGTGATTGACTTTCAGCCAGTCTGTGTTCCTTATGTCTGCCATGTCTCAATTCAAGTTACTTGAGACCTTGTGTGCACCCTCCAAAAGTGGAGCTTCTGTTTCCCCAGTGCTTTGGATTTCCTGTGATCAAACCCTGGCCTTGAAAGACAAATGCTCTCGTGGCTCCTCCTCCTGACGCCAGAACCCCAGGCTGAGGAGTCTGACACAAAGTTCAGAATTTTCACTTCTGTGGGAGAACCTCTGTGATACAATTATTTTCCAGTTTGTAGATCACCCACCTGGTAAGTGTGCAATTTAATTTTATCACAGTTGCACCTCTCCTACTGTCTTGCTATGGTTTCTTCATTGTCTTTGGGTGTACAGGATATCTTTTTGGTAGGTTCCAGTGTCTTTTGGTTGTTTAGCAATTAGTTGTGATTTGAGTGTTTTCATGAGAAAGGATGAGGTCACATCCTTCTATTCTGCCATCTTGTCTCCATTCTCAAAACAACTGTTGATCTTCAGCACATTTTCTTACTTCAACAAGCCTCAGCTTCCTTGTATGAGAGGCTTGTCTTAGGCAGCCTCAAGATGAGTAGATCTCTGCACCCACTCAATAGAATCTTGAGGCCTATACAGAGGCTTTAATGGAGCTCCATCACATACATAGTCCAGATGGTCTCAACAACACCTTATCTCTCAAGCCCTTTTCCATGAAATTGGTTTGTTTGATTTTTAGTGTCTATTTATTTATTTGGCCGCATTGGATCTTAGTTGTTGCCTGGGTGCTCAGTAGTTGTGGCATGCTGGCTTAGTTTCTTCGTGCGGGATGACATGTGGGATCTTAGTTCCCCGACCAGGGATCAAACCTGCTACCCCTGAATTTAAGACTGATTCTTTAACTACAACCACTGGACCACCAGAGAAGTCCCTGTTTTTTTTAATTATAACTAACTGTCTTGCTCACATTCTGACAGCTTATAGCTAAGATTCTAGATTCTGGCCTTGCTGATGTTAGCCTGAGCTATTTAAACTCCACCTGGTTTTCTTTCAAATTCCTTGACTTTAGCTTATTCTTACCTACTAAACATTTAGGCTTATAGAATTTTCTAGAGTTGGAGTCAGCAGACTAGATATCACAGGCCCACTGCAGCCACTACCTGTTGGAACACAATGCACACATTCATTTATGTATTGCCTGAAATTGCGTTTACACTTCAGCAACAAAGTTGATTAGTTGGAACAGAGACTGTGTGACTGACAAACCCTAAAATACTTATTATCTGATCCTTTTTGAACAAAGTTGGCCAACCACTGCTCTAAAATAGTGCTAAGAGAGTTAGTTTGTCCCACAAGTTAGCAAATAAAAATAAAATACAATGTTATTTCCAGACCACACAACCTCCAGCCAGTCTGTGTTCATTATGTCTGCCAGGTCTCTACTCAGGTTACCATCGGCATTGACTCTGATGTCCCCTCAGGTGAGAAATAAGTGCTTTTGTATGCCAGACATTTTACATGAATTGCCCTCCTGCTTTATCAATGGCTGGAAGAGGTCAGTGACTTACCTAAGTTCATAATGAGCCAGATTCAACCTCCTGTCTGAGGCACACGCCTGTACTCATACCTACCACAGTCTGTGTGTCTAAACGTAAAAGATGACAGGGCTTTGAAAATACTAGAAGGGCTTTAAGCAAGGACTAGACTCTTCCACCAGGCTGTTTTATACTTTAGGGATTGCCTCCCACACACACACATACACACACAAAAGCTCAAACCTTTCCTCCTAACACTTATCAAGATTAGTTTTCTGTTTTTCCACTCCTCTTCACTTTCATTGTATTTGCTGACTTATGATGGAATTGCTCTTAATTACTAACTCCTGCTTTGTACTAGACTTTCCCACTAGATCCTCTTCTGGTGATTTAGTTGTTCCTTTTGTATCCCTTTCTGCCAGTCTTTCCAGTTAATATTCTGAATGAAGTACTCAGTGGCTCATAACAATTAATGTCACATTGTTTTTTTTTCCTTTTCTGTCCCCAGGTATAGGTTTGACCTTCGTTTCATGTTTAGCAATCATAGCAGTGTCAGGACTCGAAGGTTTTCAAAACAGCTTCTGTAGTACCTCTGCGGTTGGATCCCTGCTCACCTCTTTCTGAGGAAGTGATTGGAGTAGCTGTCTGTAGCTAGTCTTCAAGACCATGCCTGGAAGGGGTCTTTGGACTGGCTTTAAGTCCTATTTGAAAAAGCGACCCAATCAGCTGACTTCCTTGTGCAATGTGTTAAACTGTGAACTTTGCCTGAGTGTCAGGAGTGGCTGTCCCTGGTTCCTTTATTCAGCTGATGACAATACTCCTGGGTATTGTCAGACTCCTGAGGTCTTTGTTCTCACCAAACCTTTTTTGTCCTGGGGCCAGTTTTTGGTTAGTCCCCATGTGGTCAAAGTCTGGACTTGTAAATCCATTCAGATAAATGACAGTGCTTTTTTTGAGGGGGGGGGGATGTTTTTGGTATCCAGCTTGACCTAAAATCAAGAGGACCTGCATAGCATTCCAGATTGAGCACTTCACTATCAAAAATACTAATATCATCTGGCTTGAAGAACCATCAGATCTGAACCATCTGATTAAGAACAAAGGCCATTGTTTTTTAGATTAATAGAAATACACTGTTTATAATATCCATAAAATATGGTAAGGTCACAAATTCAAAATTTGTTCATTTGGGGGGAATTCTGTACTGGTACTCTGTTAAAATAGAACAGTAGCGCTCTCTTAGTACAGGTTAATTCCAGGTAGTTACTGAAGGGAATGGACATCTACTTGCCAGTGACTGCTAACCACATGGAGTGCCAGTTAACACCAGGGGTATCAAAGGAGTGTCTTCTGAGATCTGAAAAATAAAGTGGGTTAAGTATTTCAGCAGAGAAGAACTTCCAAAGGTTAGTGAAAGCTGTGTTTTCCAAGGGCCCTCTGTAGGTAGGGCTTTTAACAGGTTGATGAAGGGCTGTAAGTTAGGTGTAGTAAGTGCCTGCCCAGCTGGGAGCCATGTGTGAAGTTGTGACACCCTCTCTGCATTTTGCTGACATTCAGTTCATTTGTTAAAAGATATAAGAATTTCTTAGGGTTGATGTAAAGTACCAACTGGTCTTCCCTAGTGGTTCAGTGGTAAAGAATCCACTTACCAATGCAAGAGACCCCAATGCAGGTTCAATCCCTAGGTTGGGAAGATCCCTTGGAAAAGGAAATGGCAAGCCACTCCAGTATTGTTGCCTGGGAAATCCCATAAATGGAGGAACCTGGTGGGCTCTGGTCTGTGGGTCACAAAGAGTCAGACACAACTTAGCGACTAAACAACAACAAAATACCAGCTATGTAGCTTCTTCCCTTTCAGATAACTTCTTCCTGAGTTTTTGGAATCTTGTGTAATTTGGGCTTCGTTCACTATTCCTCTGTCAAAATTAGATCTTGACATTTTCTCACTGTTTAGAATGCCTACATTTCTGTCTCTTGGCTTGAAGACCATTTCTTATATTGTCTTCACAAGAAGGCTAATTGGTAGTGGGGCAGCAGGGGAGAGGAGACACTGTGGTTTATAATCTGACCAACACAGGCAGTTATTGATTTTAGCTTTATGTAAGGTCCTAGGTTGAGCATTTAGCACTTTGTAAGACATGGCCATAAGTAACTTTCTATCACAATTTCAGATCTCCATGTTAGGTTAATACCCATTGGGTTATTCCTTTACTTCACACAATCCCAGTAACCCTGGTAGTAATTAGAAGTGAAATGAATACCTCTGCCGTGAACATTTTAGGAAAAGAAATTCTAACAGTTTTGTAACTAAAAGCAAACTACAATGTTGAGTATGGGTATTGGCTTTATTCTATCCTTTGATTCTTAACATTAATCAGTCAGCTTTCACATTAATGAAAGTTGGCCTAGTTATTCCAGAATAAAAAGAAACCAACTCTTACCAGGTCTCATACTGTGATGTCATATTATTCAATTTTATGATGCTGGTTCCTGAAAGCAGATGAAGTCATAAGAGTGACTCAGATCGTGGGCTGCTCTTACATTCAGCAGACTTCTGTTTTTGTTGAGGGGGTGGGGGGTACACTGAAGCCCTTTTTTTTGTATCTCTAATTTTTAAAAAGTATGAAACGTTTCACTAATCTGTATGTCATCCTTGTGCAGGGGCCATGCTAATGTCTATATCATTCCAATTTTAGTATATGTGCTGCTAAAGCAAATACTGCATCTCTCATTTTTGAATGGCCTCTGATGGGACTTTCTTTTGGACTGGTTTCATTCTAGATCTATGCTAAAATCATCTTTCATAAAGAAGCCTCAGTTTATAGTTAAAAATTTATTTTTAAGTGTCTAGCAGACCACATAATGCACCGAAAATTTTCAGAATGATATGTTCAAGGGCTCCATTGCAAAAGGCTTGCTTTATTTCTCTCTTAATTATACTGATTTGAATTTTGGTTATTTTTCCTTTTAGGAAGATCAGGTCCATATGTATGGTGATAGGAAACTGTGACCATTCGGAATAAACAGAGGTCCTGGGAATGAATAGAGATTTTGCCTTATAAGATTTCCTATTACAAAGCTCTTCCTCCCTCAGATACAATAACATTCCCTACAACTGAAAAGTAGAGAATGCCTTTTGAGGCACTCAAAATCTTTGAATTTGACCAACAGTGCTGTTGCAAAGTATATTTTAATTGACAGCATTAGGGTTTTTGTACAAAGTAGTAATGGTATTCATGGAAAGTTATTCCTTAATCTGTGAGAAATGTTCTTAAATTTAGTTTTAAATGTCTAAGGACTAGTGTTGTTAACATAAGAAGATAAATGTCCAGGATCCTTATTAAGAGGAAGCAAAGAGTATTTAAACTGATGCACCAGTAGAACTTGGTGGGAATATATGGCTCTTTTGTTTTACCCCCACTTAAGTCCCACTGACTTTGTGAAATTCCTGTGTTTGCATCATCTGTTCCTGGAAGTTCTTCTGCCCTGGCTCTGTGTCATCTGAGTCATTTGATTTAGAAAGTGCTCTTCATAGGACCCTGTTCACTGCTGCACTTTTCAATGAATTAAAGTTTATTTCTGTTCTAGTGGGAATGTGTCCTTAGTTTTAGTCCACGAGTAGTAAATTTGACAAGATGTGGGGTTTTTTTTCTGCTGTAAATTGTTTAATGCTTAAATCATTCACCTAGTACTGGAGACAAGCTGTTTCTATGGGGTACTATAGTCCCTCCCTGGAAAGCTCATATATGTATCCCTGCTGACCAGTCTCTTTGATAAGCACCATGCATAAAATCCTTCCTGATAAATATTTATGCATTTACAGTTTGAAGAAAAAAAGGAAAAGAAAAACTTACCTTGACCAGCTTTAATTAGATAAACTAAATTCACCTTCATATAATATCCAAGATGGCGGAATAGAAGGACTTGCACTCATCTTCTGAGAGAAGTCAAGAATTACAACTTGCTGCTGAACAGCCATCAAAAGGAAAATGTTGGATTCCACCAAAAAAAGATACCCCACATGCAAAGGCAAAAGAGAAACCCCAACAAGACAGCAGAAGGGGCAAAATCACGTTTAGAATCAAACCCCATACTGCCAGAGATGCTCGGAGAGCTCAAACAAAACCTTGTGCACACTAGGAGAACCCACAGAGACTGAGCCAGACCTGCCTTTGAGTGTTTGAGTGTCTCCTGTGGAGGTATGGGTCAACAGTGGCCTTACATGGGCAGGAACTCTGGGTGCAGCAGACCTGGGTATGGCAAAACCCCTTTGAAGGAGGTCACCATTAACCCCACCATAGAGCTGCCAGAACTTACACAGGACTAGGGAAACAGACTCTGGGAGGGCACAAACAAAATCTTGTGTGCACCAGGATCCAGAAGAAAGGAGCAGTGACCCGACAAGAGACTGAGAGTGTCCAGGAGTCTCTGGCAGAGGCATAGGTCAGTGGTGGCCTGCTGCAGGGTCGGGGGCATGGGACCTCTTGTAGGAGGTTGTCATTATCTTCATTACCTCCACCATAGTTTAACCTCAGATCAAACAACAGGGAAGGAACACAGCCCTGTGCATCAACAGAAAATTGGATTACAGATTTACTGAGCATGGCCCTGCCTATGAGAATAAGACCCAGTTTCCCCCTCAGTCAGTCTCTCCCATCAGAAAGCTTCCATAAACCTCTTGTCCTTATCCATCAGAGGGCAGACAGAATGAAAATCACAATCACAGAAAACAAATCAAACTGATCACATGGACCACAGCCTTGTTTAGATTAGATCTGCTAGAGTGCCTGAAGAACTATAGACAGAGGTTCCTGACATTGTACAGGAGTCAGTGACCATCCTGAAGAAAAAGAAATACAAAAAGGCAAAGTGGTTGTCTGAGGAGGCCTTACAAATAGCTGAGTAAAGAAGAGAAGCAAAAGGCAAAGGAGAAAAGGAAAGATATACCCATTTGAATGCAGAGTTCTGAAGAATAGCAAGGATAGATAAGAAAGCCTTCCTCAGGAATCAATGCAAAGAAATAGAGGAAAGCAATAGAATGGGGAAGACTAGAGATCTTTTTAAGAAAACTAAAGATAACAAGGGAACATTTCATGCAAAGATGGGCACAATAAAGGACATAAATGGTATGGACCTAGCAGAAGCAGAAGATATTAAGAAGAGATGGTAACAACACACACAGAACAGATCAGATCAGATCAGTCACTCAGTCATGTCCGACTCTTTGTGACCCCATGAATCGCAGCACACCAGGCATCCCTGTCCATCACCAACTCCCGGAGTCCACCCAGACTCACGTCCATCGAGTCAGTGATGCCATCCAGCCATCTCATCCTCTGTCGTCCCCTTCTCCTCCTGCCCCCAATCCTTCCCAGCATCAGAGTCTTTTCCAATGAGTCAACTCTTCACATGAGGTGGCCAAAGTACTGGAGTTTCAGCTTTAGCATCATTCCTTCCAAAGAAATCCCAGGGCTGAACTCCTTCAGAATGGACTGCTTGGATCTCCTTGCAGTCCAAGGGACTCTTAAGAGTCTTCTCCAACACCACAGTTCAAAAGCATCAATTCGTTGGCACTCAGCCTTCTTCCGAGTCCAACTCTCACATCCATACACGACCACAGGAAAAACCATAGCCTTGACTAGACGAACCTTTGTTGGCAAAGTAATGTCTCTGCTTTTGAATATGCTATGGCAGAAAGTGAAGAGGAACTAAAAAGTCTCTTGATGAAAGTGAAAGTGGAGAGTGAAAAAGTTGGCTTAAAGCTCAACATTCAGAAAACGAAGATCATGGCATCCAGTCCCATCACTTCATGGGAAATAGATGGGGAAACAGTGGAAACAGTGTCAGACTTCATTTTTCTGGGCTCCAAAACCACTACAGATGGTGACTGCAGCCATTAAATTAAAAGACGCTTACTCCTTGGAAGGAAAGTTATGACCAACCTAGATAGCATATTCAAAAGCAGAGACATTACAATACACACAAGAGCTATACAAAAAAGATCTTCATGACCCAGATAACCACAGTGGTGTGATTACCCACCTAGAGCCAGACATCCTGGAATGTGAAGACAAGTGGGCCTTAGGAAGCATCACTATGAGCAAAGCTAGTGGGGGCAATGGAATCCCACTGGAGTTATTTCAAATCCTAAAAGATGATGCTGTGAAAGTGCTGCACTCAATATGCCAGCAAATTTGGACAACTTAGCAGTGGCCACAGGACTAAAAAAAAGTCAGTTTTCATTCCAATCCCAAAGAAAGGCAATGCCAAAGAATGCTCAAACAGCCGCACAATTGCACTCATCTCACACACCAGCAAAGTAATGCTCAAAATTCTCCAAACCAGGCTTCAACAGTATGTGAACCATGAACTTCCAGATGTTCAAGTTGGTTTTAATAAAGGCAGAGGAACCAGAGATCAAACTGACAACATCCTTTGGATCATCGAGACTTCCAGAAAAACATCTACTTCTGCTTTATTGATTACACCAAAGCCTTTGTGTGGATCACAACAAACTGTGGAAAATTTTTAAAGCAATGGGAATACCAGACCACCTGACCTGCCTCCTGAGAAATCTGCATGCATGTCAAGAATCAACAGTTAGAACTGGACATGGAACAACAGACTGGTACCAAATCTGGAAAGGAGTATATCAAGGCTGTATATTGTCACCCTGCTTATTTAACTTATATGCAGAGTACACGATGAGAAACACTGGGCTGGAAGAAGCACAAGCTGGAATCAAGATTGCCAGAAGAAATATCAATAACCTCAGATATGCAGATGACACCATCGTTATGGCAGAAAGTGAAGAAGAACTAAAGAGCCTCTTGATGAAAGTGAAAGAGGAGAGTTGGCTTAAAGCTCAATATTAAGAAAACTAAGATCATGGCATCCAGTCCCATCACTTCATGGCAAATAAATGGGGAAAAATGGAAATGTGACAGACTGTTTTTGGGGGGCTCCAAAATCACTGAAGATGGTGATTGCAGCCATGAAATTAAAAGATGCTTGCTCCTTGGAAGAAAAACTATGACCAACCTAGACAGCATATTAAAAAGCAGAGACATTACATTGCCAACAAAGGTCCATCTAGTCAAGGCTATGGTTTTTCCAGTAGTCATGTATGGATATGAGAGTTGGAATATAAAGAAAGCTAAACATCGAAGAATTGATGCTTTTGAACTGTAGTGTTGGAGAACACTTGAGAGTCCCTTCGACTGCAAGGGGATCCAACCAGTCAATCCTAAAGGAAATGAGTCCTAAATATTCATTGGAAGAATGATGCTGAAGTTGAAACTCCAATACTTTGGCCACCTGATGTGAAGAACTGACTTCTTGGAAAAAACCCTGATGCTGGGAAAGATTGAAGGCAGGAGGAGAAGGGGACAACAGAAGATGAGATGGTTGGATAGCATCACCGACTCAATGGACATGAGTTTGAGGAAGCTCTGGGAGTTGGTGATGGGCAGGGAAGCCTGGCGTACTGCAGTCCATGGGGTCACAAAAAGTCAGACACAACTGAGCAACTGAACTGAACTGAAGCTCACCTTCAGAGGTCCCTTGCCTTGATGTCCAGTCACATAATCCACTGCCTTAAATGAGAAGTGAAGTCCTACTGGGGTTGACACACTTTTTCTTAAAGGAACAGTTAGTATTTTACATTTGCAGGACATGTCTCTATTGTAGATACTTAATTCGGCTGTTTCAGTACAAAAGTAGCCACAGACAACACACAAATGAATATGCACGACTATGTTCCAACAAAACTTTACCCAAAAAAAGAAAAAAGCCATAATTTGCCAATCCCAGACCTAGTAGATTGCCTCTTAGAAGTTCTGAACACCAAGCAGAAAAACAGGAGGTGAAAAGACACCCATTAAGTTTCCAGACTACCATCAGAAAAACAAGTACTTGGGTTTATCACAATATCAAGTCACCAAGGGAGAGGAGAATGTTTATTTGCATAGACTCAAAGTGAGGGTAAGTACAGACTACTCCATCCATTTTTTCTAATTTGCACCCTCTCTGTTCCCACTGAGACTGTACCCTGCCCTCTGGAAATAAACACCATAGAGATATAGTATTTGTTTCATCTTTCTCTACCCACCATGGGTTTAATGGGATAGTCATATGTATAACTTGAAGTCTGTTGTGGCAAGAGCAGCGTAAGGCCCCAAGCTGAAAGCTTGATGCAGAGACCTTTACTGATGGCCTAGGGATTCCTACATAAGACAAGATTTACATATGGGAGATGGGAGCTGGCTTCAGGAGGACACAGAGCAGATGACAGTTCTAAATCTCAGTTTGAGAGGAAGATTTCATGACACTTTCAGCTGGTGAGACCTGAGATCTAGATCTTCGTGACATGCTGTGAAATGCTGATAGGTCTTCAAAGGGCAGTGAAATACAAAGAATGGTTGTGATTAGCATTTATTGTGATAAAAAGGGCCCTGTAGACTAGGTTTTTTCCTCAGCTTCATTTATTCAAGCTCACAAAGCTAATTAGTCAAAAAGTCAAGATTTCAAAGATCTGGTTTTGAAGACATCTTTCTACTAAACTGCTGTCTTTGTGATCTAAGTACTTTACCCTCCCTTATATATCTGAGTGCCTACTCTGCCTGGAAATGAGCTGGGTTATGAAGAAATTATTTTCTTTCTGACCTCCAGGACATTATCATGTAGATTGAAAGAAAACTTATCCCTGATATCTGTATTTACAGGGAAAACACAGTTTCAGACTAAGAAGGGGAGTTGACACTACCATTCAAATGATTTCTTGTCCTGCTCCACAGCCTGATTTTTGAAAATAAAGTGAAAAAGATCTCCTCTGACAAACCTTTAACTAGACTCACCAAGAATAAAAAGGGCTCAAGTAAAATCAGAGATGAATGGGGTGATATTACAACTAATACCACAGATATGCAATGGATCATAAGAGAGTAGCACAAACAAGTAGATGTCAACAAATTGGATAACACAGAAGAAATGGATAAATTCTTAGAAACATACAACTTTCCAAGACTGAATCATGAATAAATAGAAAATATGAACAGTCTGATCACTAATAAGGAGATTGCATGCGTGCTAAGTTGCTTCAGTCATGTCTGATTCTTTGCAACCCTATGGACCATAGCCTGCCAGGCTCCTCTGTCCGTGGGATTCTCCAGACAACAATACTGGAGTGGGGAGGCGGTCCTAAGATGGCAGAGGAATAAGACGGGGAGACCACTTTCTCCCCAACAAATTCATCAAAAGAACATTTGAACACAGTAAATTTCACAGAACAAATTCTGAATGCTGGCAGAGGACATCAGGCACCCAGAAAAGCAGCCCATTGTCTTCAAGAGGAGGTAGGAAAAAATATAAAAGATAAAAAGAGAGATAAAAGAGGTAGGGATGGAGATCCGTCCCAGGAAGGGAGTCTTTAAAAAGAGAGAAGTTTCCAAACACCAGGAAACACTCTCACTGGCAAGTCTGTGCCAAGCCTTGGAACCTCAGAGGGCAACATAACCGAGAGGATAAATAAATAAATAATTACAACCCACAGATTACATGCCGAAAGGTAACACTCAGTGGAGAAGCAGTGCAGATGCCCCGAGTCTGCCACTAGCAAGCAGGGGCTGGGCAGGGAGGCATGGGCTGCATTGCTTAGAGTAAGGACCAGGCCTGAATGCCCATAGGGCAATCAGAGGGAACTAACTTGAGATAGCAAACCAGACTGTAGGATAGCTATCCCGTGAAAAGCCCTAACCTAAGACACCACCAGGCCCGCTCACAGAACAAAGGACTGAGCAGAGCTAGCCGGCTGCGGACTGGCCCATCCCCTGCCGGTGACAGGCAGGCGAGGGCAGCCAGAGCCAGAAGGGAGCAATTGCGGCCCCAGAGAGGCATCATCTACCAAACTGCAAGCAGGCTTCACTGCTAACCAAGACTTATTGGGATTCTGGACGGTCGACACCCGCCGGAAGGGTTGCAGCCAGAGATCAGCTCCCCAGAAGAGACACACGGCACACCTGAGAAGGTGTGCCAGTTGTACACCCAGAAAACCGAGCAGCAGGGATGGGGAAGGCAATAAGTCATAGTGACCACAAGTCACAGTGACCTTGCTCACCAAGCACCTGGTCACCTGAGCTGCTTGGACCTGGGAAGAGCACAAAACGCAGGCCCAATGGAGTCTGCGCCTTTGTGGAGTACCTGAGTACCTGAACCTGAGTGGCTTAGACCTGGGAAGTGCACTCAACCCAAGGCCTGCCTCAGACAGTTCCCAGCAGAGCAACCTAGAGCCTGAGCAGTGTAGACAGGGAAAGCACACATGCTATGAGCGGGGGCAAACCCAGTGTGGCCGAGACACTGGGAGCACACGCCAGTGTTATTTGTTTGCAGTGTTCCTCCCTCCCCACAGCACAACTGAACAAGTGAGCCTAAAAGAGTGTCCACCACCGCCCCCTTGTGTCAAGGCTGAAATTAGACACTGAAGAGACCAGCAAACAGAAGAAGCTAAAACAGAGGGAACCGCCTTGGAAGTGACAGGTGCAATAGATTAAAATCCTGTAGTTTGCACCGACTACATAGGAAGGGGCCTATAGATCTTGAGAAGTATAAGCCGGATCAAGGAACTATCTGAAAATGAACTGACCCCACACTGAACACAACACCAGAGAGAGTCCTAGGTATATTTTTACTATTATCATTCTTTAAATTAAAAAAAATTTTTTTTAATTTTTAAGTCCTCTATTTTACTCCTTTAATTTTCATTTCTGTAACCTATTATTACTTTGCAAAAAAAAAGACTATTTTTTAAAGCAAACTTCATATATATATATATATTTTATAATTTTTGTGACTTTGTTTTTTTCTTCAATATTGTATTTTTGAGAATCCAACCTCTACTCTAGATTTTTAATCTTTGCTTTTTGGTATTTGTTATCAATTTTGTACCTTTAAGAACCCAATCTTCAGTACCCATTTTTACTTGGGAGCGAGATTACTGTCTTGACTGCTCTTTCCCTCTTTGGACTCTCCTTTTTCTCCACCAGGTCGCCTCTATCTCCCCCCTCCCCCTTCTCTTCTCTACCCAACTCTATGAATCTCTTTGTGTGTTCCAGACTATGGAGAACACTTAGGGAACTGATTACTGAATGGATCTGTCCCTCTCCTTTTGATTCCCCTCTTTATCCTCCTGGCCACCTCTGTCTCCTTCCTCCCTCTTTTCTTCTCTGTGTAATTCCGTGAACATCTCTGAGGGGTCCAGACTGTGGAGAGCACATAAGGAAGTGATTAATGCTTGCTCTCGCCCCTTTTGATTCCCCCTCTTCTCCTCCTGGTCATCTCTATCCCCCTCCTCCCTTTTCTCTTCTCCATGTAACTCTGTGAACCTCTCTGGTGTCCCTCATTGTGGAGAAACTTTTCATCTTTAACCTAGATGTTTTATCATCAGTGCTGTATAGATATGGAGAAGTCTTGAGGCTACTGTAAGAATAAGACTGAAAACCATAGGCTTAAGTCCAAATCCTGAGAACACCAGAGAACTCCTGACTCCAAGGAACATTAATTGATAGGAGCTTATAAAACACCTCCGTACCTACACTGAAACCAAGCACCACCCAAGGGCCAACAAGTTCCAGAGCAAGATATACCATGCAAATTCTCCAGCAACACAAGAACATAGCCCTGAGCTTCAATATACAGGCTGCTCAAAGTCACTCCAAACCCATTGACATCTCATAACTCATTACTGGACATGTCATTGCACTCCAGAGAGAAGAAATCCAGCTCCACCTACCAGAACACTGACACAAGCTTCCCTAACCAGGAAACCTTGACAAGCCACCCGACCAACCCCACCCACAGTGAGGAAACTCCACAATAAAGAGAACTCAACAAACTGCCAGAATACAGAAAGGCCACCCCAAATACAGCAATATAAACAAGATGAAAAGGCAGAGAAATACCCAGCAGGTAAAGGAACAGGATAAATGGCCACTAAACCAAACAAAAGAGGAAGAGATGGTCAATCTACCTGATAAAGAATTATTAATAATGATAGTGAAAATGATCCAAAATCTTGAAAACAAAATGGAGTTACAGATAAATAGCCTGGAGACAAGGATCGAGAAGATGCAAGAAAGGTTTAACAAGGACCTGCTGCTGCTGCTGCTGCTAAGTCGCTTCAGTCGTGTCCGACTCTGTGTGACCCCATAGACGGCAGCCCACCAGGCTCCCCTGTCCCTGGGATTCTCCAGGCAAGAACACTGGAGTGGGTTGCCATTTCCTTCTCCAATGCATGAAAGTGAGAAGTGAAAGTGAAGTCGCTCAGTCGTGTCTGACTCTTAGCGACCCCATGGACTGTAGCCCACCAGGCTCCTCCATCCATGGGATTCTCCAGGCAAGAGTACTGGAGTGGGGTGCCATTGCCTTCTCCTAACAAGGACCTAGAAGAAATAAAAAAGAGTCAATATATAATGAATAATGCAATAAATGAGATCAAAAACACTCTGGAGGGAACCAACAGTAGAATAATGGAGGCAGAAGATAGGTTAAGTGAGGTAGAAGATAGAATGGTAGAAATAAATGAAATAGAGAGGAAAAAAGAAAAAATGAATTAAAAGAAATCAGGATAATCTCAGAGACCTCTGGGACAATGTTAAATGCCCCAACATTCGAATCATAGGAGTCCCAGAAGAAGAAGACAAAAAGAAAGACCATGAGAAAATACTTGAGGAGATAATAGTTGAAAACTCCCCTAAAATGGGGAAGGATATAATCAGCCAAGTCCAAGAAACCCAGAGAGTCCCAAACAGGATAAACCCAAAGTGAAACACCCCAAGACACATATTAATCAAATTAACAAAGATCAAACACAAAGAACAAATATTAAAAGCAGCAAGGGAAAAACAACAAATAATACACAAGGGGATTCCCATAAGGATAACACCTGATCTTTCAAAAGAAACTCTTCAGGCCAGGAGGGAATGGCAGGACATACTTAAGGTGATGAAAGAAAATAACCTATAGCCTACATTACTGTACCCAGCAAAGATCTCATTCAAATATGAAGGAGAAATCAAAAGATTTACAGACAAGCAAAAGCTGAGAGAATTCAGCACCACCAAACCAGCTCTCCAACAAATGCTAAAGGATCTCTAGACAGGAAACACAGAAAGGGTGTATAAACTTGAACTCAAAACAATAAAGTAAATGGCAATGTGGTCATACTTATCAATAATCATCTTAAATGTAAATGGGTTGAATGCCCCAACCAAAAGACAAAGACTGGCTGAATGGATACAAAAACAAGACCCCTACAAGAGACCCACCTCAAAACAAGGGACATATACAGACTGAAAGTGAAGGGCTGGAAAAAGATATTCCATGCAAAGAGAGACCAAAAGAAAGCAGGAGTAGCAATACTCATATCAGATAAAATAGACTTTAAAACAAAGGCTGGGAAAAGAGACAAAGAAGGACACTACATAATGATCAAAGGATCAATCCAAGAAGAAGATATAACAATTATAAATATATATGCACCCAACATAGACACACAGCAATATGTAAGACAAATGCTAACAAGTATGAAAGGGGAAATAACACAATAATAGTGGGAGACTTTACCACTTTAACACAATAATAGTGGGAGATAATAACACAATAATAGAAATTAACAATAACACAATAATAGTGGGAGACTTTAATACCCCAGTCATACCTATGGATAGATCAACTAAACAGAAAATTAACAAGGAGACACAAATTTTAAATGATACAATAGACCAGTTAGACCTGATTGATATCTATAGGACATTTCACACCAAAACAATGAATTTCACCTTTTTTCTCAAGTGCACACGGAACCTTCTCCAGGATAGATCACATCTTGGGCCATAAATCTAGCCTTGGTAAATTAAAAAAAATTGAAATCATTCCAAGCATCTTTTCTGACCACAATGCAGTAAGATTAGATCGCAGTTACAGGAGAAAAACTATTAAAAATTCCAACATATGGAGGCTGAACAACACGCTGCTGAATAACCAACAAATCACAGATGAAATAAAAAAAGAAATCAAAATATGCATAGAAATGAATGAAAATGAAAATACAACAACCCAAAACCTGTGGGACACTGTAAAAGCAGTGCTAAGGGGAAAGTTCGTAGCAGTACAGGCATACCTCAAGAAACAAGAAAAAAGTCAAATAAATAACCTAACTCTACACCTAAAGCAACTAGAAAAAGAAGAAATTAAGAACCCCAGGGTTAGTAGAAGGTAAGAAATCAGAAAAGTTAGGGCAGAAATAAATGCAAAAGAAACAAAAGACACCATAGCAAAAATCAACAAAGCCAAAAGCTGGTTCTTCAAGAAGATAAGTAAAATTGACAAACCATTAGCCAGACTCATCAAGAAACAAAGGGAGAAAATTAAACTCAATAAAATTGGAAATGAAAATGGAGAGATCACAACAGACAACACACAAATACACAGGATCATAAGAGACTACTATCAGCAACTATATGCCAATAAAATGGACAACTTGGAAGAAATGGACAAATTCTTAGAAAAGTACAACTTTCCAAAACTGAACCAGGAAGAAATAGAAAATCTTAACAGACCCATCACAAGCATGGAAATTGAAACTGTAATCAGAAATCTTCCAGCAAACAAAAGCCCAGGACAAGACGGCTTCACAGCTGAATTCTACCAAAAATTTGGAGAATAGCTAACACCCATCTTACTCAAACTCTTCCAGAAAATTGCAGAGGAAGGTAAACTTCCAAACTCATTCTATGAGGCCACCATCACCCTAAGACCAAAGCCTGACAAAGATGCCGAAAAAAAGAAAACTACAGGCCAATATCACTGATGAACATAGATGCAAAAATCCTTAACAAAATTCTAGCAAACAGAATCCAACAACACATTTAAAAAATCATACATCATGACCAAGTGGGCTTTATCCCAGGGATGCAAGGATTCTTCAATATCTGCAAATCAATCAATGTAATACACCACATTAACAAATTGAAAAATAAAAACCATATGATTATCTCAATAGATGCAGAGAAAGCCTTTGACAAAATTCAACATCTATTTATGATAAAAAAAAAAAAAACCTCCAGAAAGCAGGACTAGAAGGAACATACCTCAACATAATAAAAGCTATATATGACAAACCCACAGCAAACATTATCCTCAACGGTAAAAAATTAAAGCATTTTCCCTAAAGTCAGGAACAAGACAAGGGTGCCCACTGTCACCACTACTATTCAACATAGTTTTGGAAGTTTTGGCCACAGCAATCAGAGCAAGAAAAGAAATAAAAGGAATCCAAATTGGAAAAGAAGTAAAACTCTCACTGTTTGCAGATGACATGATCTTCTACATAGAAAACCCTAAAGACTCCACCAGAAAATTACTAGAGCTAATCAGTGAATATAGTAAGTTGCAGGATATAAAATCAATACACAGAAATCTCTTGCATTCTTATACACTAATAATGAGAAAACAGAAAGAGAAATTAAGGAAACAATTCCATTCACCATTGCAACGAAAAGAATAAAATATGTAGGAATATACCTACCTAAGGAAACAGAAGACCTATATATAGAAAACTATAAAACACTGGTGAAAGAAATCAAAGAGGACACAAATAGATGGAGAAATATACTGTGTTCATGGATTGGAAGAATCGATATAGTGAAAATGAGTATACTACCCAAAGCAATCTATAAATTCAATGCAATCCCTATAAAGCTACCAACAGTATTTTTCACAGAGCTAGAGCAAATAATATCACAATTTGTATGGAAAAACAAAAAACCTCAAATAGCCAAAGAAATCTTGAGAAAGAATGGAACTGGAGGAATCAACCTGCCTGACTTCAGGCTCTACTACAAAGCCACAGTCATCAAGACAGTATGGTACTGGCACAAAGACAAAAATATAGATCAATGGAACAAAATAGAAGGCCAGAGATAAATCTATGCACCTATAGACACCTTATCATTGACAAAGGAGGCAAGAACATACAATGGAGAAAAGACAATCTCTTTAACAAGTGGTGCTGGGAAAACTGGTCAACTACTTGTAAAATAATAAAACCAGAATATTTTCTAACACCATACACAAAAATAAACTCAAAATGGATTAAAGATCTAAACGGAAGACCAGAAACTATAAAACTCTTAGAGGAGAACATAGGCAAAACACTCTCCGACATACATCACAGCAAGATCCTCTAGGACCCACCTCCCAGAATATTGGAAATAAAAGCAAAAATAAACAAATGGGACCTAATTAAAATTAAAAGCTTCTGCACAACAAAGGAAACTATAAGCAAGGTGAAAAGACAGCTTTCAGATTGGGAGAAAATAATAGCAAATGAAGCAACTGACAAACAACTAATCTCAAAAATATACAAGCAACTCCTGCAGCTCCATTCCAGAAAAATAAATGACCCAATCAAACAATGGGCCAAACAACTAAACAGACATTTCTCCAAAGAAGACATACAGATGGCTAACAGACACATGAAAAGATGCTCAACATCACTCACTATCAAAGAAATGCAAATCAAAACCACAATGAGGTACCATTTCATGCCAGTCAGAATGGCTGCTATCCAAAACTCTACAAGCAATAAATGCTGGAGAGGGTGTGGAGAAAAGGGAACCCTCTTACACCGTTGGTAGGAATGCAAACTAGTACAGCCACTATAGAGAAGAGTGTGGAGATTCCTTAAAAAACTGGAAATAGAACTGCCTTATGACCCAGCAATCCCACTACTGGGCATACATGCCTAGGAAACCAGAAGGGAAAGAGACACGTGTACCCCAATGTTCATCGCAGCACTGTTTATAATAGCCAGGACATGGAAGCAACCTAGATGTCCATCAGCAGATGAATGGATAAGAAAGCTGTGGTACATATACACAATGAAGTATTACTCAGCCATTAAAAAGAATACATTTGAATCAGTTCTAAGGAGGTAGATGAAATGGAGCCTATTATACAGAGTGAAGTAAGCCAGAAAGAAAAACACCAATACAGTATACTAACGCAAATATATGGAATTTAGAAAGATGGTAATGATAACCCTGTATGTGGGACAGCAAAAGAGACACAGATGTACAAAACAGTCTTTTGGACTCTGTGGGAGAGGGTGAGAGTGAGATGATTTGGGAGAATGGCATTGAAACATGTATATTATCATATGTGAAATGAATCACCAGTCCAGGTTCGATGCATGATACAAGATGCTTGGGGCTGGTGCACTGGGATGACCCAGAGGGATGGTACGGGGAGGGAGGTGGGAAGGGGGTTCAGGATGGGGAACACATGTACACCCGTGGTGGATTCATGTCAATGTATGGCAAAACCAATACATATTGTAAGGTGATTAGCCTCCAATTAAAATAAATTAATTTATATTAATAAAAAAAAAAAGAATACTGGAGTGGGTTGCCACGCCCTCCTCAAGGGGCTCTTTCCGACCCAGGGACTGAACCTACATCTCTTAAGCCTCCTACATTGGCAAGTGGGTTCTTAACCATTAGCACTACCTGGGAAGTAAGGAGATTGCATGTAATCAAAAAGCTTCCCAATGAACAAAAGCCTAGGACCAGGAAGCCTCACTGGTATATTCTACCAAGCGTTCAAGGTGGAACTAATACCAGTCTTTCTCAAACTCTTCCAAATGTAGAAGAGGAAGAAACACTTCCAAACTCATTTTATGAGGCCAGCATTACCCTCATACCAAAACCAAACAAGTACACCACAAGAAAAGGAAATTATAGGCCAAAACCCCTGATAAATATAGAGCAAAAATCCTCAACAAAATATTAGCAAACTGAATTCAGCAACACATTAAAAGGTACACAATCCATGATCCTTAGTATAAGGATGTAAGAATGGTTCAATATACACAAATCAATTGTGATATACCACATTAACAAAATAAAGGGTAAAAAATATGATCATTTCAATTTATGTAGAAAAAGAATTTGATAAATAAAATTAAACATCCTTTATGATAAAAATTTCCATTGTGGGTATAGAGGAAACAGTGTACCTCAACATAAAAAGTCATGGATGACAAGTCCACAGCCACCATCCTCTTAAATAATGAGACACTGAAAGCTTTTCCCCTAAGATGAGGAACAAGACAAAGATGACAACTCTTGCCAGTTAAGACTCGATGCATTTACAGTCACGGCCCAGATTCAATTCAAAGTTGGGGAACTAAGATCCTGCAAGCTGTACATTGCGGCAGGAGAAAATAAAGAGAGACCAGAATATGAAGAAAAGGAAACACTTGTGCACTGTTGGTTGGAATGTAAATTAGTATAGTCACTATGGATAACAGTATGGAGTTTCTCAAAAAATTTAAAATACAACTACCATATGATCCAGCAATCCTACTGCTGGATATTTATTTGAAAAAAAAAATGCTAATTTGAAATCCCATTTTCATTGCAACATTATTTATAATAGCCAAGGTGTGGAAACAATCTATGTATCTATCAATGGATGAATGGAAAGAGAAGATGTACTATGGATGGAGGTTCATGACATTATATAGGAGACAGGAATCAAGACCATCCCCAAGAAAAAGAAATGCAAAAAATCAATATGGCTGACTGGACTTACAAATAGCTCTGAAAGCAAAAAGCAAAGGAGAAATAGAAAGATATACCCATTTGAATGCAGAGTTCCAAAGAATAGCAAGGAGAGATATGAAAGCCTTCCTCAGTGACCAATGCAAAGAAATAGAGGAAAACAATAGAATGGGAAAGACTAGAGATCTCTTCAAGAAAATAGATACCAAGATACCAAGAGATACCAAGGGAACATCTCATGCAAAGATGGGCTTAATAAAGGACAGAAGTGGTAGGGACCTAACAGAAGCAGAAGACATTAAGAAGAGGTGGCAAGAATACACAGAAGAACTCTACAAAAAAGATCTTCACGACCCAGATAATCACAATGGTGTGATCACTCACCTAGAGCCAGGCATCCTGGAATGTGAAGTCAAGTGGGCTTTAGGAAGCATCACTACGAACAAAGCTAGTGGAGGTGATGGAATTCCAGTTGAGCTATTTCAAATCCTAAAAGATGATGCTGTGAAAGTGCTGCACTTAATATGCCAGCAAATTTGGAAAACTCAGCAGTGGCCACAGAACTGGAAAAGGTCAGTTTTCATTCCAATCCCAAAGAAAGGCAATGCCAAAGAATGCTCAAACTACCGCACAATTGCACTCATCTCACACGCTAGTAAAGTGATGCTCAAAATTCTCCAAGCCAGGCTTAAGCAATTCACAATGAACTGTGAACTTCCAGATGTTCAAGCTGGTTTTAGAAAAGGCAGAGGAACCAGAGATCAAATTGCCAACATCTGCTGGATCATCAAAAAAGCAAGAGAGTTCCAGGAAAACATTTATTTCTACTTTATTGACTATGCCAAAGCCTTTGACTGTGCAGATCACAACAAACTGTGGAAAATTCTGAAAGAGATGGGAATACCAGACCACCTGACCTGCTTCTTGAGAAACCTGTATGCAGGTCAGGAAGCAACAGTGAGAACTGGACATGGAACAACAGACTGGTTCTAAATAGGAAAAGTAGTATGTCAAGGCTGTATATTGTCACCTGCTTATTTAACTTATATGCAGAGTACATCATGAGAAACACTGGGCTGGAGAAGCACAAGCTGGAATCAAGATTGCTGGGAGAAATATCAATAACCTCAGATATGCAGATGACACCACCCTTATGGCAGAAAGTGAAGAACTGAAGAGCCTCTTGATGAAAGTGAAAGAGGGAGAGTGAAAAAGTTGGCTTAAAGTTCAACATTCAGAAAACTAAGATCATGGCATATGGTCCTATCACTTCATGGCAAATAGATGGGGAAAGAGTGGAAATAGTGGCTGACTTTATTTTTGGGGGCTCCAAAATCACTGCAGATGGTGATTGCAGCCATGAAATTAAAAGATGCTTACTCCTTGGAAGGAAAGTTATGACCAACCTAGACAGCATATTGAAAAGCAGAGACATTACTTTGTCAACAAAGGTGCATCTAGTAAAGGCTATGTTTTTTCCAGTGGTCATGTTTGGATATGAGAGTTGGACTGTAAAGAAAGCTGAGTGTCAAAGAATTGATGCTTTTGAATTGTGGTGTTGGAGAGGACTCTTGAGAGTCCCTTGGACTGCAAGGAGATCCAACCAGTCCATTCTAAAGGAGATCAATCCTGGGTGTCCAGTGGAAGGACTGATGTTGAAGCTGAAATTCCAATACTTTGGCCACGTGATGCGAAGAGCTGACTCATTGGAAAAGACCCTGATGCTGGGAAAGATTGAGTGTAGGAGGAGAAGGGGACGACAGAGGATGAGATGGTTGGATGGCATCACTGACTCAACAGACATGAGTTTGGGTAAAGTCTAGGAGTTGGTGATGGACAGGGAGGCCTGGCGTGCTGCGGTTCATGGGGTCACAAAGAGTCAGACACAACTGAGCGACTGAACTGAACTGAAGGCATTATGCTAAGTGAAACTAGTCAGAGAAAGACAAATACTTTATGAACCAACAGGGACTTCCCTGGTGGTCCAGTGGTTAAGAGTCCACAATCCCACTGCAAGGGTCCAGGTTCGATCCTTGGTCAAGAAACTAGATCCCACATGACACGATTTAAAAAAAAAAAAAAAAAGATCCCAAATATTGCAACTAAAGATCCCACATGCCCCAGTGAAGATAAAAGATCCCAGGGCCACAACAAAGACCAGCATGGCCTAAATAAACAACAACAACAGGAAAGAAAACCAAGCTTATAGGTTTGGAGAACAGATGAATGGTTGCCAGAAGGTGGAGAAGGGGTTGGGGAGTGGGAGAAATAGGTGAAGGGGGTCCAAAGGTACCAACTTCCAGTTACAAAAGAAGTCATGGGGATGTGACATACAGCACAGTGACTATAGTTAACAATACTCTATTGCATGTTTAAATTTGCTAAGAGTACATGTTTAATGTCCTAAACACAAGAAAAACTTTTTGTAACTAGGTATGGCAATGTATGACTAATATAACGACCAAACCTGGTTTACCAAGAGAAACTGGGACAAACCTTTTGCCAAAACCTATCCAATTGTAGGTACCCAGACAGGGCAAAGCTGTCCAGTGGTAGAGGCTCTACTTGTCTTTGCGGTCTCTCTCTGCCCCTGATAAAAGGCCCATTGGTGTATTCAGTCCCCTGGTATATAAGTACCCATTATGGACTAACTACAATTGCTTTGTTTCTTAACTTGAAATTTTAAGAAAGTCAATCATATAAAATGATCAACAGCCTTGTATCCAAGTCTAACTAAAATCCAATTAGCCATGGTCAAGGCACAGGGTCCTTTCCAGGGATAAATGAAGCAGGCAGAGAGTCTCTTTGCAGCCTGGCCATTACTCTCAATGTGGAAGTAATTTGTTTAAAGAGAGAGAACTGTGCACATGGATATATCCTTTCAATCTATCAAATACTCTGCAGAGCTCTAAGATTTACAGTTAATATTTGAAAAATCATGCGGTGCTTGTTAAGGCAGCAGATTCTCAGGGCTTAGTGGTAGCTTTGGAGTGGAGTACAGAAAAATCTTTCTTTGAAAAATCACCTCTAGTAATTCTGCAGGTGGTCCATAAAGAAACATAATAATAGCTTCATTTTAGTCTTGAAATATCATCCAACAAACCTTAGATACTGCCCTTTTCCAACTACTAGCTTCATAGCAACTTTTCTCCTGAGACCTACTATGCCTCTGCTTGGATCACCTTACTTGCAAAAGAACAAAAATTTTAAAAGCAAGATGCGGGTGGAGGGTGACACAGACATGACACGGGACAGGAATATCATTCCTGGCCTCATCCACACCCTGCACACTAACTCTTTGTCTTCCTTGAAGCACATACCCTTCCCCAGCACACAAAATCCCACAGAAAGTTTATCTGGAAGAAAGGCAATGAGGTTTGGGCTTCCCTGAAGGCTGACAGACATGTTCTCAATTTCTAAGTATCTCAGAAGTATTTTCTTGTGTATTCTCAGATAAGCATCTTTTATCAATCACGCAGGTAGTGACATGCTCAGTTTTACCTAAAAGTGGTGGACTAGGAACATTTTCCTTGAGAGATCACACATGCAAGAAAAAGATTTGAATTTAAGTTGTTGCCTCCCATAATTCAAGGATTCTAACTGGTGGCAAGATGCCTCAGGGTGCTGCTCCAGAATGACTAGAACTTTAGCAAATTTTCTCACTTGAAAATCAGAACATCTTCTCAGTTAAAGTCTCCTAGAACTCTTCAGAGAAAAGGAATGGCACGGGGATTAATTAATCTCCTGTGTCCACACCGGGTGGCTAAAACGAGGGGAGGGTGCACACATTAGGCAACAAGCAGACCTGTGGCTGCTGAAGACAGAGGAGCATTCACGGTAAGCCTCCTAGCTTAGAAAAATTAAAACCAACTCTCCTGGATAAAGGAACTCTCTCCCAGACACAAAGCCAAAACCCAGCTGCTTCCAAAATTTACAGAGTCCTGATGTTTTCTGTTTGTGTGCAAACTTATAAAAATGCCAAATACTCACCTTTCTCAGAAAGAGGAAGAGGAACTTTCTGAGTTCAACAGCCACCAAGTGAGTAACAAATAACTTTGGAAACTTTAAGATCAGAAGGTCTGTCGTCTACCTGGTCATTCTCAGCTTGTAGAATTAAAGAGAAAGATATGGCAAAAAACAAACCAAAATGAAACCAAAACCCAAAAACTCCCCCAAATCCAAAACAACAAAAATTAAAAAAAACACAAAAACCTACAGATGGAATTAATACAGTTCACTTGACAGTTATTTATTATCCTGCCCACTTCTTTCCAGCACCATTTCCATCATCACCACACCGGCCCCTCTTCTCCCCCAGTCCTTATACAGCTGCTTTCTTAATTAAGCACTGAATTAAGCAAGTAGTGATTCACTCCAGACAAGGGTATACTTTCAGGAATTTGCATACTCAAGTTTCCTGTGTTTCTTTGGAGAGGCTCATTCTTGATGAGGAAGAAAGCGTTTGGTGGCTCCTAGAAACTGTGACTTCCCCCTGGAGCTATTCTTCGCCTGCTTCCAGGGAATTCCCCTACTAACAATGAGCACAATGAACACAGGGTTTGATTATCTGCCCTGCCAGCTTCTTGCATGCAACAGAACCTATAAACAAAAATACAGGTAGGCATCTGCTTCTATGGAACTTAGTATAACCACTTAAATGGAATGCTAAATGTACAGCAACAATAAAAGGAAGGATGATAGAGCATTTTGACATCAAGCCTGTCCTTCCGTTTCCCACAGATCCCAACTGCTTTCAAATGAACTGCCCATTAGAGGCATTCAATCCCAAAGAAAGGCAATGCCAAAGAATGCTCAAACTACCGCACAATTGCACTCATCTCACACGCTAGTAAACTAATGCTCAAAATTCTCCAAGCCAGGCTTCAGCAATATGTGAACTGTGAACTTCCTGATGTTCAAGCTGGTTTTAGAAAAGGCAGAGGAACCAGAGATCAAATTGCCAACAGCCGCTGGATCATCGAAAAAGCAAGAGAGTTCCAGAAAAACATCTATTTCTGCTTTATTGACTATGCCAAAGCCTTTGACTGTGTGGATCACAATAAACTGTGGAAAATTCTGAAAGAGATGGGAATACCAGACCACCTGATCTGCCTCTTGAGAAATTTGTATGCAGGTCAGGAAGCAACAAGTGAGAACTGGACATGGAACAACAGACTGGTTCCAAATAGGAAAAGTAGTACGTCAAGGCTGTATATTGTCACCCTGCTTATTTAACTTATATGCAGAGTACATCATGAGAAACGCTGGACTGGAAGAAACACAAGCTGGAATCAAGATTGCTGGGAGAAATATCAATAACCTCAGATATGCAGATGACACCACCCTTATGGCAGAAAGTGAAGAGGAACTAAAGAGCCTCTTGATGAAAGTGAAAGAGGAGAGTGAAAAAGTTGGCTTAAAGCTCAACATTCAGAAAACGAAGATCATGGCATCGGGTCCCTTCACTTCATGGGAAATAGATGGGGAAACAGTAGAAAGAGTGTCAGACTTTATTTTTTGGGGCTCCAAAATCACTGCAGATGGTGATTGCAGCCATGAAATTAAAAGATGCTTATTCCTTGGAAGGAAAGTTATGACCAACCAAGATAGCATATTCAAAAGCAGAGACATTACTTTGCCAACAAAGGTTCATCTAGTCAAGGCTATGGTTTTTCCTGTGGTCATGTATGGATGTGAGAGTTGGACTGTGAAGAAGGCTGAGAGCCGAAGATTTGATGCTTTTGAATTGTGGTGTTGGAGAAGACTCTTGAGAGTCCCTTGGACTGCAAGGAGATCCAACCAGTCCATTCAGAAGGAGTTCAGCCCTGGGATTTCTTTGGAAGGAATGATGCTGAAGCTGAAACTCCAGTACTTTGGCCACCTCATGCGAAGAGTTGGCTCATTGGAAAAGACTCTGATGCTGGGAGGGATTGGGGGCAGGAGGAGAAGGGGACAACAGAGGATGAGATGGCTGGATGGCGTCACTGACTCGATGGACGTGAGTCTGGGTGGACTCTGGGATTTGGTGATGGACAGGGAGGCCTGGCGTGCTGCGATTCATGGGGTCGCAAAGAGTCGGACACGACTGAGTGACTGAACTGAACTGAACTGAATGGGCCCTTATTAGGCAGTTTTACTGAAAAATTGAGTAGAGCTTACAGAAATAGTGGTGCATGAGAAGAGTGGCCTTTTACTCACTCCCAGAGGGGCCATGGGGATGTTGACAATACCTTTTTCAAGGGGAGAAAGTGAGTTAATACATACTAAGCTTTTCAGCATAATGCCTGGAACATGGCAAGCCCTGTGTCTGAATTTGCTATTACAATACAGAAAGTCCCCAACTTCACGATGGCTTAAGGTGTTTCAACTTTACAATGGTGTGGAAGATGTATGCATTCAGTAGAGAATATACTTGGAGTTTGAAATGTGATCTTATCCCAGACTAGTGACATTTTTTGTTTATGAGAGTAAACAACTGATACAACTATTTTGTACCCAGACTGCCATTCTGTTTTCCATTTTGGGGAGTGTATTCAATATATTACATGAGATATTCAACACTTTATTCTAAAATAGGTTTTGTGTCAGATGATTTTGCCTGACTGTAGGCTAAATGTATGCGTCCTAGGAAAGTTTAAGGTATGCTGATCAGAACTATGATGTTTGGTAGGTTAGGTGAATAGAACCCATTTTTGACTTTATTTCTAATTTATGATGGCTTTATGTCTGATTCTTTGTGAACCCATGGACTGTAGCCTGCCAGGCTCCTCTGTCCATGGAATTCTCCAGGCAAGATTACTGGAGTGGATTGCCATTTCCTTCTCCAGGGTATCTTCCCTACCCAGGGACTGAACCTGGGTCTCTCTTGTTGCAGGCAGATTTTTTACCTTCAGGGAAGTCCAGTATCAGAATGTTATCCCACAGGAAATCAAGGAAGATCTGTATATAGACTCTTCTCTTCTTTCAAAAACACAAAACTCCTGATAAAAATCACCTGGCAGAGGCCCAGAATAGTGTAAATTCATGAGAACTAATTTTGAAACATAAGAATATTCATTTAGACAATTATCAACTGGTAGCAAATTCCTAGGGCAGGAACCTAACTACTTTTAAGGGATTAAAAATCCTAAAACATTCCCTTGGAATGTTTGGCACCTTAGGCCGAACTTAGAATAGTTTTTAAAGATATTGAAGAGAACAGTTATATTCTTATAACTATTAAGCAAGAATTTGTTGTTGTTTTTCAGTAGCTAAGTTGTGTCTGGCTCTGCAATGCCATGGACTGTAGCCCGCTCGGCTCCTGTCCTTAGAGTTCTCCCAGCGAGTGAGTTCTCCCATTTCCTTCTCTAGCTAAGTAAGAATCAGTTCAGTTCAGTCGCTCAGTCATGTCCGATTTTTTGCAACCCCATGAATTGCAGCACGCCAGGCCTCCCTGTCTATCACCAACTCCCGGAGTTCACTCAAACTCACGCCCATCGAGTTGGTGATGCCATCCAGCCATCTCATCCTCTGTCGTCCCCTTTTCCTCCTGCCCCCAATCCCTCCCAGCATCAGAGTCTTTTCCAATGAGTCAACTCTTTGCATGAGGTGGCCAAAGTACTGGAGTTTCAGCTTTAGCATCATTCCCTCCAAAGAAATCCCAGGGCTGATCTCCTTCAGAATGGACTGGTTGGATCTCCTTGCAGTCCAAGGGACTTTCAAGAGTCTTCTCCAATACCACAGTTCAAAAGCATCAATTCTTCAGCGCTCAGCTTTCTTCACAGTCCAACTCTCACATCCATACATGATCACTGGAAAAACCATAGCCTTGACTAGACAGAATAGTTGGATATGAATGCTGTTTCTGACAGATGGAACAAGTTAAGTTTACCCCCTCAGATGGCTGAAGCCTTTTACCAATATTTATGGGATGACTTTTTAAGATTTTTACTTGTCTTTTTAAAAAATTTATTTTTAATTGAGGGAAAATTGCTTTACAATGTTGTGTTGTAATGTTACTATTTTACAGCGATGCAAATTAGACGTAATTATACATATATCATCTCCCTCTTGATCTCAGAATTATTCTTCTCCACAGAAATCTTTAGTAAAAAGTGAAAGATTTATATGATAGGAAGAGAAACCAGAGTATTACTTGTCTTTAATAGATATCTTATTGGGGACCTGGCAAGGGAGTTTATGGCACTGGAGTTATGAAAATATTAAATAGCATTTTGCTTTTTAAAATCTCTCTCTTTTTTTTTTTCCAGTCCCAAGGTTGCTTTAGCCAACAACTATCTTTTTGAATGCCTACATTTCAAATATATAAGATCAATATTTCAAGGGATTAGGAATTGTAGATTTTATCTAAGAAGGAAGTCAGGGACATATTTGCCTGTTAGCAGAAATCCAGGATAATTGCTATAATCTTTTTCTTTTCTTTAATGATAGGAAGATTAGTTGAGTATTTTTTGTGTATTAAGTGCCATCCCCAAATACACAAAAGTCTGGACCTGGTAGGTTCTGCTTACAGAGTAAGGGACAATAAATCAAGCTTTTTTGTAAATGTTCTGGACCTCTGTTAAAGCAGTTTCCTGGCTATCAGTATTTACATAAGTTTTTTACACTGGCTGAGTGCCATCTGTAGTTCTTGACATTTGTTCTCTGATCTTCCCCTCCTAATCTTGTAGAAGCAATAAAGGCCCCTTATGACAAACTCCCCTGACAGCTGGCCTGGTTGGACAAAAAGAAGCTTGCCTGTAACTTCATGTCTTAGGCATGTAGCTGGCTGGCTAGCTGCTAATACAAGACTGACAGACAACCTGCATCACCCAAGTGGCAGAAAGCAGGGGTGCCGGAAGCCAGCACGGGAGATCCCACCCCTGACAAGGTCATGTGGAAGAGATCTGACGAGCAAGGAAGATCAGGATTCGAGGGACCCCCTGGACCTGCTCGAGCATCTAACCCAAAACCAGAATCTGTCTGTCTTACTATTTTGTGCCTTTTACCAACTCTTCTGACAATAACAGGGGGCTATCCCCGACCACCTTTCTCTGGAAAAAGTCAACTTAGGGCTTTAGTTAATAAGTCTCCTGGGCATGATAGGAGTGTTTCAATTCAAACCTCTCTGATGGCTTTCTAGCTTGCCTGACAAGTTTATCCAGACTCTTGCAGCTACACATGTGATTGTTCACAACCTCCCAACCGTGAGAGACACGGGAAGCCTAAAACATTCTAAAAATATAGAGCCTTTCAAAGAATTAAAAACTATTAGAGTAGTGCTGGTGTAAGATTTCATTGTTAAGTCAATGCTTGCTGCCAAGTGCCCGTATCCCTTATCCATTGTGCACCTGGAAGTGCATTGGTTAACACAGTTGGAATGTAAGAAAAACAAGTAGTAGCCTTGGAATTAACCACGTCAGACCTTTGAGCTAATTGGTTCTTTCTTTGTTGTAACTCACTGCACCTTTGCTCCGTGAGAATGTAACTCTATTTAGCACTTTCTGAGGCTGACATAGATTAGAAATATAAAGAAAAAACATTGCAAGGGAAAATAAGTTTTCTGGTTGAACAGCCTTTATCAAAAAAGGGTCATAAAATGTCCACAGGCCTCCAAGGCCAGAAGATAATGTACACAACATTGTTTATGGGAAAGGTATGCAGAAAAAAATCCTGGTTTTGATAAAGACAAAACAGATGTAATGTTTGGGCTGACTTTGCATGACTTTGCATCTTTCATTTCCCTCTATGTACAAGTCAAGGTATAAAAGATCCTTTTGAAAATAAAGTTATGGTGAGCTTTGCTCACCGAAGCTTGGTCCCCCTGTGTCATTCTTTCTTTCTTTCCTTTTCTTTCTTTCTCTCTCTCTTCTTCTTTCAGGATGACTCCTTGGGGCACAGGGGCTCTCTGAATTCACTTTTTTTCCTGGGCTTCTAAGAGCTGATTGGGAAGGCACCCTGTGTCTTCACTGGGGAGAGGGCATCCTGCGTCCTCACCCCACGGAGTGGGTGCCTGTGGCCTCCGTGAACAGAGCAAGTTCTGTGTCAGAAGCTCTATTGGCTTTCTGTGTAAACCAAGGAAGATCAAGCCTCTTTCTCTCCCCTTTTACTTTCCTTATCACCGACGCCGTCATCCCAAGGGATTCCCTGGATCCTGCCGGGGCTGGATCCTGGCACAGGGGGAATATTCTCACTCGTTACAAAAGTTCTCAGTATATAAAACAAGACAAATAGAGATTCTCTTCTCATGGTTTTTCATCCTTATGACAAATGACAGAGACAAAGGAAAGCATGATTCTTTCTGGGAGGCTAAGAATCAATAACTGTAGGTGTTGATTACCAAAAACAAATTCACAAGAGTCACAGTTTAAGATCTGTTTTCACAACTGTTTTTCTCCTGCCACTGTGAATTTGTAAAGGAAGGCACAAGGAGAAATTTTATCCTCCTCTCTTCACTGTGCACTACAGGCAGAGAGCTGGGACATGGTTATTATTGTTGTTCAATCGTTCAGTCATGTCCGACTCTTTGTGGCTGTTTATGGTTGGCAGCACGCCTGGCTTCCCTGTCCATCACCAACTCCCAGAGTTTGCTCAAACTCATGTCCAGTGAGTTGGTGATGCCATCCAACCATCTCATCCTCTGTCATCTACTTCTCCTCCTGCCTTCAATCTTTCTCAGAATCAGGGTTTTTACCAAGGAATGGCTCAATGCATCAGGTGACCAAAGTATCAGAGCTTCAACTTCAGCATCAGTCCTTCCAATGACTGTTCAGAGTTGATTTCCTTTAATATTGAGTGGTTTGATCTCTTTGCTGTCTAAGGAACTCTCAAGTGTCTTCTCCACCATAGTTCAAAGGCATCAGTTCTTCGGCACTCAGCCTTTTTTATTGTCCATCTCTCACATCCGTACATGACTACTGGAAAAACCATAGCTTTGACTATAAGGACCTTTGTAAGCAAAGTAATGTCTCTGCTTTGTAATATGTTGTCTAGGTTTGTCTTGCTTTGCTTCCAAGGAGCAAGTGTTGGTTAATTTCATGGCTGCAGTCACCGTCCACAGTGATTTTGGAGCCCAGGAAAATAAAGTCAGTCACTGTTTCCATTGTTTCCCCACCTATTTGCCATGAAGTGATGGGACCAGATGCCATGATGTTAGTTTTTACAATGTTCAGTTTTAAGCCATCTTTTTCACTCTCCTCTTTATCCTTCATCAAGAGGTTCTGTGTTCCTCTTCACTTTCTGCCAAAAGGGTGGTGTCATTGCCATATCTGAGGTTATTGATATTTCTCCCTGCAACCTTGATTCCAGCTTGTACTTCATCCAGCCTGGCATTGCCGGGAGCCAGCGTGAGGAGCTCCACCCATGGCAAAGGTCATGAGGAAGGAGGCTCGGCATACACAAAGGCGGGATTGAGCCTCAGGAGTCCCCCTGGATATTCTCGAGCATCTACCCCCCAAAACCAGAGTCTGCCTACTTTACTGCTTTGTGCTCTTACCTCTGACTTTACTGGGGGCTGTCCCCCACCACCATCTCACTCTCTCTGATAAAGAGTTAACTTACAGCTCCAGTTAATAAGTTCCTGGGCATTAGGAGTGTTTAAATCCAAACCCCTCAGATAGCTCTCTAACTCGCCTGACAAGTTTACTCGGACTCCTACAGCTATGCATATGATTGTTTACAGTCTCTCAGTACAGTCTCTCAGTGAGGCATGGGAAGCTTAAGATATTCAAATAGCTTAAAGCCTCTCAGAGAGTTAGAAACTGTCAGAATAAAACTAGTAAAAGATTTCATTGATGAGCCAATGCTTGCTGCCAAGTATCCACATCCCCTGTATTGTATCCTTGAATTAATTAATATAGTTGGTATGTAGAAAAAATAAGTAGTGACCTTGGTGTTAGCAACTTTAAACCCTTAATGTAATAAATTATTTCCTTTGTTGTAAACCCACTGCACCTCTGCCCTATAGGAATGCAACTTTATCTAACACCTCCGGAGGATGGCACCAAACCTTAAAATAATTACTCTTAGAGAAAATAAGTCTTACGGTTGACAAACCTTTGTCAAGAGTCACAAAATGTTAATAGGCCTTCTGGCCAGAAGATGATGTAAATCACCTAAACCATTTGTATATGATAAATTTGCAGGAAAGAAACCCTGGTTTTGATAAGGATCAAAGACTGCTGACTTTGCATGATTTCACGCCCCCTATTATCCTCTATGTACAACTTATGGTATAAAAGCCCCTGTTGAAAATAACGCTACGGGCCTTGCTCACCAAAGCTTGGTCTCCCCATGTCATTATTTTTCTCAATTTCTGGCTGAGGTTTCCATCTGGAGCACGGAGGTCCTCTGCGAACATTTATTTGCCTGGGCTTCTAAGACCCACTCGAGAAGGTGCCTAAGGTAGGGCACCTTCTGCTATTAGAGAGGGCGCCAGTGGCCTCCGTAGTCAGAGCTAACCTGATGTCACAGGTTATACTGATTTTCTGTGTAAACCAAGCTACTCAGCCTCTTTTCTCCGCTGAATTTTCCTACTGAGCTATCCTCATTCTATTACTCTTTATATCTTTGATGAATATTTAAATAAAGCTATTGTATCCAGTGAACTCGCCGAAGCTGTCTCCCCTTCGAATACCCTGGTTCAGCCAGGGCTGGACCTCGGCATGGCATTTCACACGATGCACTGTGCATGTAAGTTAAATAAGCAGGGTGATAGTATACAGCCTTGACGTACTCCTTTCCCAGTTTTGAACCAGTCCATTGTCCAAAACATGTCCACGAGACTAACATGGTTAGAATTCTTACTTTCTGCTGGTCTCTTGTCTGTTATCCTGTACCTCAACTGCAGTCTCCAGGGAGAGTGGAATGTTCCAGTCTTTCACTGTCTCATCCTCATCACTAGAAACTGTACAAGAGGAAACATTTGTTTCCTTTTACCTGGAATGTTAGATTCATGAATCAAGGCAAATTGGAAGTGGTCAAACAGGAGATGACAAGAGTGAACATCGACAGTCTAGGAATCAGCAAACTAAGATAGACTGGAATAAGTGAATTTAACTCAGATGACCATTATATCTACTACCGTGGACAGGAGTCCCTTAGAAGAAATGGACTAGCCATCATGGTCAACAAAAGAGTCCTAAATGCAGTATTTGAATGCAATCTCAAAAACGACAGAATGCTCTCTGTTTGTTTCCAAGGCAAACCATTCAATATCATGGTAATCCAAGTCTTTGCCCTGACCAGTAACGCTGAAGGAGCTGAAGTTGAACAGTTCTATGAAGACCTACAAGACCTTCTAGAACTAATACCCAAAAAAGATGTCCTTTTCATTATAGGGGACTGGAATGCAAAAGTAGGAAGTCAAGAGATACCTGGAGTAACAGGCAAATTTGGCCTTGGAGTACAGAATGAAGCAGGGCAAAGGCTAATAGAGTTTTGCCAAGAGAACGCACTGGTCATAGCAAACACCCTCTTCCAACAACACAAGAGAAGACTCTATACATGGACATCACCAGATGGTCAACACCGAAATCAGATTGATTATATTCTTTGCAGCCAAAGATGGAGAAGCTCTATACAGTCAGCAAAAACAAGACCGGGAGCTGACTGTGGCTCAGATCATGAACTCCTTATTGCCAAATTCAGACTGAAACTGAAGAAAGTAGGGAAAACCACTTGACCATTCTGGTATGACCTAAATCAAATCCCTTATGATTATACAGTGGAAGTGAGAAATAGATTTAAGGGACTAGATCTGATAGACAGAGTGCCTGATAAACTATGGACGGAGGTTCATGACATTGTACAGGAGACAGGAATCAAGACCATCCCCAAGAAAAAGAAATGCAAAAAACCTAAATGGCTGCCTGAAGAGGCCTTACAAATAGCTGTGAAAAGAAGGAAAGTGAAAAGCAAAGGAGAAAAGGAAAGATATACCCATCTGAATGCAGAGTTCCAAAGAATAGCAAGGAGAGATAAGAAAGCCTTCCTCAGTGATCAATGCAAAGAAATAGAGGAAGACAATAGAATGAGAAAGACTAGAGATCTCTTCAAGAAAATTAGAGATACCAAGGGAACATTTCATGCAAAGATGGACTCGATAAAGGACAGAAATCGTAGGGACCTAACAGAAGCAGAAGATATTAAGAAGAGGTAGTAAGAATACACAGAAGAACTGTACAAAAAAAGATCTTCATGACCCAGATAATCACGATGATGTGATTTCCCACCTAGAGCCAGACATCCTGGAATGTGAAGTCAAGTGGGCCTTAGGAAGCATCACTAAGAACAAAGCTAGTGGAGGTGATGGAATTCCAGTTGAGCTATTTCAAATCCTAAAAGATGATGCTGTGAAAGTGCTGCACTAATATGCCAGCAAATTTGGAAAACTCAGCAGTGGCCACAGGACTGGAAAATGTCAGTTTTCATTCCAATACCTAAGAAAGGCAATGCCAAAGAATGCTCAAACAACCGCACAATTGCACTTATCTCACATGCTAGTAAAATAATGCTCAAAATTTTCCAAGCCAGGCTTCAGCACTACATGAACCGTGAACTTCCAGATGTTCAAGCTGGATTTAGAAAAGGCAGAGGAACCAGAGATCAAATTGACAACATCCACTGGATCACGGAAAAAGCAAGAGAGTTCCAGAAAAACATCTATTTCTGCTTTATTGACTATGCCAAAGCCTTTGACTGTGTGGATCATAATAAACTGTGGAAAATTCTGAAAGAGATGGGAATACCAGACCACCTGATCTGCCTCTTGAGAAACCTGTATGGAGGTCAGGAAGCAACAGTTAGAACTGGACATGGAACAACAGACTGGTTCCAAATAGGAAAAGGAGTACGTCAAGGCTGTATATTGTCACCCTGCTTGTTTAACTTATATGCAGAGTACATCATGAGAAATGCTTGGCTGGAGGAAGCACAAGCTGGAATCAAGATTTCTGGGAGAAATATCAATAACCTCAGATATGCAGATAACACCACCCTTATGGCAGAAAGTGAAGATGAACTAAAGAGCCTCTTGATGAAAGTGAAAAAGGAGAGTGAAAAAGCTGGCTTAAAACTCAACATTCAGAAAACTAAGGTCACGGCATGCGGTCCCGTCACTTCATGGAAAATAGATGGGGAAACAGTGACTTACTTCATCTTTCTGGGCTCCAAAATCACTGCAGATGGTGATCACAGCCATGAAATTAAAAGATGCTTGCTTCTTGGAAGGAAAGTTATGATCAACCTAGACAGCATATTAAAAAGCAGAGACATTACTTTGCCAACAAAGGTCCATCTAGTCAAGGCTATGGTTTTTCCAGTAGTCATTTATGGATGTGAGAGTTGGACTGTAAAGAAAGCTGAGTGCCAAAGAATTGATGCTTTTGAACTGTGATGTTGGAGAAGACTCTTGAGAGTCCCTTGGACTGCAAGGACATCCAACCAGTCTATCCTAAAGGAACTCAGTCCTGGGTGTTCATTGGAAGGACTGATGTTGAAGCTGAAACTCCAACACTTTGGCCACATGATGTGCAGAGTGAGTCATTGGAAAAGACCCTGATGCTGGGAAAGATTGAGGGCAGGAGGAGAAGGGGACAACAGAGGATAAGATGGTTGGATGGCATCACTGATGCAATGGACATGGGTTTGGGTGGACTCTGGGAGTTGGTGATGGACAGGGAGGCCTGGTATGCTGTGGTTTATGGGGTCACAAAGAGTCAGACACGACTGAGCAACTAAACTGAAACTGAAGCCCTTTTAGGGTTTTTGGCTGGGGCTCTGTAACAAAAAATTAAGAGAAAAGCAAACATGTTTGTTAACATGTACGTTTCATATATACTTACGTGAAATACAGGCAGCAGTAACTCAAAAACATGGCTAGAGCCGAGACTTACAGATTATCTTAAAAAACAATATATTTTTAGAGTAGCAACAAGACATAGGAGAAGAGTTCTAGCTTCAAGGGTGGCAGATTGTGGGACGATAAATACATTAGAAGCTAAGGAAAGATACTAGCTACTCAGTAAATGTTTTGTCAGTCCTCTAGTGCTGTCTTGGGGCTGATAAGTGTCAATAGTTGTTGGTGATTAATATCTGCACAAATTTATGTTCTGCTTTCAGGAAACTAGGGAGAGGGCAGAGAATTTTTCTTGGATCTTCTTCCTCTCAGTTGCCTTCAGCTCAAAATAATCCTTATGCCAAAGGGGAAGATTTTGGGTGGCATATTCTGATATCCCTCTGCAGGTTTTACTGTTAAGTTCTTTTGCTTTGCAATGACCTTTTATGTTCTAACATGGAAATGTGAAGTAAGGCATTGTCAGAAAGGAGTTAGGAATGTTGTTCTCATGAGCTTACTTATCATAGGAAAATATGGATTTATAAATGAAGAATTTACAATAGACACCAAAAAAGTTGGCAGAGGAATCTGGTTGAACAACATGGTGTGGTGCTACATACCTGTCAGAACACCAGGCAGTGTGTCATGTTGTTTTGTGGAAAATGTATATATATAACAATTTCAAGTGAAAAAATTGAAGACAACAGAGTGAAAGCACATAAAACAATGTAACAAAAAAAAACTTAGTGAAAGATTTGAGCTTATTTTCAGTTGTGTAAAATATTCCGTTTTTTTTTTCTTTACAGTTGCTCAAATTTATATTTATATAGGAGGAAGTTCCTCTTTGGGCTATAGTGCTAATCCCAGTTCTTCCTGAGCAAGGTCGTTAAGCAACCTCATTTTATTATTTTCTTTCAGGTTAATACTTAGAATATCAGCATATTCCTTTATTTACAGTTGCTCAAATTTATATTTATATAGGAGGAAGTTCCTCTTTGGGCTATAGTGCTAATCCCAGTTCTTCCTGAGCAAGGTCGTTAAGCAATCTCATTTTATTATTTTCTTTCAGGTTAATCCTTAGGATATCAGCATATTCCTTTAAACATAAGGAAGAAAACTTTTAAAGTCAGTGGACCAAAACACAGGCCCTGCCTTCCACATGTCACCAAGGGTGGAGCCCCCAAACTCGTCAGAGAAGAGGGAAGTAAAAAGATGTTAAATACCAAGTCCAGCTCACCTGGTCAACTTGGACATTTGGCTTCTGTCAACATGAAGGCTCTCCTTATTGTGGGGCTTCTCCTCCTTTCTGTTGCTGTCCAGGGCAAGAAATTTCAGAGGTGTGAGCTTGCCAGAACTCTGAAGAAACTTGGATTGGATGGCTATCGAGGAGTCAGCCTGGCAAACTGTAAGTTAACTATTCTTCTTCCTTCCAAATAGTTAGCCAGGTGTGGAACAGATACTAATAGAGGATGAATAATAAGGGATATTGTATGAATGGACTTTTCTTATTTCTTGGCGGGTTTGTACATTTACAATGGTTAAAATACCAATGGTTCCTTTAGAATCAGATGTACTGGGTAAAGGATTGAAGTATAGGAGGGTTAAATTCTATACAATTAGAAGCATGCCAGGTACTGCTATACTCCTCTAGAGCCACTAAATTTGCCAGCTGGCATATGGAAGCAGACTATAAAATATATTTCAGCACCTGGGATATGTCTGTCAAGCCCTTGGTGTTTGACTCTAGCCATTTCCAGTTTGGACTTGAGCTCTGCAAGCCTGAGTAAGGCAGTAATTTTCTCATTTTTAGTCCCCCTAACATGACACTGGGCAAAGTTTTTATACATTTCATTGAACTCTTAAAACAGGGACAGAAGGAACCTATTTCCCCTCAATCAGTATCTATATAAGGATCCCTGAAATGCAGCCTGAAAGACATTTTATTATTCTACATCCAGTTGATTAATTATTTTTAATTTTCTTCCACAAAATTAAAGATATGTCCTAAGGAAAAGTGACTGTATTTTAGTCCATATTTGTCAATGTCATTACTGTATTTTTCAGACTGAATTCAGACATTTCCCCTCCATAACTATTTATGAATGAATGAGTGGATAGATGGATGGATGTCTTTCCTATTCTATAACTCTTTTCAGGACTCTAATTTGATATCCAAATTCAACTTTAGGTGTCGTAAGAATTTTTTTTTCCTCTCAAAAACTCCTTATTTTTCCAGGTAAAAGTATTTTTCCATTAGCATAAGCAGATACTACTAATTCGGAGAAGGCAGTGGCACCCCACTCCAGTACTCTTGCCTGGAAAATCCCATGGGCGGAGCTTGGTGGGCTGCAGTCCATGGGGTTGCTAAGAGTCAGACATGACTGAGCGACTTCACTTTCACTTTTCACTTTCATGCATTGGAGAAGGAAATGGCAACCCACTCCAGTGTTCTTGCCTGGAGAATCCCAGAGACGGGGGAGCCTGATGGGCTGCCGTCTATAGGGTTGCACAGAGTCGGAAATGACTGAAGCGACTTAGCAGCAGCAGCAGCAGCATACTACTAATTGGGCTTCCCAGGTGGTGCAGTGTAAAGAATCCAACTGCTGATGCAGGAGACACAAGAGACATAGATTTAAGACCTGAGTTGAGAAGATCCCCTGGAAGAGGGCATGGCCACCCACTCCAGTATTCTTGTGTGGGAAAATCCCGTGGACAGAAGAGCCTGGCAGGCTACAGTCCATGGCATTGCATAGAGTCGGACATGACTAAAGCGACTTACTTCACACATATGCAGCTAATGACTGAATCCACTCAACTCTGCTGATTTTTCTATTCTAGGCTGAAATTTACGTGAGCGATGGGACCAGGGGAAGGGTAATAGCAATGAAGGAAACATCTATTTTAATATCTTTTAAAATATGTTAGTTGTTTTATTAGTATTAACAAATGTTTTGCTAACAAAAGAATTCTCTTAAGGGCCCTTTAATACAAAAATGTTAAAATATTTTACAAGTAAGATACATCTTTCTACTTATAAAACAAGTTGTTAGTAAAGTAGAATTAAAAAGAACTAATTACGCTGTTAAGTATAAGTTATGTCGTGTTGCTGTTTATTACTAATTTTTTTTCAGGGGTGTGTTTGGCCAGATGGGAAAGCAATTACAACACACGTGCTACAAACTACAATCGTGGAGACAAAAGCACTGATTATGGGATATTTCAAATCAATAGCCGCTGGTGGTGCAATGATGGCAAAACCCCAAAAGCAGTTAACGCCTGTCGTATACCCTGCAGCGGTAAGACAAGATAATGTGGAGTCATGGCACAGGACTCACCTGGTTATACTTGTTGGGTTATCCAAAAAGTTCGTTCAGGTTTTTCTGTAAACATCTTATGGGAAAACTGGAATGATCCTTTAGGTCAAGAGTCAATAGAAATAAAAAGGTCTTGAAGGGCTCATCAGGGACCTTGAAAAATTCCATATTAACTTCCTAAAACTCCTTATTTTGCTCTTCATAATTCCTCAAGTAAAAAATTAAAGAGCTGGTATCATAAAAGATCTGGAGTGACCTATCACTTCATCATAACTGGACATGTTGATGCTTTGTAGAGAACAATGCCATTCCTCCTACTTTCCTTGTTTGTAGAGGTTTAGGGGTAATTTGGTTATAGGGGTTTTTCATTTTTTTTAATCTACACTCCTTTATTGGAAAATGAAAGGATTAGTGGTTAACCAAAGAAGAGAAATATGTGTGGTTTTTTTAAAATATAATTTTTGCTTTTTATTATGAAATGTTTTAATATATGGAAAATTAGAAACATTAGCATAATAAACATCAGTATGCTCATTGTGTACTTTTACAGTTATTTACATTTTATCATATTTACTTCTTTTATGTATATGGGGTTTTTTTTGCTGAGTGATTTTAAACTGATTTAGAAACATTATGACATTTCATTTCTAAATTCTTTGGTTTGCATCTCCAAAAAATACGGTGCCTTTATAAGCATAATCATTCTAACAAGCTAATTTAAGATTTGTTTAATTGGGATGAAATAAATAATCTATTGAGTTCCTTTTAAAGTAGAGATAACATATGAATCTTTAGTGCATAAAATATTGAAAAAATATTGAAAAACTGATAGTTATATTTTTAAATATTCAAAATCCTATAGTCTTTAGAATATTATTTTGTATCCAGTTAATTTATTTTAAAAATATTTTTAAATAATACTTTAAAAATAAAAAATAATATATTTTTTATTTTTTAATAAAGTCTTTATTGAATTTTTGAATATCACTTTTGTTGAATTTGTTAAAATATTGCTTCTATTGTTTCTTATGTTCTGGTTTTTTGGCCATGTTAAGTCTCAGTTGCCAACAGGCAGGATCTTCATTGTGCCAGGCAGGCTTCTCTCCAGTTGGGATGTGCAGGCTTAGCTGCCCTGCAGCATTTGGCATCTTCCTTCCCCCACCAGGGATTGAACCAGCATCCCCTGCACTGGAAGGTGCACTCTTAATCACTGGGCCACCAGGGAGTCCCTCGGTCTATCTCTCAGGGTTAAGCACTTAGGCTGTTTCCATTTTCTCCTTTTATATAAACTGCTATGAAACATTTTGTATACACATCTTTGGGTACATACCATGATTTCTTTAGGATAAATTTCCATTAGGAGAATTGCTAAGTAAAAAACTCCTAGACTGTTTCTGCTTGTTTGTTTTGTTTTTACACTGCCTAGTAAAAAGAAACCCTTGTATCACATTAGTTAATAGCTCCTGAACATCCACTGACTTTGGTAAATGAGAAGCAGAATGTTTTATTTCATACCAAATGGGATGGAATGAAGAAAGAGTTTTCCTCCAAAATTCATACAGATATAAGGACTCTTAAAAAATAATATTAGTTGTTCTTTCCTCAGTATAAGAGAATAAAGCTGACTGAACCTAAACTTAAAATGAAATTTCTATGAAGATTGTTTTCATTTCTCACCACTTCTTTTTCAGCTTTGCTGAAAGATGACATCACTCAAGCTGTAGCATGTGCAAAGAGGGTTGTCAGAGATCCACAAGGCATTAAAGCATGGTATGTTTTTTCCCCCTTCCAGTTTTATTGAGATGTAATTGACATAGAGCACGGTAAAAGTTTAGGGTGTATAGCATAATGATTTGATTTATATGCATCATGAAATGATTATCACAATAAGTTTAGTAAGCATCCTTTATCTCATATAGATACAAAATTAGAGAAAGAGAAGAAAAAAAAATTTTGTGTGGAATGAAAAGTCTTATTAAAGTTTAATCTCAGCATCCTTTGTATATGTATAACATATATCAATGTTAATTATATTTATCATGTTGTATATTGTACTGTTGTTGTTTAGTTGCTAAGTTGCATCCAACTCTTTAACGACTCCATGGACTGTTGCCTACCAAGCTCCTCTGTCCATGGGATTTCCCAGGCAACAATACTGGAGTAGGTTGTCATTTACTCCTCCAGAGGGTCTTCCCCACCCAGGGATTGAACCCGCATCTCCTGCATTGCAGGCGGATTCTTTACCACTGAGCCACCAGCATAGGCCTGTGGTACATTGCATCCCTACTGTTATAACTACAAGTCTATAGTACCTCCCACTGCCTTTGTCCAGTTCCTTACCTCTCACCCCACCTACAAGCCCCACAGCAGGTAACCACAAATCTGACCACTTTCCTATGAGGTTGTTTGTATGTTTGTGTTTTAAGTATAATGGACCTACAACAGGTGTAGATTAGTCTTTAGGATAAGACTAATCTTATGAGTCTTTAGTTTCTGTTAAGAGCACGGTATGTATTAAACATTAAAGAAGAGGGCTGATTTATCCTGCTGATGTGAGAGAAGTGAGAGAATATTCCAAAGACTACAGTATGCTACTGAAAATTGAAAATTGCAGCTTTAGATTTATGCTAAACAGTGTATTACATAGAAACCATCTATTTTACCTGATTCAGAATCTTTTACTCTTTTACTACTCAGTTTATTTTAGGGAATTTCTAGAGGTTTTGAATTCTCTACACAATACCTTGAAACTATTTTTGGATTTAAGTAAATGTGGAATGCACTTTGCAGTGCTGTTGGGGACTTCACAAGACTCAACATTTGTGTCCAGCATTCTGTGCTATAGTCCAGGCTTGTGGAGATGTGATGTCCCTGTATACGCATCTCCAGTTAATAAATAGCAACAATTGCATCTGTCTGTAGCTTGTATTTCATGTACTGATTAACTATTTTGTTCTTGCAAAGGATTTGAAGTATGTATAACGCAATGAAGATATGTTTCAATCTTACTATCATTTGTTTCATCTTTTTTTACAGGGTGGCATGGAGAAACAAGTGTCAAAACCGAGATCTCAGGAGTTATGTTCAGGGTTGCAGAGTGTAACTGTGGAGTTTTCGTCTTCAGCTCATTTTGTCTCTTTTTCATATTAAGGAAGTAATCGTTGAGTAAAAGATTATACTATCACTCTTTCAAACAAATAATGTTTTTACCGAAGCAGGAGCATATGGTCTTTCTTCTAAGAGGCTGACGTTTACCTCACGTGTTTATTGTTTGATATTAGGCCTACATTTTTCAGCTTGCTAACAGAACTAATGCTGGTGAATATTTGTCTAAAATCTTCATTATCAAATGTATCTCTGATACATTTAGTTCTTCAAAGAGATAACCCAGACTTAATCTTGAATGATATAAGTACTCCCTAATATTCAACAAAATATAACAAAAGAATCTCTCTAAGCAAATTGATCTTAGGCAAAGCCCCACCTGTGTAGGCATGTGAACTCTCATCTGTTCAGTCAAAAAAAGCAGAACGTCAAATGGCCAAAAATGGAAACAGCCCAAATCAATGAATTTTGTTTTCATAACTGTGACATTTGGTTTAAATGTTTTCATAGAAATGTTGCATGAACACAGAATTTTAAAAATAAACTTACAATTTATACATCAACCTATTTTAGCCTTTGCAAAGAACTCATTTATGCATCTTGCTGATCCTGAAGGAATATAAAGAAGGATTAGATGAGCTGTTGATTTTCCTTAGTTTTATTAGCTTAAATTCATCCATTATGACTAAATTCAGAGGCAGATAAGTTTGTAAGCATTGAATTAATTGCTATTAAACCGATGTGAATTTATGCATGTTGTAAAAGAAAAACATTTTCATTAAAAGCTTTGCAATTCATACCTTGTCTTCCTTTGTTTAGAGCCATTTAATGTCTCTGAAGAAATACATATGTGTATATTTGGGAAATAATGATCTGACAATTAGTATTTCCTACATCCTCACCTGTACTGAAACAGGTGGATACTGCTAGAGAAATCCATAAGCATGCTGATTCTCAATGTTTTAAATTTTTAATCTGTTTTGGCTATGCCACACAGCTTCTGGGACCTTAGTTTCCCACTTCAGTTCAGTTCAGTCACTCAGTCGTGTCTGACTCTTTGCGACCCCATGAACCGCAGCACGCCAGGCCTCCCTGTCCATCACCAACTCCGGGAGTTTACTCAAACTCATGTCCATCAAGTCGGTGATGCCATCCAGCCATCTCATCCTCTATCGTCCCCTTCTCCTCCTGCCCCTAATCCCTCCCAGCATCAGGGTCTTTTCCAATGAGTCAACTCTTCATATGAGGTAGCCAAAATATTGGAGTTTCAGCCTTAGCATCAGTCCTTCCAATGAACACCCAGGACTGATCTCCTTTAGGATGGACTGGTTGGATCTCCTTGCAGTCCAAGGAACTCTCAAGAGTCTTCTCGAACTCCCAAGAGGGCTTGAATTCTTACTCTTAACAGTGAAAGCAAGGAGTCCTAACCATGGAACCACCAAGGAATTCCCCTCACTTTACTTTCATAAACATAAATCTCAAATGGGCCCTCAAGTCAGCCTAATCATCTTAGTCACTTCTCTTCAATCCTTCTGTATTGGTGTCCCCACTCTCCAAAATGACTGTCACTATTTACTTCTCCAATCTTTTCAAACTCCCAGTAAACATGCCCAACCACTGGTATTTGACATGTGCTCTCAGTAGATGACCTGGCCTCATATTACAAAGACAGAACAGAAGCAACTCATACAAAATTTTCCTCTGCTGGCCATCAAAACAGAATTCACATCTTTCCCTGGGCCCACCTTCCCTTCCTTCCCCGTTATTACTAGGATGCAGGGCCTCTGCTCCAGCCAGTGGCAGTGTCTCCACATGCAGTCCATCACCATACTGCCCTGGTAACCTGGCTTATTCCATAGAACTCTCCGGGGGCTCTACAGAACCCTCCAACTACAACATCATTCTCTGCTCCCTTTCCAGTAACACTTCTGGGGTGAGATATCTATGTTAACCCACTCCATGCTCTCACCTCCCTGTCTTTTCATCTCTTCTTAATCTGACTGCTGTCCTCACTCAGCTGAAAACGGCTCAAACATGACTCCTCCCAGGATGCACTGGGGCCAGTTCTAGTGATCACCTGATTTCTGTTCAATCTACTTGATCTCTCAGCAGCATTTGACAGAGTGAACCACTTGCTACTTCTGAAAACTTTTTCTTCCTCAGCTCTCCTCCTTTATATTGTGTCATTGATGGCTCCTTCTCAGTCCTTCTTGGCTGACTGTTTCTCTGCTGATTGATTTTTTAAGTGTTGGAGTGTCCCAGGACTCAAACCTGTAACCATTTGATAGACATGTTTTAATTATTCTTTTAGATGAAGTATAACTTTCAAAAGAATAGAGTTTTTCCCACTTTTTAAAGAGATTGAAATAATCTAAATCTTTCCCCCAATTTGTAAGTACAGTACAGCCTTTTATGTTTTCGGAACAGTTTGAGAAACTGGTGCCCATGGCTCCGAATCCTTCAGTGTGTAATTTCTATAGAACCTCGAAACATCATCCATATCAGGAGATAAACACTGACAAAATTAGGACCACCCAGTCATCAGATCTATACAATTTCATCAAGTATCCCACAAATTCTAATTAAAAGGTCTAATTCAGAATCACATTATATTTGGTTGTTACATTTTTCAGTTTCCTTCAATCTAGGTAACTTCTTCATGTTTCCATGACTTTTATGATTTTAACCCATTTGAAGACCTCAACCACCTATGGTGTAAAATGCCTAAGGTTTTTCTGATGTTCCCTGGAGTAGATCAGGTTATGTATCTCTGGCAGGGATGCCACGGACGTGATATTGTCCTCTTCTCATTGTGTCCTTTCAGCTGACATGCAGTTTTGAAATGTTCTGTTACGGGTGATGTTCACATTGATCGTTTGATTAAGGTGATGTCTGTAAGTCACCTCCACTGTGAGGTATTTGGGAGAGGATGAGATACTTTGAGAAATTTTCTTCCTCATCAAAATGTCAATTTTTGCATGCACTTATTATATCAGTATGGACCCCTAGCTTCCTACTTGATTCTAATCATAATGAGTCATAATCCATTGCTATCATTTATTTTTATGTTCTCATTGTCCCTGATTTTTCTCCTTTCAGAGAGACTCTGCAAGCTAGCTTCTGCGTCATCTTGACATGACCTCATCATTCTTTGGGTACTTTTTTGTTTTCTGGCACAAGCTGTCCTAATGCTCACCTTGTTCTTTTTCTGCTTCAGCCTAGAATCAGCTATTTCTCCAAAAGCTCTTAGCCCTCACAGTGGATAATAGTATTTAAAAAAACAATTCTGGGCAGTAGAGTGGAACTGTTCCCATGTCCCATCAAAGGACAGAGCTAGAGGATGTATGTATTTACCTAACATTTATCTACTCAAATTGAGTTCATAGAATACCTCCAATTCCAATCCCATACCACAAGGTTAATGGTAGGGTTTTTTTTTTTTTTTTCTTATGTTGATAACTTCCTTGTTATACAGTCAGAAAGCAGGTACCCATTTTCCTAAACATTCTTAAAATGTGTCCTGAGCACATGCACATATTTGATCAGTTTGCCTGTATGTAACCAGTCTCCCAACACTGCCACACAATGGAATAGATGGTCTCCACTCAGGCTTTGATACCCCTCAGGCAGTCAGCTCTTCTTCCACATCGGGACATCTTTACTGCATTTCATCTCTGACATACCATGCTGGGACACTGTTTTTACAGCAAGGAGGGAAGAAAGTTTTTCCTCTTGTTTTATGCCCACATTCCCAATACCTAGAACAGTGCCTGTAACATGATATATGGTCAATAAAAACCAGCTGCTTGAATGAATCTCCCTGATGATTTAGTATATTCCCCTACGCTGGGCATGCTGAGAGTTTTTTACTCTCCAATCTCACATAATTCTAGTACAGCAGCTTCTGTGGCTCCAAGGGTCAGGTCTCAAATCTATGTGACCAGTCCCCTGGAGGACAGCAGAGGGGCCCAACTCAGGTGCCTCCTCAGATTTCAAGATTCTGGGGCCATTTTGATATGAATCAACAGGAAAGAATGTGGGGTTATTCATAACAGGATATCCAGAGGTGTACAAAGAATGAGTCAAGGTAGGGGAGAGAGGCTTGAAGAGTAAGAGTTCAGATGCAGAGATAGGATATATCTAAGAAGCACCAGGACTGATGCATAACAATGGCTGACTGAAGAAACAACCAGAGATTAGTAAAAGTTGGCCTAAGAGAGAAAGCAATTCTTGTTGGAGATTTTGCTGTGTTTTTGATAAATGTCATGTCTTACTTATACCTGTTATTTTAATACAATCAAGTTCCCAAACCAAATTTTCACCCTTATTCAGAGGACAAAGTAAAAATCAATATGAAAGTTTCATCATTTTTAAAAGAAGTTCAATTCCAATGTTGCTTACCTTCACATCAGGATATTATTTGAAACACAGAGTGATATTCCAGATTAAAACTGGGCTTTCATGTGGCACTAATTATAACTGAGCCCTGAGCGTATTTCTTCCATTTGTATTTAGCAGACTTACTTTAAAAAAAATTTTTTTTTTAAGTTGCTAAGGAGCATCCCGGAGAAGGCAATGGCACCCCACTCCAGTACTCTTGCCTAGAAAATCCCATGGATGGAGGAGCCTGGTGGACTGCAGTCCATGGGTTCGCTAAGAGTCGGACACGACTGAGCGACTTCACTTTCACTTCTCACTTTCATGGATTGGAGAAGGAAATGGCAACCCACTCCAGTGTTCTTGCCTGGAGAATCCCAGGGGACGGCGGAGCCTGTTGGGCTGCCGTCTATGGGGTTGCACAGAGTCAGACACGACTGAAGCGACTTAGCAGCAGCAGCAGCAAGGGGAATCCCAGGTGGCACTACTGCTTAAGAAACTGTCTGCCAGTGCAGGAGATGTAAGAGATGCGGGGTCAATCCCTGGATTGGGAAGATCCCCTGGAGGAGAACATGGCAACCCACTCCAGAATTCTTACCCAGAGAACCTCATGGATAGAGAAGCCTGGCAGGCTACAGTCCATAGTGTCGCACAGAGTCAGACATGACTGAAGTGACTTAGCAGGCACAAAGGGAATTATGAAAAGTTATAGTCATGAGTACCCACTCCAGTGTTCTTGCCTGGAGAATCCCAGGGACCGGGGAGCCTGGTGGGCTGCCGTCTATGGGGTCGCACAGAGTTGGACACAACTGAAGCGACTTAGCAGCAGCAGCAGCATAGTCATGAGTTACTAATTATCATTCATAGATAAAATATTTTTCATTTAAATACATGTTTATTATACAAATTAATTTTAAATCATTTAAAATTTTTACGAGGTTATAAATTCTCAATGTTTACAGTCAATACTTCTACAAGATTTTTTTGTAACTCCCCATTTTTCCCTCTTCACATGCAGCTGTTTTCTACTTTTTTAGCTTAATGTTAGGAATTCTAGGCAGCAGGCACCACAACTACTGAACGCCACAGCTGTAACCACTGAAGCCCACAGGCCCTAGAGCCCACCATGCTCTCCAACAAGAGAAACCACCGATATGAGAAGCCTGAGCACAACTAGAGTGTAGTCCCCGCTTGCTGCAACCAGAGAAAGCCCCTGAGCAGCTCCAAGACCCAGCGCAGCCAATAAAGAAATTTAATTAAATTTAAAAACGAATCCTAGGAAGTTCCCTGGTGGCCTGTTAGGTCGGTACTTTCAGTGCCATTGCCTGGATTCAATCCCTGGTCTGGAAACTGAGGTCTCAGAAGCTATGAGATATGACCGAAAAAAGAAAAAATTTATATTTTCTCCCATGGTTTAAAGTGTCAGACTTGTATTGTTCCTGATGCTGCTTCCTACAGTGGAAGTTAAGGATTAAGTTCTATTTCCTCCTTCTGTATCTCATCACACATGGCACCTTTCCCTAAAACCCATCCTTCCAATGTAATTACATATACTTTTTAAGATCAATACTCAGTATTTACATAGCAATGGCACCCCACTCCAGTACTCTTGCTTGGAAAATCCCATGGATGGAGGAGCCTGGTAGGCTGCAGTCCATGGGGTTGCTAAGAGTCGGACACAACTGAGCGACTTCACTTTCACTTTTCACTTTCATGCATTGGAGAAGGAAATGGCAACCCACTCCAGTGTCCTTGCCTGGAGAATCCCAGAGACAGGGTAGCCTGGTGGGCTGCCGTCTATGGGATCGCACAGAGTCAGACACGACTGAAGCGACTTAGCAGTAGCAGCAGTAAATACAATTACTTTCTTCTCTTATGCAAGATTTTATTTTCCCTAGAGCCAGTAACTACATAATTGTTATACTAGCTTACCTTTATTTGTATCTATCATTAGTTCAATTCCCAAACTCTAGGTCTCTTTTTTCTTTATTGAGGTATGGCTCATGTACAATACTACTAAGTTTGAGGTGTACGACATAGTGATTCACATTTTTATAGGTTATATTTCATTTAATTATAAAATATTGGGTATATTCCCTGTATGGTACAATATATCCTTGTAACTTATTTATTTTGGACTGTGCTGCATGGCTTGTGAGATCTTAGTTCCCAAAGCAGGGATCAAACACAGGCACCCTGCTGTAGAAGTGATGAGTCCTAGCCACTGGACGGCCAAGGAAGTCTCAGTTTATTTTATATATGCTAGTTTGTACCTCGAAATCCCCACTGCTCTACGTCTTCCATTTAAATCTCCTCTCAGGTCTTCAGAGGCAGTGAGAACTTCATTAGTCTAACCTTGCTCTGAGGTTTTTTTTTTCCATTTCTGTTATATTTTTAATTTCCAACAACTCCTTTTCATTTTTGAATACTCTTTTCTCCTTGTTTTGTGTCATGCTTGCTATTTCTTATTCTGTATATAGTATTAATATATTTACTATATAGTAATAATATGTAATAAATATATTTACTCTATTTTGGATATAGTATGATAAAGGCTTCCCTGGGAGCTCAGCTGGTAAAGAATCCACCTGCAATGCAGGAGACCCTGGTTCGATTCCTGAGTGAGGATGATCCCCTGGAGAAGGGATAGGCCACCCACTGCAGTATTCTTGGGCTTCCTTGGTGGCCTGGATGGTAAAGAATCTGCCTGCAATGTGGAAGACCTGGGTTCAATCCCTGGGTTAGGAAGATCCCCTGGAGGAGGGTATGGCAGCCCACTCCAGTATACTTGCCTGGAGAATCCCCATGGACAGAGGAGCCTAGTGGGCCACAGTCCATGGGGTCAAAGAGTTGGACATGACTGAGCAACTAAGCACAGCACACAGCATATTAATAATAAGAGTGTGATTGATTTTGATTTTAGTTGACTTCTCTGTTTCCTCTAATCTGCCATTTTGCTTGTTTACTTTGGATTATATCTTTCATACTAGAGGAGTTTCTCTGTTATTTGGCAATCCTTGGTTATCTACTTAAATTTATGATTGGGAAACTTTAAAAGTCCTTTGAGGTTCTGAGGGCCTATGTGGATTTGACCATATGTACTTCACTGAAGGATGACCTGGTGGGTTGAGTCAGTTTCACTGAGGCTCCTTAGATCTCTCCTCTTAGACTGGACACATCCCCCAGGGCAGCCTCTCCCTATTCTCTACTAGAAAAAAAAAGGCCTGGTTGCCAGTATTTTAGAGTTAAGTGACAGATGAAGTCTTGGTACTGCCTATTTTCTGTAGGATATTTCTCAGGTCAAGAAGCAACATATAGAACTGGACATGGAACAATGGACTAGTTCAAAATTGGGAAAGGAGTACATCAAGGCTGTATATTGTCACCCTGCTTATTTAACTTATAGGCAGAATACATCATATGAAATGCCAGATTGGATGAAACTCAAGCTGAAATCAAGATTGCAGGGAGATACATCAATAACCTCAGATATGCAGATGATACTACCCTTAAGGCAGAAAGTGAAGAGGAACTAAAGAGTTTCTTGATGAAGGTTAAAGAAGAGAGTGAAAGAGAAGGCTTAAAACTCAACATTCAAAAAACTAAAAACATGGCATCCGGTCTATCACTTCATGGCAAATAGATGGGGAAAAAATGGAAACAGTAACAGACTTTGTTCTCTTGGACTCCAAAATCATTGTGGATGGTGACTGCAGCCACGAATTAAAGATGCTTGCTCCTTGGAAGAACAGCTAGGACAAAGCTAGACAGCATATTAAAAAGCAGAGACAAAACTTTGCTGACAAAGGTACGCCTAGTCAAAGCTATGGTTTTTCCAGTAGTCATGTACAGATGTGAGAGTTGGACCATAAAGAAATCTAAGCACCGAAGAACTGATGCTTTTCAACTGCGGTGCTGGAGAAGACTCTTGAGAGTCCCTTCAACAGCAGGGAAATCAAACCAGTCAATCCTATAGGAAATCAACCCTGAATATTCATTGGAAGGACTGATGCGGAAGCTGAAGCCCAATACTTTGGCCACATGATGCAAAGAACTGACTCACTGGAAAAGACCCTGATGCTGGGAAAGATTGAGGGCAGGAGGAAAAGAGGGCAACAGAGGACGAGATGGTTGGATGGCATCATCGATTCAATGGACAGACGTTTGAGCAAACTCCAGGAAATAGTGAAGGACAGGGAAACCTGGTGTATGCCACCCCATGCCATGGCATAGAATCAGTCATGACTGAGCGACTGAACAACAAACAACAAAACTTGCCAAGTAGTTAGTACCACAGGAGGGACAAAGGAGGGGAGGTCTGTTGTCACGTTAGGGATCTTAGAATCGAAACTGAGCAGAAGAAGGAAGGAAAGAGATGAAGAAGGCAGTAAATAAATTATAATAAACAATAAAAATAAATAAATTTAAATAAATAATAAATAAAATATAATAAAAAATAAATTATCGATGCAACCATGGAAGTCTGAGACTGCTCAGTTCAGTCGCTCAGTCGTGTCCGACTCTGCGACCCCAAGAACTGCAGCACGCCAGGCCTCCCTGTCCATCACCAACTCCTGGAGTTTACTCAAACTGATATCCATTGAGTCGGTGATGCCATCCAACCATCTCATCCTCTGTCGTCCCCTGAGACGCTTGCTGCTGCTGCCAAGTCGCTTCAGTCGCGTCCGACTCTGTGCGACCCCATAGACGGCAGCCCACCAGGCTCCCCGGTCCCTGGATTCTCCAGGCAAGAACACTGGAGTGGGTTGCCATTTCCTTCTCCAATGCATGAAAGTGAAAAGTGAAAGTGAAGTCGCTGAGTTGTGTCCGACTCTTAGCGACCCCATGGACTGCAGCCCACCAGGCTCCTCCGTCCATGGGATTTTCCAAGCAAGAGTACCATTGGAGTGGGGTGCCATTGCCTTCTCCCCTGAGACGGCTAGTTGAACGCAAAGAAAAGTGGTGAGTAGACGAGATTTCATGAACATAATTTCAGAACTGTAATGCTTTGGCGATGGCAATATATCACCTCCAACAGCCAGTTTTTCTGTCATTGCGAAGCCAAGTGGTCTGGGCCGGCGACATGTTGACTGGAAATTCCCGGCTTCCTCTGACACTGGCAACAGGGATTGGTCCAGCGACACCCCACAGCAACGGCCCTGCGCGTGCGCAGTGTAAGAGAGCTTGTCGCGCCTGCGCACAACGTCGCCGCTGCGCCCACTCCAGATCCGACTTCACCGAGAGCGGAGCTGAATGGGTTTCCGGGACGCCGTCAGCGGCGAGGAGTTGGCGCTTCCTAGGCGACCGGAGTCCCGCTGACTCGTCCTCCTTCGACTAGAAACCCTCCTCCTGGGCCCGCGCGGGAGGAGTGGGGTCTCTGAGGGAGCGGCGAGCCCGCCGGCCCCGGTCTCTTTCCCTGGCGGCGGCGGCTTCTACCGTAAGACAATATGTTCAAGAGAATGGCCGAATTTGGGCCTGACTCCGGCGGGAGAGTGAAGGTCAGTGCGCGGCCGGTGCCTCCCCTCACGGACTATCTTTCTAGTCCCGGCTCTTTCTAGCGCGGCCTGGGGAGGGTCAGCTTGTTCCCTCTCGCTCCTTCTTGCCTCAGGCTGAAACCGGGGTTTTTAGGAGGACGGCGACTCAGAGCCCCAAAGGGAAAATCGTGGTTTCATTGGGCCCCAACTTCAGGTGTAACCCCCTTCCTTCCATCCCAGCCAAAATAAACTGACATAATCCTTGGTGCCTGGGGGAGAGATGGACGTCGTCGCCAAGGAAGAAGCCACTTGGAGGGCTGGCAGATCCTGGCTTGGTGTTCATCCGCTGCCAACCCAGGTCACCTGTAAATCGGGGTCGGGGGGGCACCCACCTATTGTGGGATAACAACAGCCGATTCCGTGCTAAGGAAGCACGTGGGTGAATGCTTTATCGGATTCTCTCAGCCCCTATTGCAGCCTTAAAAAGCAATGTTACTCCCAGTATTTACAAGTGTGATAACGATAGAGCTGGCGGATAGAAAAGTTCCGAAGACTTCCCCAAGTTAGTAGTGTTCATAAAGCTTCAAGGCTACGGCCAGGATACTAATTAATCAAGCAAAGAAGATGCCTGGCACATAGGCAACATTAAGTACGTTAGTTTCTTAGTTGGTAATTAAAGTTATAATCGAGCTTAACATGATGTTTGACACCGTGACAAATTTCCCTCCCACTTTAATGTGTTACCTGGCACATTAACTTTTTATGTCATGACTGGCTGGTTCCTGATATAACATTGGTTTTTACCCCCTTCAGATTTTTATTTACCACAGAAAGAAAAATTTTTTCAAAAAGAAACCACCCAATTTTTGCACCAATCTAGTTGCTCTAGGTTTTAAGAATCCTTCTCCATATCATATTGTTCATATAAATTTATGCTGTATATGCAGTTGTCATACACAGTGCTTTAATGTTTCTTATAATGTGAGAGCTCTTTGAAAGTTTCAAAAGCTACTGAAATTAAATGGAAGGGGAAAGAGATGGCCAGGTAAAATTTATAGTAGCAGGAGTTTCATAAACATATTTTCTCTCTGCTTTGGGGCCAGATTTTGGAATGATAAGAAAGTACTACAGAAAGGAGGATTATAAAAAGATTGAAAAATAATAATAAAAAATAAGGGAAAAAAGAGAAAACAGAAAAGAGGATTATAAAATTAGCTTTCAGAGAACTTACAGAGCTTTCTCAATTTGTAATCATGTTAGGTTCTAAAAGTCTTTTTAAGTCCAAAATGAAGTAAGGAGATTAGACTTGTAGTCCTCAAATGCTTTTCCACCAAAAATGGATGTGAGTTAGTCATTTAAAACTTAAAATTAGGGACTTGTTTCTTCTCCTTGCTGATTATTACCTGATCTTGTAAGCACCTTTTTCCAATTTAGATAAATTTCATCCTAGTAGAAAGTCCACTGGCAAATGAAAGCCCTTTAAATATTTTAAGAACTCTACAAGTTCCTGTCAGCACTGGCGCTGTGGAATCTGTTACCTACTCACCTTGTCAGTGCTCCTTTGTGTTTATTCGTTCAGTCCTTAAAGGTGAGGCCCTATCTTTGTGTGCCCCAAAAGTGCACTTGCTGTGAGTTTTTTTTAATTCCCATACAAACTGCTTGCCTTCTGAATTAATTTTAGGCTAATAGGTATTGAATTTATTTGAGGATTACCTAGTCACAATGAAGTCTTTCTCTTTATGACCAACCTACTGTATAGCAGGTGCCACTTTTGCAGCCTGCATAGGAGGGGAGTTTGGGGGAGAATGGATATATGTGTATGTATGGCTGAGTCCCTTTGCTGTTCACCTGAAACTATCACAACATTGTTAATCGGCTATACAGTACAGAATAACAAGTTTGAAAAAAAAAAACGAAAGAAAAAGGTTTTCTATTTGTTCAGCGCTCTTCCTCTTCTTATTACTTCTTGATTACATTGGCCCAACACTTTTTACATATGATATATCTTGGTCTTGACCTTCAGGTACATTCCTACTATTCAACAGTTAGTCTCAAATTCATGTGCAACATTCAGCATTTTCTCCTGAAATTTTTTTCTCTCTCCTTTTCATCAGAATCTGCCTTTATAGTTCTAAGATGTGCGCAGAAACATGTACATGTATCACAGAACTGTGCACAAATGTAGCAAACATGCCATCAGTCAAGTGTTTATCAAGCTTGAGTCCTCCAAGTGCCTCTGCCATTATCTGAATTCAAATGTAATATTTAACTTGTTTGTTTAAATCTAATTTTTAAAGTCCCTTCCTAAGCATTATTCTTGAAATTGTGATTTGAATTGCTAGTTGTAGTTTTGGTTTTTCTAATATAGATTAAGCACAAGTAATAAAAAGAAAATGCTTCCCTTATTCTACCAAAAAATTCTCTTCCAAACTGCCTTTAATTGTTGTACTGTGCTTTGGAAAACCCTGCTGTAAGCTGATTAATAAGGACATTACCATCAGGTGATGACAATCAAAGTTAGTGACTATTAATTGCTGGTTGTTCTTTAAAGTTTGTAAATAAAGAAACTTTTCTGTTTCTTTATTAAAAAAAAAAAAGCAAAAATAGAAAGTCTCAAAGTAATATGAATTAAATAGATGTTTTCAAAGTGGGAACATTGTAATTACTGTGATGTTTAGTTCAGTTCAATTCAGTCACTCAGTCCTGTCTGACTCTTTGAGACCCCATGAATTACAGCACACCAGGCCTCCCTGTCCATCACCAACTCCCGGAGTTCACTCAGACTCAAGTCCATTGAGTCCGTGATGCCATCCAGCCATCCATCCTCTGTTGTCCCCTTCTCCTCCTGCCCCCAATCCCTCCCAGCATCAAAGTCTTTTCCAATGAGTCAACTCTTCGCATGAGGTGGCCAAAGTACTGGAGTTTCAGCTTTAGCATGATTCCTTCCAAAGAAATCCCAGGGCTGATCTCCTTCAGAATGGACTGGTTGGATCTCTTTGCAGTCCAAGGGACTCTGAAGAGTCTTCTCCAACACCACAGTTCAAAAGCATCAATTCTTCGGTTCTCAGCTTTCTTCACAGTCCAACTCTCACATCCATACATGACCACAGGAAAAACCATAGCCTTGACTAGACGAACCTTTGTTGGCAAAGTAATGTGCTATCTAGGTTGGTCATAACTTTCCTTCCAAGGAGTAAGTGTCTTTTAATTTCATGCCTGCAGTCACCATCTGCAGTGATTTTGGAGCCCAGAAAAATAAAGTCTGACACTGTTTCCACTATTTCCCCATCTATTTCCCATGAAGTGATGGGACCAGATGAGGCTAATTGTCTGAAATCCATGGTATATGCAAACCTAGGTTGTTAGGCTGCCTGCCATTTCTTTAATCAGGCTTTCAAAGCTTTCCTTCTGTTTATTTGGGTAATGATACGTTAATTTATGTTGAAATTGTTTTTCTTTTAGGGTGTTACTATCGTTAAACCAATAGTTTATGGTAATGTTGCTCGATATTTTGGAAAGAAAAGAGAAGAAGATGGGCACACCCATCAGTGGACAGTATATGTAAAACCATATAGAAATGAGGTAAATATTTATTTTTCCTAAAACCTTTTTGAAGCTATGGTTTGTTTTGCTTGAAGATAAATTGTACTATCATTTTATAGTAACTGATAATAAAATTGTCCCATTGTAGGATAACCAGGGTCCTACTGTGTAGTGCATGGAACTCTGCTGAATGTTATTGGGAGGGGAGTTTGAGGAGAATGGGTACATGTATATGTATGGCTGAGTCCTTTCACTGTTCACCTGAAACTGTCATAGTATTGCTAGTCAGCTTTACTGCAGTAGAGAATAAAAAGTTTTTTTTAAAAAAAGGTAAAAAAAATTGCCCATTGTAGAATGTTACCCCAAAAGTTGAAAGAATAAAGTAAGAGCTGTCATCTTTGTATACTTGTTAGTAGAACTCAGTTTTCCAAAACTGTTTTCTAATTAAAATTAAGTTATGAGCTTCCCTGCTGGCTCAGTGGTTAAGAATTCACCTGCTAATGCAGAGGAGGTGGGTTCAGTCCCTGGGTCAGGAAGATTCCGTGGGAAGGAATTGGCAACCCACTCCAGTATTCTTGCCTAGGAAAGCCCATGGATAGAGGAGCCTGGCAGGCTGTGGTCTGTAGGGTCGCAAAAGAGCTGGACACAACTTAGCGATTAAATAACAACAATGGTAGCAAGAACTGTCCTGTAAACATAGTATACATAGTATGTCTTCTAATCACCACCTCTTAAGGTAGCCTAGTGTATAATCACATGTTTCAGGAATGACAAATTTAAGTTGTAATTTGATAATCAGAGAAGGTGAAAGACAAAACTGCTACATAATCTGGCTGCTGGTAGTTTGGTTTTGTGGCTGAATCTCTAATGCCTGGAATGTAGTCACTACATAGTAGGTATTCAGTAGGTACTGAATGAATAAATATTCCTCTGTTTAAAACCCTTCATTCTGTATGTCAGCTGTTACTGATCCAATATAGTGGAAGCAATAACGCAAGTGAGAATTTATATTATCATTGTAATCATTTGTTACCATCTGGAAACATCTGAAAAAGCATTTAGAGGCATCATGAAGAGATGTTAACTTCTGAAAAGTTGAAAATGGTGCCAAAAACCACAGGATAGATTCATAGCTTGATAATGATAAAGATATCCTGCTTCAAATATTTTTACCACATGTAATCGAGAAGAATTTTGGACTTATACTTTATCAAGGAGAGGGCACATTTTGTGAAGTAATCTAGTAACTATTCAAAATAACTTTATAGAGTCAGTTTTAAGGGTAGTCTTCCCATGTAACCCCACACTGTGTTCAGTCATGTTTAATAAATTAAGAGATGACCAATTTAGAAGTAAACAAAACACAATATGCCACACATTAAACTGCCATGTAGGACCGTTTATAGTGACTCAGCTCAGTGCGTGCATGCTAACTTGATTCTGTCGTGTCCGACTCTTTGCAGCCCTATGGACTGTAGCTGTCCAGGCTCCTCTGTCTGTGGGATTCTTCAGGCAAGAATACCAGAGTGGGTCGCCATGTCCTTCTCCAGGGGATCTTCCGCATAAGGATCGAACCCACATCTCTTATCTCCTGCACTGGCAGGCAGGTTCTTTACCACTAGCGCCACCAGGGACGCCCACATAGAACTCAGTGCAGCCACAATTTAAAGGTGACTAGTTGAATGTAGGCTGCTGGAGCTGAAATTGAGCAAAATACAGCACAGCAAGTAGTAATGCCACCCAAAGTTATCTTAATTTCAAGGGCAAAGAAGATTCTAGTTGACCTTTGATTTCTATGTATCTTTTCTTGGTATATTTCACCAAAAGACTGAATTAAAATGGTGAAACCAATTAAGCTTGATAATGTTTCTTCTTCAGCATTTATACTATCATGTATTAAACAAAATTAAAAGACAAAAAACTTTGAAAGTCCACACAAAAACTTGTGTGTAAATATTCAGTGACATTATTCATAATTGCCCAAATGTCTCCAAACTGATAAGTGAATAAATAAAATATGGTGTATTCATACAGTGAAATATTATTAAGCAATAAAATGAAGTAATGATACATTCTACTACCACATGGAAAAATGTATTTGTTTTTATGGAAAAATCAGAATCGATTTTGGATGTTGTCAGCAGAGATATATCAAACAATACTCAGAGGTACATAAACATAAGATTTGCAACACAAGTGAATAGAGACATATATATTTATATATATGATGAATTATGAAAGAATCTGGCACAAGCTTCCTTTGTTTAAAATAAAAAACAAACCTCCAGGTTGTAATTCATATTTCTTAGGCATTTCTTGTCTATAAAATTAGTACATATGTTCAATATATTTCCCTCCTAATTTTTATATGTAGATGGCAGAACTAATTAATTCTCTGTTTTAGGATATGTCAGCATATGTGAAGAAAATCCAATTTAAATTACATGAAAGCTATGGCAATCCTTTAAGAGGTACAGTAGTTCTGTGATTCATAACATACAAAATATAAAAGAACTAGGGAACTGTATCAGCAATTTAAAATTCCTAATTGTTTTCTTTTTTCTTTCTTTTAGTTGTTACTAAGCCTCCATATGAGATTACTGAAACAGGATGGGGTGAATTTGAAATAATCATCAAAATATTTTTCATTGATCCTAATGAAAGACCTGTGAGTAATGTTACTCTTTGTAGATATAAAATGGATTTTTTTTAGTAATTGTGAAAATGTAATAGTACATTAGACAACATATACAAGCTGTATGTTGACGTTTTTTTATTCAGGTATAGTTTATATAAGTTTTTGTCTTGCTATATCTTGCCATGCATTAATGTTTTTCTTTTTTAAAGTGCCTTTCAAAAATCTTTTATTTTCTAAGTATAAAAAGAAGGAATACAATACAAACAGTTATTTGAAAGAAATCATGGAAATTATATGATTACTACAGCAAAAAAATGTCTAAAATTCATTAGTATTTTTTGGTTATTAGTAATAAACAAATTGAGTCCATACAGTCTCTGAAATGGGAGTGTCCAGTTTTTTTAGTTAAAAACCCTAGAATGCCTTTTTACTTTTCATACTGTCATCAGTACTAGCAGCTTTATCTTATTCAAGATTCCTTATTATAACTACTGACTTTTTCATCATTTGCTCTCTTCTTCCGATTGTTGCTAGCTAATGTAAAAAGTCCCAAAAGTTTTCACTTTTAGCCCTCAGCAACTTGGTGAGGTTGGTGAGATCCTTTTTTTTAGAGATGAGGATACTAAGGCTCAGAGATAAAGTCTTGTGCTCAAAAATACAGTTAATTGTGGTAGAGCTAGTTTTTGAACCTGTATATTTGCATTCAGATGTCATACTCTTTCCTTTACTCTTTTGACTAAAACCACTAAGCCTGTTGTATTGTTAAACACAAAGAGTTACAACTCAGGCTATTTCATTGCACATTTGTATGGTCAGTGTTTAACTCCACTTTCAGGGTTTTAACATTCATCATCATCAATTTTCTTCTTGACAGATTGAGTTCATTCCTTCAGCACCAAACATTTACACTTTAATTATCTGATTACATTTGTAAAACTGTGCTTGTAAAGGAGTTGAATAGCACCTGGGCCAGTGATAGAATTAGTTCCTAACTAACTATGCCAGAAGTGCCTGAGGTATTTTTTTAGAAGTTCAGACACCTAGTCCCCATTCTCTGGATGGTGATCCATAGGTTTGGAGAGAGGCCAGCACCCCCAGGTAATTTTGATGCACAGTAAGATTTAGGACCAGTTGACGTAGACCACTCCAGAGAAGTTTCCTTTAGCCCCTCCAGCATAGTAAGAAAAGAAGACTAGCTTCCATCATGAAGTGAAACATCCTGTTCAGATTTGGAGAAGTTCTGGTTTTCAGAAAGTTCTACTTTAAATTAAGCTTCCTTGAACTTTTTCCTGATAACTATTCATAGATTAGTTTGTTTTTATTTTTCTCCTGAAGAGCCATCTAAATGGTTAGTTAAATATCTTCCATGTGGTAATGTTTTGGCATCTCCTACCAGTCTTGTCTTTCTGAGATACTCTCACAGATGCTCTATTTGGCAAAAAATTATTAAATATATTTGCAAGATACTTCTCAGAGGGCAGGATACAAAGATCAGACACTACCTATCCTTGATCAAAATAGTCTATTTGGGAATATAGAGCACAGAATATGGCAGATACTGAGATAGGGGAGAGGGAGAAATTGTTAATGTTATTAGAGCTGAGGTTCTTGTTAACTTTGTAAGGTTGCTTTGAATTCATTTTATTTTGAGAATGTGCTGCTTTACCTGTCTGCCGCCTCATCTGTCTCCCCCATCTCACCTCCCTGCCCCTCCTTGGAAAATACATCTCTGAAAGAAATCATTATATCATGTAACCTCATTATGAGACAGTCCTCAAAGTCTACTCTTGGGAAGGGAAGGTAATACATTCTTTTGCACTTCTGCAGTGATTGATGTATTGATAGGTTTTCATGTAGATCTACATGAACCTGAATATTATCCACTCCAAACTATTCTCGTGTTCTTTCAGTGTAATGAAACTATTATAGTTTTTCAGTTGACTCTTATAGAAAATAAGTCATATGAAGATTTATTTAAATTATAAAAGAAAGACATGGGTAACTTGTGATTTGCTTCCATTATCTGGTAAGCTATTACAGGTCAAGCCACTATGTAAAAGGAATGATTGTTTGTAAAAGTAAAATACTAATATTGGAGTTTTATTCCTAGAAATATTGCCAGCAGGTATAGGCATTTTCATTGCTCTAAGAATCTTCAAGCATCAGTGTTAATTAGAGACATATGTCTTGAAATTTTTCATTGTCTGTATCTGCATGCTGCTAAGTTGCTTCAGTCGTGCCCGACTCTGTGTGACCCCATAGACAGCAGCCCACCAGGTTCCCCCGTCCCTGGGATTCTCCAGGCAAGAACACTGGAGTGGGTTGCCATTTCCTTCTCCAATGCATGAAAGTGAAAAGTGAAGTCGCTCAGTCATATCCGACTCTTCACAACACCATGGACTGCAGCCTACCAGGCTCCTCCGTCCATGGGATTTTCCAGGCAAGAGTACTGGAGTGGGGTGCCATCGCCTTCTCCGTGGTATCTGCATGAATGCCTTGCAAAATCTGAATAAGTTTGGGAAAGGACAGTTTTATGATGTAGTTTTCAATACTGCTCAAATTATAAAACACATAATATATAGTTTTTAAAAAGATTAAAAAATAAAATGTGCAAGCTTCCTGTATTAGGTTTCTATGGCTGCCATAACAGTATCACAAACTGAATGGGTGAAAACAACCGTTTATTCTCTTGGTTCTGGAGACTAGAAGTCCAGTTTGAAAGTGTTGGCCATGCTCTCTCCAAAGCCTCTAGGGGAGGATCTTTTCTTGCCTCCTCTAATTTGTGGTAGCCCCAGGCGTTCCTTGGCTGTGGCAGCATAACTCCAGTCTCTGCCTCCACTGTCACATGGCTGTCTCTCCCTCCCCATCTCTGCGTCTCTTCCCTTTTTATGAGGATATCAGTCATATTGGGCTAGGGGGCGCCCCCCGCCCCCCACTGTGACTTCATCTTAACTTGATACATCTACGAAGACTCTGTTTGCAAATATGGTCACATTCACAGGTACTGAGGATAAGTATAGATTCTTCACTATCTTTGGGGGGATATAATTTAACCCCATAACATAGAAGTTACCCCATTTCTGACCCCTTCTTCAGGAAAATGACAGTTACTGTTTTCAGTTCCTCTAGGAATTAACTCCCTTGTATCTGATGTATTTAAATCCCTAAGTTTGGATTTTTCAATTTTAGATAGTGCCTCCCAGCTCCTGAGGATGACACATGATCCTTTATCTTCATATTTCTTTCTTTTTTTCATTTTGCTGGAGGAATTTCTTCAGAAAGGATGCTTAAGAAATAAATTTTCAGAGTAAATGCTCTCTAAAAATATCTTTATTTTTACTTCATACTTGATTGATTGGGTGAAGAATTCTAGGATCCACAGGAGGATATGCTATCTTGTCTGTAAGTAAAAGGAGAAGAAGGAAGATTAACCAACCCAGCCACCCAAAGCATTCTTGATTTCTACACCTGCCATCTTTGAGCTTCCAGTCTCTCTTGGGCTCCACTGGGGCCACCGTCTCTCACCTCTGATGTAGTTTTCTTCCCTAAGTTTTTTGGTTATGGATTTCCCTATTATGGTTTATTTATTGTTGTAGTCTCATCTGCTTTCTGTCATCCTAGAAATTGTCAAATTATCTTTAAATATGATGCCTGCTTTTTATGATGATTTTAGCTGACTTTTTGGGAAAATTCTTCAAGTCCTCTCAGTTGCTTCTCCAACTTCAGCATGAACCCTTGATGTTTTACCTGCTAGAATTTGTTTTGTTCAAATAATCATACCTTGTGCTGCAAAGCTTTTCCATTGATGTCTTATATGTTTCCAAGTATTTTGAAGAGAGGTTGCTCTTGCCGAAGTGAATTATCAGTGGCTAACTTTTCGTTTATTATGCTACTTATGTTATAATCTTATAATTAATATTACACCAGAGAAATTAACTTGTCCTCTAAAACTTGAGTATTTTAGTATTGATCGTTCCTTTTGAAATCAAATCTTTTTTCTTCACAGTGAATTTGTAAACCTTATCTGTCACAGTTAAGCAAATTTCATATGTATAAGTAAAAGACTTTTTGTCTTAGTGATTTCCCAGTTTAATTTGCATAGCTGTATCTTGTACTGTTTTTATATATAGTCACTCTCTGGAATGGTTTGTAGCCAGTCTTTACTTACCCTCTTTGTAGCATACATATTGAATAGATAATGGATAGATGTTAATACCTAATAGGAAAATAAAAGTACAGTCAGAGTTTGGATGATCTGCCACTGTAAGTTGTAGTTGTGACAGGATCCTGAATTTGATAGGTTTACTGCTTTACTTTAGTAGTTATTTCTGTAACTGTAAATCAGTTAGAGAAAGGATAATCTCACATGATGATGATAAAAACCATCCACGGATGTCGTATCTGTTTTTGTTTCACAGGTAACACTGTATCATTTATTAAAGCTGTTTCAGTCAGACACCAATGCAATGCTGGGGAAAAAAACAGTGGTTTCAGAGTTTTATGATGAAATGGTAAGATTTTATAATGAGAGTTTTTAAAGCATTTTCAATTTGTAGATTTTGAAGTTACAGGGCTTTTTTTTTCCATTCTGTCCCATTAGATATTTCAAGACCCAACAGCAATGATGCAACAATTATTGACAACATCTCGTCAGCTTACCTTAGGAGCCTATAAGCATGAAACAGAATGTAAGTGCCATGAGTTTATAATTAATCTTGAGTGATAATACTTTGGAAGGAATGATGCTAAAGCTGAAACTCCAGTACTTTGGCCACCTCATGTGAAGAGTTGACTCATTGGAAAAGACTCTGATGCTGGGAGGGATTGGGGGCAGGAGGAGAAGGGGATGACAGAGGATGAGATGGCTAGATGGCATCACCAACTCGATGGACGTGAGTTTGGGTGAACTCTGGGAGTTGGTGATGGACAGGGAGGCCTGGCGTGCTGCGATTCATGGGGTCACAAAGAGTTGGACACACTGAGCGATTGAACTGAACTGAAAAATGTATTCAGTGATGGTGAAAGGATTGTATGATAAGTGACTATTAAATTTTTTTATTATGTATAGGTAAAATTTTTAGGAGGAAACAAAATATGTATTACTAAAGAACAAATAAGAAGGATGTTTTAAATAGTTCTCAGAATAGGCCAACTTTCAAAAAGGTAAAAGACAGCTGCTCACACACTCTGAAATATTGTTTGTCTTTTATTCACTAATTCCATTTAAGTGTAGCTTGTCATTAATCTCGCTTAACCTATCACTCAATCATTTTCTGTATGTACTAGTCTTTGCTAACGATTGGTGTGAAGAACCTTGCAGAACATTATACTTTAGTGTACTGTGGTTAGCGTCTCTTTCTCTCTACACAGCATTTCATGCAGCTGTATCAATCATTTGCATTTGTCATTCAAGATGAAACCTGTTTACCAACCCCATGTTGACATTTATTCAGGTGTTCCTTTGATCTTTCATTTATTTGTTTCCAATATATATTGAGCATCTGTACTATGCCAAGCATTGTTCTAGGTTCAGAAGATAAAGCAGTGTCTAAACCAGACAAAAGCCCTATCCTCATGGAGCTTACATTCTAGTGGAAGGAAGAGAAATATTCAATAAATAGAACAATAAAACGTTAGGTAGTGATTGGATGGCATGGAGAAACCTAGAGCAGGTGAGGGAGTGCTTCTGGTGCAAGGAGATTGTTAGAGTTTTAAGTATCAGGTCAGAGAATGCTTCCTGAAATTGTGGCATTCGAGCAAATAACAAAAGGAGTGGGGAAATGAGCCATGCAGCTGCATGAGGGAGGGATGTTATGTGTAGAGAGGCAGCAAGGGCAGGAGCCCTGAGGTAAGAGCAGGCTTGGCGTATCCAAGGAACAACAGAAAAGCCAGTGTGACTGGAGTAGAGGGAACACGGAGTGGGAGACGAGGCCAAAGAAGTAAGTTAATAGAGGACCAGGTCAAACAGGGTCTTAGGGGTAACTTATAAGGACTTTAGATTTTTAAACGGAAGGAGATGTGAAGTTTTTTTGTGGGTTTTGAGCAGCAGAGTGACATTATAAGAGTAACATTTACAAAAGGTCAATCACCCTGGTTGCTATGTTGAGTGTAGACTATAAAGCAGAAAGAGTAGAAGCAGAGTAGTTAGGAGGTTGTTGCAATTGTCCAGATGTGATAGAGTTGTGAGTAGTACCAATGGGACAGCAATGGAGGTTCTGTTTTAAAGATACATACAATAGGATTGCTGATGGTTTAGTAAGATGTGAGAGAAGGAGGTGTGTTAATACAAAGCATGACTCTTAAGGTTTGGAGCCCAAAGAAGGAAACAAACAAACAAAAAATTATTGTTGCTTTTCATAGAGATAGGAAGTCTGGGAGGGGCAGCTTTGAGGGGAACGATTAGGAGTAAGTTTGGACATGATGGGTGTGAAATGCCTGTAAGACATTTAAGTGGAGATGTTGAGAAGGGAATTGTACTCAAAGTCTGGTATTCAAGGAAGGGTCTGGGCATATAGGTGGATTTATAAATTGTGAGGCCATATGGTATCATCAATAGGGTAAGTGAAGATAAACAGAGGTTCAAGGACTGAGCCCTAGGCTTTCCCAAAATTTAGAGATTAAGGAGATGAACGGCTAAGGAAATTAGTTAAAAAAAAAAAGATAAACATGAGTGTGGAGGGAGTAAAGCTAGGTGCACATAATACCCTAGAGCCAAGTGAAGAAGGTTCATCAGGAAGTAGTTGTTAGCTGTGTACCTCTTATACACCAAGTAAGATAAGAGCCAAGAAATAGGCGATGGCAACGTGAAATTCCTTTTCACGGACCTCAGCGGGGCAGTTGAAGGAGAATAGTAAGGACAGAACATCAGTTGAAGTGGATCCAGAGAGAATGAGATGAGACACTGGAGACAGGTGCTATGGATAAGCCTGTCTTAGAGTTTGACCTGTAAAGGGAAAGTAGCTCTTGAAGCAGTAGGAACAGCAGGATTTGGGGTCCAGAGGCCAGTGTTTTCCGGGGGAAGTAGACCAGTAAGTGTAGGTGTAGGCTGAAAGAAGTGATCCAGTGCTGGGGAAAGAGATGGCTGTTTAACCATTAATGGTTATAGGAGTGTTTTGTTTGTGTTTTCATGAAACCCATGACTGGGAGTTAAATGATCTGAATACTGATTAAAATTGCCACTTGGTAGTCGTTATGGCAACCCACTCCAGTGTTCTTGCCTGGAGAATCCCAGAGACGGGGAAGCCTGGGCTGCCGTCTATGGGGTCGCAGAGTCGGACACGACTGAAGCGACTTAGCAGCAGCAGCAGCAGCAGCAGCAGTCATTTAAAATTTCAAATCACACTCATTAAAAGGATTTATGCTTCATTTTCTACATCTGAAAATATGGCCTACTTTTTTGTGAACATAAAACAGAAATGTATATGATCACTTCGAAAAGGTAAAAAGCACAGTAATATGCTGTTTTAATTTGTTAATGGTCATTTTCTCTTCATTATAAATCTTTCTCCCATTTCATATTCATAGAGGAAAATTCTCTTTTAAAATTCAAGTGCCTGCATTTCCGTGTTTTCAACAAGACTAATATCATTAATTCATATGTGTGTAACGGTAAAAACAAATGTGTTTTATAAAAAGACTTTTCCACAAACTACTTTTGCTATATTAAAGCTTATATGTGGAGCTTTATAACCTTGGAAAGTTTCTTTTTTTAATTTATTTAGTTTATTTTTTCAAGGTGGGTGGGTGGCTGACATTATCACCGCTCACCCTGAACGCTTGCTTCGCCAACTGGCGTGCCCTGAAACCCCCCAGGCATGATCCACTCCAACCCCCATCTCCCTGCACGCCTGGCTTTTGTGCAGAGCCCCTGACTCACGCACATGTTAGACTCCTTGGTCCATGTTTCAAATTTATTTTTGGCTGCACTGGGTCTTTGTTGCTGCAGGAAGTCCTTCTCTAATTCCAGCAAGTGGAGGTTACTTTTCATTGCAGTGCATGGACTTCCCATTGCAGTGACTTCTCTTGTTGGGGAGCAGAGGCTGTAGAGCACAGCCTCAGTAGCTGTGGAGCATGTGCTTAGTTGCCCCACTGCATGTGGACTCTTCCCATACTAGGGGTCTACATGTGTCCCCTGCATCGGCAGCTGAATTAACCACTGGGCCACCAGGGAAGCCCCAACCTTGGGCAGTTTTTATTAGTAAACTGCACTTTTTGTATTATCTTGAGGTTATTTTCTTTTTTTTTAAATACAAATTTATTTATTTTAATTGGAGGCTAATTACAATATTGTATTGGTTTTGCCATACATCAACATGAATCCACCACAGGTGTACACGTGTTCCCCATCCTGAAACCCCTCCCACCTCCCTCCCCGTACCATCCCTCTGGGTCATCCCAGTGCACCAGCCCCAAGCATCCTGTATCCTGCATCGAACCTGGACTGGCGATTCGTTTCATATATGATATTATACATGTTTCAGTGCCATTTTCCCAAATCATCCCACCCTCTCCCTCTTCCACAGAGTCCAAAAGACTGTTCTATACATCTGTGTCTCTTTTGCTGTCTCGCATACAGGGTTATTGTTACCATCTTTCTAAATTCCATATATATGTGTTAGTATAGTGTATTGGTGTTTTTCTTTCTGCCTTCACTCTGTATTATAGGCTCCAGTTTCATCCACCTCATCAGAACTGATTCAAATGTATTCTTTTTAATGGCTGAATAATACTCCATTGTGTATATGTACCACAGCTTTCTTATCCATTCATCTGCTGATGGACATCTAGGTTGCTTCCATGTCCTGGCTATTACAAACAGTGCTGTGATGAACATTGGGGTACATGTGTCTCTTTCAATTCTGGTTTCCTTGGTGTGTATGCCCAGTAGTGGGATTGCTGGGTCATAAGGCAGTTCTATTTCCAGTTTTTTAAGGAATCTCCACACTCTTCTCCATAGTGGCTGTACTAGTTTGCATTCCCACCAACAGTGTAGGAGGGTTCCCTTTTCTTCACACCCTCTCCAGCATTTATTGCTTGTAGACTTTTGGATAGCAGCCATTCTGACTGGCGTGAAATGGTACCTCATTGTGGTTTTGATTTGCATTTCTCTCATAATGAGTGATGTTGAGCATCTTTTCATGTGTTTGTTAGCCATCTGTATGTCTTCTTTGGAGAAATGTCTATTTAGTTCTTTGGCCCATTTTTTGATTGGGTCATTTATTTTTCTGGAATTGAGCTGCAGGAGTTGCTTGTATATTTTTGAGATTAGTTTGTCAGTTGCTTCATTTGCTATTATTTTCTCCCATTCTGAAGGCTGTCTTTTCACCTATCTTGAGGTTATTTTCTTAACAGCATCAAGTCTATAAGGAATAAAAAGATAATTCTGTAAATGGTATTGGCACAGTTGATAACTTTTGAGAAGAAAACTTAATTTAGATCATTGCTTCATGGCACTTAATCAATTCCATTTTAATTAATGGTAGTTAATTGTTTTTTGAGTTTTTTTTCCATACCATATGCATATGGCCAAGCAAGGATCACACCCGTGCCCCTTGTATTGGAAGTGCAGAGTCTTAACAATTGGACCACCAAGGAAGTCCCTAAATTTTTTTTTATATCAATTAACCTGTTTAAAAAATTAGAGAAATGACTGTCTATCCTGGCTATGGAAGACTTTGTAAATTTGAAGTGTTAGAAGAAATTACATTGAAAGACAAAAAGATTTTTTTGCAAAAGATATGTAACTTATGCATTTCAAAAGGGCAAAAAAACAAAAAATAGATTTTTGGAAAATATGACAAAGGATTAAAAGCTGTAAAACTCTAAAATAAAAATAGAATATAGTTTTAAACTTCAGATTATAAATGGACAACGGAGTGGACAGACAGAAGAAAGATGGTTAGTAAATAAAAAGTAAAATATTTGACCCTGCTAGTAATTTTTAAAATGCAAACCAGTAATAATGGATGGCTATATTTGTATCAAATATGCAAAAGAAATCTATCATAGTTGTACCTAGTAAGGATGTGGTGAACACTGTTCTCATGAATTGTTTATGTGAATAGGCCTTTTAGGAAAGCAATTTGGTAATATTAATCAAAGGTGTAAAAAAAGATAGATGCACTTTTACCAGTTTGAGAACATTATACTCAATATTTGGTAATAATATCAGATTTGTTGAGTACTTACCATTTATACTTTTCTAATCTGTACATGTATAAGCTCATTTATATCTATAATAACTTTTTTAGGTAATCCGTTTAGAAAAGGAAACTGAGGCACACATTGGTAAGAAACTTGCCCAATTAATATGAGTTAGTGGTACAGCCCAGTCTCCTAGGCAGTCCTCAGAACTTAGGGTCTAAAAGCATTGTAGATAAGAGTAATAGGATAGAGGTTGCTCATTATAAAGCACATTAAAAGTTTATAAAGATATTTGCGAAGAGTTGACTCATTGGAAAAGACTCTGATGCTGGGAGGGATTGGGGACAGGAGGAGAAGGGGACGACAGAGGATGAGATGGCTGGATGGCATCACTGACTCGATGGATGTGAGTCTGGGTGAACTCTGGGAGTTGGTGATGGACAGGGAGGCCTGGTGTGCTACGACTCATGGGGTCGCAAAGACTTGGACACGACTAAGCAACTGAACTGAACTGAAACCTGCAGAAATTGACTTAAGCACTAATGGTCTAGCTTTTAATAGAAGTTGCTTCTACAAGGAATGACTAAACTGATATTGGATACTTAATAGAGCTTACATGTACTAGATAAGTGCTTTACATTTCTAAAGTGAAGTGAAAGTTGCTCAGTCATGTCTGACTCTGCAACCTCATGGACTATATAGTCCATGCAATTCTCCAGGCCAGAATAATGGAGTGGGTAGCCTTTCCCTTCTCCAGGGGATCTTCCCAACCTAGGGATTGAATCCAGGTCTCCTCCATTGCAAGCAGATTCTTTACCAGCTGAGCCACAAAGGAAGACCTTAGGAATTCCCTTGATAGCCCTCAGAGAGAGGTACTACTGTTAACCCCATTTTGCATAGAGAGTTTTGATCTTGCCCCAAATCACTCAGCAGAGCCAGGATTTAAACCCACACGGAGTCTGTGCTGTTAACCAATAAGTTGTTTCTCTTTGTAAAAAGCCTGTGCTTCTAACTGGTGCATTACATTTGCTTTGCAAAACTAATAATTCTTCTTTGGATTAGTTTACTGTAAATTGAGGCTTCATTTGGAATTTAAAATAGAAATTTTATATATATTTATATATGCTATAGCCCATGGAATTTCAAAGAGTTGGACACGACTGAACACACACACACACGTACATACATACGCACACGTGTACATACATACATACACACACGGACACACATATATGCACATGTATATCTTAAATGTATGTGTAAACATTTAATATATAGGAAGCAGAAAACTAGAACAGGCTAAAACAAGTTTTTAAATGTTTTCTTCTAGGATCTCCTCATTAATTAACCCATTTCTCCAATATATGGTACCCTTGGCAGTTTTACGATTTGTCACAAATACAGTATGGTGACTAAATCAAAGAACAAAGATCTATATCTATAATGAATGCTGTCCTCTAACAGATGAGTTAAATTAAGTCTTCCTGACTAGATTTAAAACTACCTGTTACTGTCATAAAGTCCTTGTTGTTTCCCAAATCTTTCTGTACTGTTTCCAAAGCCTGCTGTATCCCACTTCATCTAATTCTTATTTTATTCTTTAAAACTCAGTTCAGATTTTACTTCTGCCAAGAAGCATTCCTTGATATATACACACACACACACACACACACACACACACACACGTACTCTTTCCCCTTGTTAATGAATCCTGTCTGCTTTATAGCTCCCTAATTACCTCATGACACTGTAATGCATTTTCTTTCTTGTCTATTTCCTACGTCTGTGTCCCAGCCTCTGTCAATGTGCCTTTTACTCTGCTGTTGTTTAGTCGCTCGGTCGTGTCCAACTCTTTGTGGTTCCATGGACTTTAGCCCGCCAGGCTTCTCTGGAAATCCATGTATGTGCTCAGTCACTTCAGTTGTGTCTGATTCTTTGCAGTCCCATGGACTAGCCCACCAGGTTTTTCTGTCCACACGGGTTCTCTAGACAGGAATACTAGAGTGAATTGCCATGCCCTCCCCAGAGGATCTTCCCAACACAGGGATAGAACCCAGATCTCCCTCATTGCAGGCAGATTCTTTGCCGTCTGAGCCACCAGGGAAGCTCAGAAGTCCATGGGATTTCACAGGCAAGAATATTGGAGTGGATTGCCATTTCCTTCTCGAAGGGATCTTCCCAGTCCAGGGATTGAACCTACCTGTCTTACATCTGCTGCATTGCAGACAGAGCCTTTACCATTGAGCCACCAGGAAAGCTTGCTTTCACTCTGTGTATGTCTTTTAATTGATATGAAGAGAGAAGGGGAGCAAGGGGGTAAAAATTTCTGCATTGTCAACCAAGTCTAAAGACAAGCCATGAAAAGAAATATTGTACTTCTATTACAGATGACTTGTTTCTTTTGTATATAAAGAGCTCCTGCACATCATTTTAAAAGGCCAATAACCAGTAATTAAAAAGCTTCAGAGCAAAAGAAACCAACCACAAAATTAAAAGGAAACCTACTGAATGGGAGAAAATATTTGCAAATCATGTATCTGATAAAGAGTTAATTTCCAAAATATATACAGAACTCATACAGCTCAATGACCAAACAAAGCATACAATTCAATTAAAACTGGACAGAAGAGCTAAATAGATATTTTTTCAAAGAAGACATGCAGATGGCTAACAGATATCAAAAATACGTTCAATATCACTTATCATCCGGGAAATGCAAATCAAAACCACAAAGTATTATTTGATGCCTGTTAGAATGGCTGATCGGAGAAGACACTGGCACCCCACTCCAGTACTCTTGCCTGGAAAATCCATGGACGGAGGAGCCTGGTAGGCTGCAGTCCATGGGGTCGAGAAGAGTCAGACACCACTGAGCGACTTCACTTTCACTTTTCACTTTCATGCATTGGAGAAGGAAATGGCAACCCACTCCAGTGTTCTTGCCTGGAGAATCCCAGGGACGGGGGAGCCTGGTGGGCTGCCGTCTGTGGGGTCACACAGAGTTGAACATGACTGAAACGACTTAGCAGCAGCAGCAGAATGGCTGATATCAAGAAGACTAGAAATAACAAGTGTTGGCAAGGATGTGGAGAAAAGAAAACCATTACTCAATGTTGACTGGTGTAGCCACTATGGAAAACAGTGTGGAGTTTTGTCAAAAAAATAAAAGTAGAACTACCATATGATCCATCAATTCCACTCCTGGATATGGCTCTGAAGGAAAACAAAAACACTAACTTGAAAAGATAATATACACCCCATTTTCATTACAGCTGCTGCTGCTGCTGCTAAGTCACTGCAGTTGTGTCTGACTCTCTGTGACCCCAGAGACGGCACCCCACCAGGCTCCACCATCCTTGGGATTCTCCAGGCAAGAATACTGGAGTGGGTTGCCATTTCCTTCTCCAATGAATGAAAGTGAAAAGTGAAAGTGAAGTCGCTCAGTCATGTCTGACTCCTAGCAACCCCATGGACTGCAGCCCACCAGGCTTCTAGGTCCATGGGATTCTCCAGGCAAGAGTACTGGAGTGGGTTGACATTGCCTTCTCTGGTTCATTTCAGCATTATTTACAGTAACCAAGATAGGAAAACAACGTAAGTGTCCATCAATAGACGACTGGATAAAGAAGTGTTTTTTATACACACACACATACATACATACATACATATGTACACATGCACACACAAACATAATGGAATAATATTCAGCCATTAAAAAGAAATCTTTCCATTTGTATCAACATGGATGGACCACAAGGGCATTATGCTAAGTGAAATGAATCAGAAAAAAACAAATACAGTGTAATCTTATTTATGTGTAGACGCTTAAAAACAAAAGCTCAAAAATAACAGAGAACAGATTAGTGGTTGCCAGAGGTTGGGGTTGTGGCAGGCGTGGCCAAAAAGGTGCAAACTTCTAGTTATAAATAAGAGGTGATATGATTTACAGGATAGTGACTATAGTTAATAATATTATATTGCATGTTTGAGAGTTGCTGAGAGTAGATTTTAAAATTTGTCCTTACAAGAAGAAAATTCATAACTATATATGGTTCAGTTCAGTTCAGTCGCTCAGTCGTGTCCGACTCCCCGAGACCCCATGAACTGCAGCACACCAGGCCTCCCTGTCCATCACCAACTCCCAGAGTCCACCCAAACCCATGTCAACTGAGTCGGTGATGCCATCCAGCCATCTCTTCCTCTGTCTTCCCCTTCTCCTTCTGCCCTCAATCTTTCCCAGCATCAGGGTCTTTTCAAATGAGTCATTTCTTTGCATCAGGTGGCCAAAATGTTGGAGTTTCAGCTTTAGCATCAGGCCTTCCAACGAACACCCAGGGCTGATCTCCTTCAGAATGGACTGGTTGGATCTCCTTGCAGTCCAAGGGACTCTCAAGAGTCTTCTCCAACACCACAGTTCAAAAGCATCAATTCTTCAACGCTCAGCTTTCTTTATAGTCCAACTCTCACATCCAAACATGACCACTGGAAAAACCATAGCCTTGACTAGACGGACCTTTGTTGACAAAGTAATGTCTCTGCTTTTCAATATGCTGTCTATGTTGATCATAGCTTTTCTTCCAAGGAGTGAGCATCTTTTAATTTCATGGCTGTGGTCACCATCTGCAGTGATTTTGGAGCCCAAAAAAATAAAGTCTGACACTGTTTCCACTGTTTCCCCATCTATTTCCCATGAAGTGATGGGACCAGATGCCATGATCTTCGTTTTCTGAATGTTGAGCTTTAAGCCAACTTTTTCACTCTCCTCTTTCACTTTCATCAAGAGGCTCATCTTCACTTTTGGCCATAAGGGTGATGTCATCTGCATATCTGAGGTTATTGATATTTCTCCCAGCAGTCTTGATTCCAGCTTGTGCTTCATCCAGCCCAGCGCTTCTCATGATGTATTCTGCATATAAGTTAAATAAGCAGGGTGACAATATACAGCCTTGATGTACTCCTTTTCCTATTTGGAACCAGTCTGTTGTTCCATGTCCAGTTCTAACTGTTGCTTCCTGACCTGCGTATAGGTTTCTCAAGCTGCAGGTCAGGTGGTCTGGTATTCCCATGTCTTTCAGAATTTTCCACAGTGTATTGTGATCCACACAGTCAAAGGAGAAAAAAGCAGAATAGATGTTTTTAAAACTGGAACTCTTGCTTTTTCGATGATCCAGCGGATGTTGTCAATTTGATCTCTGGTTCCTCTGCCTTTTCTAAAACCAGCTTGAACATCAGGAAGTTCACGGTTCACATATTGCTGAAGCCTGGCTTGGAGAATTTTGAGCATTACTTTGATAGTGTGTGAGATGAGTGCAATTGTGTGGTAGTTTGAGCATTCTTTGGGATTGCCTTTCTTTGGGATTGGAATGAAAGCTGACCTTTTCCAGTCCTGTGGCCACTGCTGAGTTTTCCAAATTTGCTGGCATATTGAGTGCAGCACTTTCACAGCATCATCTTTCAGGATTTGAAATAGCTCCACTGGAATTCCATCATCTCCACTAGCTTTGTTCATAGTGATGCTTTCTAAGGCCCACTTGACTTCACATTCCAGGATGTCTGGCTCTTTGTGAGTCATCACACCATCATGATTATCTGGGTCGTCAAGATCTTTTTTGTATATACGATAACAGATGTTAACTTCAGACCTACTGTGTTGATCATTATGCAGTATATACAAGTATTGACTCATATGTTGTACACCTGAAACTCATATGTTGTATGTCAATTATACCTCAATTTTTTAAAAGGCAGGGGCCAGTCAAGGGAAAGGATAAATAGGCAATTCATAGAAAGAAAGGGAGAAATATCCCCTAACCATATTAAAAGATTATCAATCTCAGAAGTAATAGAAGTGCAAATTAAAACTATTCTGAAATATAATTTTTAACCTTCCAGATTATTTAAGACCAAAAAGTTGATGCAGTAGGGAAACAGACATACTATGCTAATGAGATTATAAATTAATAATAGAACCTCTGAGAGTCACTTGGCATTCTTCCAAAATTACAAGCACAGTTATTCTTCAACCTACCAATTACTATTTACAGGAATTTATCACACGATTTTCCACCTTTTAATTTTGTATCAGGTGTATGTACCACCTATTTTCAAAAATAATTTTAAAAATAAAAGCAATGGAAAATTACAAAGAAAAATGTGGATTGTTTTGGCAATGTAAAAGTTTAGCTCTGTTACAAAATGTATCACAAAAAGAAAGTCACCAGCAGTGGGCAAAATAAGAACACATGTGTTTTAACATGCTGGATGCTTTTTACATGTATTACTTAATCCTAAATCCTCTGTGAAATACAAAGTTTTAACTATATTATATAGAAAGAAGAAATTAAGTGAGAGATCAGCATTCAGCTAGTAAGGGACAAAAGGTGTATTTGAACTCAAGTCTTTCTGATTTTAAAGGGTTTTACTTTTTTTTCCTTCAATCCATACTGCTTCCAACTAGTGATCATTTTACATTAACAAAAGTACAACTGTGCCTTAACAGTCATCAGCAGCAATTACCTGAAATGTCTACAAGGTGGAAATGTTGGGTGATAGTAGACATTTTTTTCTCTATAAACATGGTACTACACTATCCAAGTGGAATATTTAAATATAGTCTATTTTGCAGTAATGATATTTTTCTTTAGTTATTTGTTACATAGCCAGCTAGAATGTTTTAAGTATTTAATGTTCCTCTGTTATAATAGTACTTAATATGTTTTTATGTGCCAAATGATATTCATTTTAAATCTTTTAAGCAAATAATATCACAGGTGTTTGCAATTATAATCTGTATTTTAGAAATGAGGAAATGAGCATGGAGATTAAAACAATAGCTTATTCAGAGTGGTACAATTAGTAGAGCTAGAATTCAAGCCTAGATAGTTACTACTCTGTTTTGAAAAAAGAAACAGGTTTACCAGTGTGATTTTGTTTATGTAACTTTTACCTACACATAAACTTAAGAATCCTCTTTTTAGTGAAATTTTATTAGTTGGAAGTCTCTTGGACTATATACTCCCTAATTTCCAGATTAATATGTAAATAGAGAAAAACAAGGACATTATGTCTTAAAATCTTAAGTGTGAATTAAAATACTAGTGGCCCGAATTTTATTCTTTGTGATAGAAAACATCTTAGATCCTCTCTTGAGAGTTCAAACTTTCTCACCCACCCTTCTGTGTTTAAAGTTACATATCTTAAGTTGTTTGCATTTCATCATGGAAACATTGACCTTAACGGAATGTCACGTTTATTACTCTGTGACATATCTCGGACATATGAGAAAAATGGAATAAATTAGTAACAGTCTGTTTTCTTTAGTTGCAGAACTTGAAGTGAAAACCAGAGAAAAATTAGAAGCTGCAAAAAAAAAAACAAGCTTTGAAATTGCAGAGCTTAAAGAGAGATTAAAAGCAAGTCGTGAAACCATAAATTGTTTAAAAAATGAAATCAGGAAATTGGAAGAAGATGATCAGACAAAAGAAATATAAACAGTTCTGAAGACAACTTGATAGTAAGCTAAGCTGAAAATAAGGTGGGCTTTAAAGGAGAGATGGACTACAGATGCCATGTGTTTCTAAGAGGAAGTTTGTATATAGTTGTCGACCATAGATTTTTCAGCAATGGGGTCAAAGTATTTGTACTTTACCAGCAATCTTTAATGTGAAATATATGTGTATAATAAGAATGAATGGTGTATAGGTATTTTACCAACCCATTTTGGAGTAGTTCTGTGATGTTAAGCACAATTTTAAAACATTTTTATTGCATTGTATGTATAGCTTATCCTTTTGACAGGCATTGAAATTTCATTATAAAGTATAACTTATACAAATTTTGTACTTCCCCTAGTAGTTAGAATTAGTCGTAAAATTAACATGTATATTAAATTTTTACCTCCCCCATCCCAGCTCTTTTGTATCTGATGTGCCCAGTGTCCAGTAAGCACTGAATAAATGTAGTCTGCATATGCTATTTCCGCCTCTTGGGTTTCTTTGTCTTGAAGCCCGTGGAACTCTCTCATTACGATTAATGTATCTCCATAGTATTGTGACCATGTATCTCTGATTTGCAGTCATTGTAACATACCAAAGCTCTCAGATGGCCAAGATCATATCTGAAGTATTGTTCTGCCTAACTACCGCAGTGTCATTAGTTTTCACATAGAATAATATTCAATCCCTTGTGCATGTTCCAAAGACACACAGGATGCATCTATGCAGCAATTTCGTACACTACCCCTGCTTTCTCTACCTTCTCTCTCAGGCTGTCTTGTTCAAATCCACATGGTGAGTCCTCTACTTTTTTTTTTTCCCCTGACTGTGCTGGGTGTTAGTTTTAGCATAAGGGATCTAGTTTCCTGACCGCGGATCAAACCCAAGGCCCCTACCCTGGAAGCACAGAGTCTTAGCCACTGGACCACCAGGGACATCCCAGCCCTGTACTTCTGAGTCATCTAATTTGAACACTAGTGGTACTTAATTTTTAAGGCCTTTTTGGCTAACCCATCTTGGCAACCTAGGAACAACAGTAAGTAGGAAAGTATTTTGGAAAACGTAATACTAATATGTTACAAGTTCCTAAAAATGGAAGCTATGCCTGTGCCTAATGCAGATTCTTTACCTTCTGGAGAGTGATAACTAGGCACTAGTACTTTAAGATACTTTTAATCTATCTGCCTTGGTGGACTGGTTACTTTTTTACCTTATTGCTTTATTTTTTTAGGTTGTGATATTTATAAACATTATGGAGGTATGCAAAACTCTCTGTGGTCTGAAATTTCTGCCAGGGGATCTGGTTGGGGGTGTTGAAGATGGCACTTCTAGTTATGCCAGGCATCATTCAACTTTACCCTACTGCTAGCCCAGTGCCCACAGTGTGGGGTAGGCTTGGGGATAGATCAGAAAAAACAACGGGAAAGTCCCATTCTACTTGAACCCTGACATGGGAGATCATCCCTCCATTATTCCATTAGATTAGCCCCTAAGAATGTATTCATAAAGCTAAAGTTCATAGAGGTAATTCGGACTTTATGCATGGATGAATACAAGAGTTTAAAATACATAATCATGAGTCGATCTAGCCCTTTGTCAGGTCTTATTTCTGTTTTGGCTTAAAGTAAGATCTTCCATAAGTATGCAAAGAATCCTTATAATCAAAATAACAAGAACAACCCAGTTTTTGAATGAACAAAGGATTAAATTGACATTTATCCAAAGAAATACAAATGGCTAGTAAGTACATGCGGAGAAGGCAATGGCACCCCACTCCAGTACTCTTGCCTGGAAAATCCCATGGACAGAGGAGCCTGGTAGGCTGCAGTCCATGGGGTCACTAAGAGTCGGACATGACTGAGCGACTTCACTTTCACTTTTCACTTTCATGCATTGGAGAAGGAAATGGCAACCCACTCCAGTGTTCTTGCCTGGAGAATCCCAGGGACAGGGGAGCCTGGTGGGCTGCCGTCTATGGGGTCACACAGAGTCGGACACGACTTAAGCGACTTAGCAGTAAGTACATGAAGGGATGCCCAGCATCTTTGGTCATTACGTAAATGCAAAGCCAAACCGCAACAAGAGACCATTTTACACCCACCAGGATGCCTGTAATTTTAAACAAAACCAAAAGCAAGTTGGTGAGGATATGAAGAAATTATGAAACTCATACATTGCTGACAGTAATGTAAAATGGTGCAGCCACTTTGAAAAATAGTTTGGCTATATCTCAAGGAGTTAAGACTGGTTACTCTAATGACCCAGCAATTACACTCCTAGATGTGTACCAAAGAGAAATGAAAACATTAAATGAAAACTTGAATGTACATGTGTGTTCATGGCAGAATTCTTTATGATAGTCAAATAGGAAGCAACACATACATTCATTAACTGATGAATGAATGAGTAAAAATAGTATATCTAAACCATGGAATAGTATTCATTCAGAAGAAGGAAATAAGTACTGACTGTGCTACAGAATGAACGAATCTTGAAAACATATGCCAAGTGAAAGAAGCCAGACAGAAGCCACATACTCTATGATTCCACTGATATGAAATGTCCAGAGTAGGCAAATCTGTTAAACAAAAAACAGTTGATTTGATGTTGCCAGGTGATGTGAAGGGGATTTCCAATTTGGGGTGATGAAGTTTTCTGGAATTAGTGATGATGATTGCACAATCTTGTGCATATATTAAATCCTCAATTGTACATTTTTACAATGATTTCAGTGAGTACTATGTGAATTTTATTTCAAAATATTTTTTAAACATTTAAGTAGCAAATTCTGTTTAGAATGATAAAAACTTTTAAAATATTCTACCATGTCTTGATTTCTACTTCCTCATTCTTCTACAAATAGAAGAGAATATTTACCAAAGATTAAAGTGAAAGTCATTCAGTCATGTCCAACTCTTTGCAACCCCATGGACTATACAGTCTATGGAATTCTCCAGGCCAGAATACTGGAGTGGGTAGCCTTTCCCTTCTCCAGGGGATATTCCCAACCCAGGGATCAAACCCAGGTCTCCCACATTGCAGGTGGATTCTTTACCAACTGAGCCACAAGGGAAGTCCCCAAACAGTGGAGTGGGTAGTCTATCCCTTCTCCAGGGGATCTTCCCAACCCAGGAATCGAACCAGTGTCTCCTGCCTTGCAGGCAGATTCTTTACCAACCAAGGTATCAGGGAAGCCCACCAAAGATTAATTCATTGAGATAAACATGAAGAATACTTAAAGGAAACTCATCTAATTAGGCAGCTCACTTCTTTAAAGATCAAAGTATAAGTCTCATTGTTCTAAGAAATGTGGTAGGCGCTGCTATCCATATTTTATAGGTAGGAGATTAAGGGACTGTAGCTAGATGCTGAGTCGACAATGAGACCATCTTTCTGCCTCAATAATACTTCTCATATTCAGTCTCAGCATTTTTAATTGCTTGAGGCTCATGTCTAATATTCCTCAAATCTCCTTTCTTTACTAAATGGAGTAATTTAAGACTTTATGAACATCAGGTGGCATGAATGTGAAACTGAGATAAGAAACAGGTAAGAAAATTCTGGTGTTTAAAAATAGTAACGTAAGAAAATCTAAGAAATCCCTTAGAAGAAATGGAGTAGCCATCATGGTCAACAAAAGAGTCCTAAATACAGTACTTGGATGAATCTCAAAAATGACAGATTGATCTCTGTTCGTTTCCAAGGCAAATCATTCAATATCACAGTAATCCAAGTCTATGCCCCAACCAGTAACGCTGAAGAAGCTAAGTTGAACGGTTCTATGAAGACCTACAAGACCTTTTAGAACTAACACCCAAAAAAGATGTCCTTTTCATTATAGGGGACTGGAATGCAAAAGTAGGAAGTCAAGAAACACCTGGGGTAACAGGCAAATTTGGCCTTGGAATATGGAATGAAGCAGGGCAAAGGCTAATAGAGTTTTGCCAAGAAAATGCACTGGTCATAACAAACACCCTCATCCAACAACAAAAGAGAAGACTCTACACATGGACATCACCAGATGGTCAACACCGAAATCAGATTGATTATATAGTTTGCAGCCAAAGATGGAGAAGCTCTATACAGTCAGAAAAAACAAGACCCGTAGCTGACTGTGGCTCAGATCATGAACTTATTGCCAAATTCAGACTGAAATTGAAGAAAGTAGGGAAAACCACTAGACCATTCTGGTATGACCTAAATAAAATCATATGATTATACAATGGAAGTGAGAAATAGATTTAAGGGACTAGATCTGATAGAGTGCCTGATGAACTATGGATGGAGGTTCGTGACATTGTACAGGAGACAGGGATCAAGACCATCCCTTTGGAAAAGAAATGCAAAAAAGCAAAATAGCTGTCTGGGGAGGCCTTACAAATAGCTGTGAAAAGAAGAAAAGTGAAAAGCAAAGGAGAAAAGGAAGTATATAAGCATCTGAATGCAGAGTTCCAAAGAATAGCAAGGAGAGATAAGAAAACCTTCCTCAGTGATCAATGCAAAGAAATAGAGGAAAACAACAGATGGGAAAGACTAGAGATCTCTTCAAGAAAATTAGAGATACCAAGGGAACATTTCATGCAAAGATGGGCTTGATAAAGGACAGAAATGTCCTTCTAACAGGAGCAGAAGCTATTAAGAAGAGGTGGCAAGAATACACAGAAGAATTGTACAAAAAAAATCTTGACAATCCAGATAATCACTATGGTGAGATCACTCACCTAGAGCCAGACATCCTGGAATGTGAAGTCAAGTGGGCCTTAGAAAGCATCACTATGAACAAAGCTAGTGGAGGTGATGGAATTCCAGTTGAGCTATTTCAAATCCTAAAGATGATGCTGTGAAAGTGCTGCACTCTGGGTTTCAAAACCCGGTGGCCGCCCAGGCAGAAAACAAGGGAGGAGGGCACCCTGCTGCCCTTTCATGGCAGCATCTGTGGCTGTCCTGCTGAGGGGGCCTTTCCATGGGGACCGTGTGCAGTACAAGTTTGGTGTTTTGGAACCGAATAATTAGAACGTGTAAAAATTGTAAATGATGTGGTGGTTTGATTCAAACAAAACAAAACAAAAAAAAAGAAAGTGCTGCACTCAATATGCCAGCAAATTTGGAAAACTCAGCAGTGGCCACAGGACTGGAAAAGGTCAGCTTTCATTCCAATCCCAAAGAAAGGCAATCCCAAAGAATGCTCAAACTACCACACAATTGCAGTCATCTCACACACTATCAAAGTAATGCTCAAAATTCTCCAAGCCAGGCTTCAGCAATACGTGAACTGTGAACTTCCAGATTTTCAGGCTGGTGTTAGAAAAGGCAGAGGAACCAGAGATCAAATTGCCAACATCCGCTGGATCATCGAAAAAGGAAGAGAGTTACAGAAAAACATCTACTTCTGCTTTATTGACTATACCAAAGCCTTTGACTGTGTGGATCATAATCAACTGTGGAAAATTCTGAAAGACATGGGAATACCAGACCACCTGACCTGCCTCTCGAGAAATCTGTATGCAGGTCAGGAAGCAACAGTTAGAACTGGACATGGAACAACAAACTGGTTCCAAATAGGAAAAGGAGTACGTCAAGGCTGTATATTGTCACCCTGTTTATTTAACTTATATGCAGAGTACATCATGAGAAATGCTGGGCTGGATGAAGCACAAGCTGGAATCAAGACTGCTGGGAGAAATATCAATAACCTCAGATATGCAGATGACATCACCCTTATGGTAGAAAGTGAAGAGGAACTAAAAAGCCTCTTGATGAAAGTGAAAGAGGAGAGTGAAAAAGTTGGCTTAAAGCTCAACATTCAGAAAAAGAAGATCATGCCATCTGGCCTCATCACTTCATGGGAAATAGATGGGGAAACAGTGGAAACAGTGTCAGACTTTATTTTTTTGGTCTCCAAATCACTGCAGATGGTAATTGTAGCCATGAAATTAAAAGACGCTTACTCCTTGGAAGGAAAGTTATGACCAGTCTTGATAGCATATTCAAAAGCAGAGACATTACTTTGCCAACAAAGGTCCGTCTAGTCAAGGGTATGGGTTTTCCAGTAGTCATGTATGGATGTGAGATTTGGACTGTGAAGAAAGCTGAGCACCGAGGAATTGATGCTTTTGAACTGTGGTGTTGGAGAAGACTCTTGAGAGTCCCTTGGACTGCAAGGAGATCCAACCAGTCCATTCTGAAGGAGATCAGCCCTGGGATTTCTTTGGAAGGCCTGATGCTAAAGCTGAAACTCCAGTACTTTGGCCACCTCATGCGAAGAGTTGACTCATTGGAAAAGACTCTGATGCTGGGAGGGATTGGGGGCAGGAGGAGAAGGGACGACAGAGGATGAGATGGCTGAATGGCATCACCAAGTCAATGGACATGAGTTTGGGTGAACTCCGGAAGTTGGTGATGGACAGGGAGGCCTGGCGTGCTGCAGTTCATGGGCTTGCAAACAGTCAGACACAACTGAGCGACTGAACTGAACTGAACTAAAGAAAATCTAAGAAAATTATGGTGTTAAGTCCTGTTTGATGGAATATCAAAGAGGTATTTGAAATCTCTAGTGAGGACATTTCAGGTACTTACTTCTTAGCATTACCCCAAATGTCCCCAGCTGATTTTTGTCTTTGGTTCAAAAAAATGAAAAAAAAGTTGTAGACTTCAAGTTCTTAAGGTTGAAACCAGAGAAAATGAGATTATACAGGGACTAGCTAGAAAAACGGAGAAGGCAACGGCACTCCACTCCAGTACTCTTGCCTGGAAAATCTCACGGATGGAGGAGCCTGGTAGGCTGTAGTCCATGGGGTCGCTAAGAGTCAGACATGACTGAGCAACTTCACTTTCACTTTTCACTTTCATGCATTGGAGAAGGCAATGGCAACCCACTCAGTGTTCTTGCCTGGAGAATCCCAGGGATGGGGGAGCCTGGTGGGCTGCCGTCTGTGGGGTCGCACAGAGTCGGACACGACTGAAGCAACTTAGCAGCAGCAGCAGTAGCTAGAAAAAACATGAGTAAAAAAAAAAAAGAAAAAACATGAGTAAATATTTTCCTGGAAAGAACTTGTAAAACACAATCGGAAACCTGAAATCCTGAAGTTCTGGATCTCAAATGAGTTTAGGAATCTCTTGGCATGTGCTTTGAATCTGGGGAAATGGGAGATGGTAGAGGGGAATAGGGCACATAGGTAAAGCAAGATAGACCATATGTTGATCATTTCTGAGGTTGCACAATGGGACATGGGAATTACTCCCTCTACTTTTATAAGTGCTTAAAATTTTCCATAATAATGGGGACTTCTTTAATGTTAGGGGGAAAAAAGTTAAAAAAATTTTTTTCTTCTCCTTAAAGTCAAGAACTGATAAAGAATAGTCATTTTAATCACAGTGCACTTTCTCAGAAGATATAGCTTCCGATCACATTGTTTGCATGTTTACCTCTATTTTAATTTTAATAATTCTAGAAAATTTTTTACTCTTGATCTCTAAATAAAAGTCTGGAAGGATGGGTGGGAAGTAAGGAAGAAGGAAAAAAGAAAAGAAGGAGATAGAAAGAAACCCCCCAACAGAGATTTTTAAGTACAGAGTCCCAAGTTTTATTCCCAGAAATTTGATTGACTACATCTAGAACCCATTCTAGACGTAGCAATTTGTACTTATACAAAACATCCAAGTGATTTGAGAAACTGTCATAGTAGTATAACTTCCCAGGTGGCTCAGTGGTAAAGAATCCACCTGCCAATGTAGGAAACACAGAAGACTCTGGGTCAGGAAGATCCCCTGGAGGAGGAAATGGCAACCCACTCCAGTATTCTTGCCCAGGAAATCTCATGGACAGAGGAGCCTGGTGGGCTAGTCCATGGAGTTTCAAAGAGTTGGACAGAGCTGAGCACACACATTCATTCATAGTGATTTGGCTTGATAAACTGGTACACACAGTACTTCTAGATGGGGGATAAAACAAAAATAGTTAAAAGGAAAATAGTTATATATGTGTCTAATTCCTTAATGATAAAAACATTCTTAGAAATCATTAAGGAAGACAAATAAACCACTGGCAAAAGGAACAAATATAAAAACAGATAGTGCACTAAAGAGGACGTGAAAGTGGCCTATACTTATACCTGCTCTCACTAAGTCCTACTAGATTTTTGGGGGGGGGGTGCTGCACCATGTGGCATGGGATCTTTATTCCAAGACCAGCAATCAAACCTGAGTCCCCTGCATTGAAAAGCACAGTTTTAATTGCTGGACTGCCAGGGAAGTTCCCTTGATCCCACTAAGTCTTAAGAATATGCACATTTAAATAGCAAGTTTTCTCATCCATTTAGAATGAGAAAAATGTCTACGATAAGTGTTGATAATCAGAGAAGACGATCACTGATGATACCAAAGGAGAGACCAGACATGGAAGCCAGTTCACAGATGAAGATGGTTGATCTTTTATCTGAATTCAAATTTATCTAGACATTTTACTTTTTACTTGCTAAATCTGACATCTCCATCTATATAAGATGAGAAAGATTTTTTTAAAAAACAAAAAGACTGCCCAGTGCTAGCTAGAGAGTGAGGAAGCATCTGCTTTCGTACAATGGTGAGATTATAAATTGGTTCAACATTTTGGAGAATAATTTGGCACTGTCTACTAAAATACTCTTTGAGCCAGCAATCTTACTTTTAAAATTTACATTTGTACACCTAACTTTTTATTGAAGCAGTTAGTTTTAAGAAGGTATTATTTAGAAACATTTACCCAAATATGCAAGATATATAAAAGGATGTTCACTGCAGTATTGTTTACATATCCAAAAATTGGAAACAAGGTAAATGCCCATCAATAGGAATGGCATAAATTATGATATCGTGATATGATGGACTCCCCTGTAGCTGTCAAAATGGATAAAGCACATGTGTATTCTGTGACATGAAAAAATACCTGGATTATAGTGGTTGGTTAGCAAAAATTCATGTCGATGTATGGCGAAAACCGCCACAATATTGTAAAGTAATTAACCTCCAATTAAAATTAATAATTAAATTAATTTAAATAAATTAAGTAATTTAAAAGAAAAAAGAAAACAAACAAAAAGACAATTTGCAAAACAGTGTTCATGATTCCATTTTTTGTAAATAATATTACATTAGTGTATAGAGAGAAAGCTTGACTTGGAGGAGACGGTAGGAAAAGGAATGGGATTGTCACTATCTACATTATGTGTGTGCATGTTTAGAATTTTTTACAATAAGAGTGCATTTTATTTGCATTAAAGAGAATTTTAAAGTAGTTCAAAACTTATATGAAAAGGAAAAATTGATGTGTTTTTTAAATTTTTATTGGAGTATAGTTGATTTACAATGTGTTACTTTCTGCTATACAAAAACCATTATCTTTTCATTATCAGAACATTGCTTTCTATGAACCAGATTATTATGAAATGTCATGTGACAGAGAAATGAAATGTGACCTGTGAATGAAGCAAGAAGCTCTTGGGGCAGGGCTTCTGGAACTTTGCTGAAGGAGCTTATGGGTAAGGTCCTTGCTCTTCACTACATCATCCAGTAAATGAGATAAATAATATTGTGATCCTGATGTAAAAATAGGCAGTGGGGTTTATCTGTCTTCTGTCCCAGCCTGGACTCTCTGATCTGGATTTTTAATTTCTTTAGTTATATTTAAAATGTATTTATTTATTTAATTTATTTGGCTCACTGGATCTTAATTGCAGCATGCAAACTCTTAGTTGTGGCTTGTGGAATCTAATTCCCTGACCAGGGATTGAACCCAGTCCCCCTGCATTGAGAGCATGGAGTCTTAGCCACTGGACCACCAGGGAAGTCCTTCTTTAGTTATATTTAATTAAAACAGTTTTTAATGACTTAACTACCTAGATTCCAGTAGCCTGTGTAATATGCCCCATGACATCCCTAACTCTGGGTAGCCTCCCCCACCCCAATGTGTTTACTTTCTCACTTTCACTTTCTACCCTCCCTAGCTTACCTGCTCTCTGTTCTCCACCAGGCTTCATTGCTCTTCAGTAATTCCTTATCTACCCCTAGTGAATTCCTCATCCATGCTGTTTGAAAATTTTTGGTCAACTGGATCACCACTCCGCTTATTCACCAAATTAATAGAGTCCTAAAACTGGAAAGGTAGCTTAGAAAACATCTAATTCAATTCCCTCATTTGGTGAAAGAGAAAAACTGGCTTAAAACTCAACATTCAGAAAAAGAAGATCATGGCATCCAGTCCTATCACTTCATGACAAATAAATGGGGAAACAATGCAAACAGTAACAGACTTTAATGTTTTAGGCTCCAAAATCACTGCAGATGGTGACTGCAGCCATGAAATTAAAAGACGCTCCTTGGAAGAAAAGCTATGACCAACCTAGACAGCATATTAAAAAGCAGAGACATTACTTTGCCAACAAAGGTCTGTCTAGTCAAAGCTATGGTTTTTCCAGTAGTCCTGTATGGATGTGTAAAGCAAGCTGAGCAACTGAAGAATTGACGCTTTTGAACTGTGGTGTTGAAGAAGTCTCTTGAGAGTCCCTTGGACAGCAAGAAGATCAAACTAGTCCATCCTAAAGGAAATCAGTCCTGAATATTCATTGGAAGGACTGATGCTGAAGCTGAAGCTTCAATACTTTGACCACCTGATGCGGAGAGCTGACTACTTGGAAAAGATCCCGATGCTGGCAAAGAGTGAAGGTAGGAGGAGAAGGGGACGATAGAGGATACGATGGTTGGATGGTATCACCAATTCGATGGACATGAGTTTAAGTAAGCTCTGGGAGTTGGTGATGGACAGGGAAGCCTGGTGTGCTGCAGTCCATGGAGTCTCAAAGAGTCAGATACTACTGAGTGACTGAGCTGAACTGCAAGTCTTGCATATATTAAATGACTTGCAAAGTCACACAGTCCACTGGGGCCAGAGGTAGAATTTGAACTCAGTATCCATTGACTGAGGAGTCATGGTACATCACTGTATAGCTCCACTAAGGCTTAGAGGGGAGGGTATGAATTGATAGTTTACTTGGAGAGAAGTTTCTCAAGAAAGAAGGAATCTAAGTTGCAGTATACACTGATACTGATACAGTCAAAGCCCTATCATCAATTTTTTGGTTTATTCCCCTTCCAGTTTATCTGGCCAAATCATGATCTCGAAATTAATGAGAATTGTCACCCCTACTTAGTTTAATAATATGCATGAATTGAAACCACAAGTCTATTTACTCTTATTGTGCACATCAGCAGATGACCTCAATTCTTATGTCATCGAGATCATGGATGCCATTCAAACGGATCCCATAAACTTCTAGCCATACAAAATTTCTCTTTGTTATCACCAAATCCTCCTTTCTTTCATCTCCCTAATGTTCTTCTCATCTGTAGTTGTGGTTTCAATTTGTACTATGTACTACTGCAAATTTACAATTAGGGGAAAATCACTTCACTTTCCTGAGCCTCAGTTTACTTCAGTGTGAATATGACTGGACTACTCACCTCATGCAATTAAGTGAAATAGCACATATAAATATACTTTGAATGGTGGGAATAAAGACCATAATAATGTTAGTAGCTGCTCATAGAAATCCTCAACAAAATACTAGCAAACTAAATCCAGCAACATATAGAAAGAATTAAGTGATCTCATGATCAAGTGGAATTTATTCCAGGAATACAAAGCTGGCTCAGCATATAAAAATCAATCTGTGGCCGTCAGGGGACCAGTCTGGGTGTCTCGCAGGCCCCAGAGGGTGCAAAGTTGGGGCAGCGATTGAGGAGCAGGCACAGGGCCAGCCTGGAGTGTACCCCTGGAGGACTGGGGCTCCCCGGAACCACCTAGTGGAGACACGTGGGTGCCTTGGGGCCGATCCCCTGCAACAGCCACAGATATGTGGGTGTACTGGGAGGGAAGGAACTGAATGTAGTGTGAATGGGGGTCCCCCCAACTCCCGGTTGGGGCAGCCAGTCTGTAGCCAGATAGGGTCTGGACTTTGCAGAAGGGGATGGGTGGGAATTGACAAGCAAAGCTGGGGACTGGGAGGGTTGGAAGGGCAGGTGGTGAGCAAAGGGGCTGTACCCTGGCTGAGGTGGCCTCCCCAGAAGCTGCAGATCAGAGTCAAGAAATGAGTAGATCACTGTCTCATCAAATAGCACAAAAGGTACATCCTGCACAGGCACTGCATGGGAAAGCTAGAAGATGGAACGGAGTTTGACAGCACCCTGCCCTGGAACCAACCATTTGTCTTCTCTCTGGGCACAGGCCAGCTCATCAAGGGCTGGGACCAGGGGCTGCTAGGGATGTGTGAGGGGAAAAGCAGAAGCTGGTGATTCCATCAGAGCTGGGTTATGGAGCACAGGGAGCTCCCCCAAAGATTCCAAGTGGTGCAGCCTTGGTGTTCTAGGTGGAGCTGCTCAAAATCCAGCAATGTTCAGAACTGTAGCCAAACTGGAGAGGGGAGATGGAGAGGCCCCCATCAGGGACCAGGCTGTTTAAAGAAAGAAAAAAACCTTAACCCCCTCCTCCCCAAAAACAGTCTGTGAAATACACTGTTACGGGCTGAATGGTATATGAACTCAAAGTTCATATATTGAAGTCTTAACCCCTAGGACTTGTATTTGGAGATCAGGTCTTTGAATGGGGTAATTAAATTAAAATGAGTTCATTAGGGCGGGTCTAGTCCAATATGACTGGGTTCTTGTAAAAAGAGATTAGGAAGACCATGGGAAGACACAGGGAGAAGATGGCCATCTGCAAGCCAGGGAGGGAGAAAGGCCTCAGAAGAAACCAACCCTGTCAACAGCTTGATCTCAGGTGTCTAGCCTCCAGAAGTATGAGAAAAATTTCTGTTTTTTAAGTCACTCAGTCCATGGTAATTTGTTATGGCAGCCCTAGCCAACTAATATATACACCATATTAATAGAATAAAAGACAAAAGCCACATATGATCATCTGTATAGATGCAGAAAGAGATTTGACAAAATACAATACCTTCCTAAGATAAAAACTTTCAGCAAACTAGGGATATAAGGAAACTTCCTCAACCTGATAAAGGGCATTTATGAAAAACCCACAGTTAATATCATACATCACTGTGAAAGACTGGATGCTTTCCCCATAAGATCAGAAACAAAACAATGATGTTTGCTTTCACCATATCCATTCAACATTGTACTACTGGAGATTCTAGCTGAGGCAGTTAGGTAAGAAAATGAAAGAAAAGGCATCTAGATGAGAAAGGAAGAGGTAAAGCTACCTCTATTTGCAGATAACATGTTCTCGTACCTAGAAAATCCTAAGAAATACACATATATACACGGTATTAGAGCTAATAGATGAGTTTAGCAAGGTTGCAAGACACAAGATCAATATACAAAAATCAGTTATATTTCGATATACTAGTGATGAACTGAAAATAAAATTAAGAAAACAATTCCATTTATAATAGCATCAAAAAGATTGAAATACTTAGGAATATGACACCTAAAGCTTAACTAACTAAAGAAAAAAAAATAGATCAATTGGACTGTATCATTAAAAACTTTTATACTTTAAAGGACACTATCAAGAAAATAAAAAGACAACTCTTTTCTGGGAGAAAATACTTGCGAACTATATATCTGAAAAAGACACCAATTAAAAATTGGGGAAAATATTTGAATAGGCATTTCTCTAAAGAAATAAAGGTGGCCAATAAGTACATGAAAAGGTGTGCTTTTTGGGGTAATATATATTAATCATTTATCATTAGGGAAATCAGAACCAAAATGATGTATCAGTTCATAGTCACTAGAATCACTGTAATAAAAAATCAGGCAATAACAAGTGTTTGCAAAGGTGTGAAGAAATTGAAACTCTCATGTACTGTTGATGAGAATGTTAAATGGTACAGCTGCTAAGGAAAACAGTTTGGGGGTTCCAGAAAATTAAACATAGTGTTCTAGCAGTTCCACTCCTTGGTATATGCTGCTGCTGCTAAGTCGCTTCAGTCGTGTCCGACTCTGTGCGACCTCATAGACGGCAGCCCACCAGGCTCCCCCGTCCCTGGGATTCTCCAGGCAAGAACACTGGAGTGGGTTGCCATTTCCTTCTCCAATGCATGAAAGTGAAAAGTGAAAGTGAAGTCGCTCAGTCATGTCCAACTCCTAGCGACCCCATGGACTGCAGCCCACCAGGCCCCTCCATCCATGGGATTTTCCAGGCAAGAGTACCAGAGTGGGTTGCCATTGCCTTCTCCGTCCTTGGTATACACCTAAAAGAATTGTAAATACAGGTCCACACAAAAACTTGAACCTGACTATTTATAGCAGCATGATTCATAATAGCCAAAAGTGGAAACATCCCAAATGTCTATCAGCTGATGAATGAATAAATCAAACATGGTATATCGATATAATGGGTTATTATTCAGAATAAAAATGAATAAAATGCTGAAACCTTCTATAGTATGGATGAACCTTGTTACATTATGCTAAATGAAAGATGTCAGGCACAAAGGCCACATATTGTATCATCCCACTTATATGGAATGTCCAAAATAGGCAAATCCACAGAAGTAGAAAGTGATTAGGGGTTACCAGGGGAAGGCGTATGGGAGGTGGGGAGTGGTGGAGAAAGGATTTCTTTCGGGGATGATGAAACTGTTCTGGTATTAGATGATGGTGATGGTTGTACAAACTTGTGAATAAAAGTTACTGACCTGTACACTTTATGGTATGTGAATTATATCTCAATTTAAAAAACTAATAATGCTAAGTGTTACCATTTACTGAATGCTTCATGGCCCCACACTTAGCTAAGACAACCTAGTGAGCACATGTCTTTCTTCCTATTTAACAAATAAGAAAACCTAAGTTTCAGGAGATTAAGTGTTTTGCCAAGGAAGCACCTGAGCTGAGACATCTGAGCTGAGACTCAGGTCTAATTCCGAAGACCCAGCATTTAATCACTCCCAACACCAGGCTGCCCTGATCAAAGATTAATAGTTCCCATTACAGAACTCTGCTCAAGTGGCAGCCTGGAGGGGCAGGGAGTTTGGAGGAGAATAGATACATGTGTGAGTGTGGCTGAGTCCCTTCACTGTCCACCTGAAACTATCACAACATTGTTAATTTGCTACATACCCCAATACAAAATAAAAAGTTAAAAAATAATTATAAGGAAAGAATAAAATCTGTGACTAACCAAAAAAAAAAAATAGTTCCTGTTACATATCTGATAATACTCAAAGAGAATATTTATATGTGTGCATATACATAAACATTACTTCAATATATATGTGTCATACCAATATATAGAAAATATGCAATAATATAGATGTAGTATATATATGCAATAACATGTATACTATTATTATACTATATAATACAAAGTATATATTGATATGTAGTATATAATATATGTTCTATAATATTTATTACCCACAAATTAATCTTAAAAAATCAAGTCAATGCAATAGAAAAATGGGTAAAAAATATGATCAAGTAATTCACAAAAGGAAAAGTGCAAATGGTGTGAACTCAGTAGTATTCAGAGAAATACAGATTAATATAAGACTGTCCTCATTTATTATAATGACAACATTTAAAGATTTTTCATATACAATGTCACGGAGAGTGAAGGGAAATTGGTATTCATACATTGTTCAGTTCAGTTCAGTTCAGGACCACCCTGTCCAATCTTCTAGAACAGGGCTCCACAATGTTTTCTGAAAAAGACTAGATGTAAATATTTCAGGCTTTGCAGGCTATATACCCTCTGTCACTGCTGCTCAGCTCTGCTGTTGTAGCATGAAAGCATTTATTTTGAAACAGATGAACACTGTCTTCCAATGAAAATGTGTTTAATGACATTGAAATTTGAATGTCATATAAATTTTATATCACATAATTCTGTCCTTTTTTTTCAGACATTGAAAAATGTGAAAAAAACATCCTTAGTTCACAGGCCATACGAAAAGAGGCAGAAGACCAGATGCAGCCACAGGGCCGCAGTTTGCTGATCCTTTTAATATTTGCAAGATGAGGAATATACAAGAGTTGCCAACCCCAAGAGGGAGCTCTAGGATTTGTTCTGTGAATTCAGAGTAAAAACCTGAGATTGGGCCTTTGTAAGTGTCCCCAGTTAACTAAGTTAGTCCAAGTTACTCTATACAGTACAGATTTGCTGAAGAATTGTGAATCAAAAGCACATGAACTTATTCCTTCCATTTAATTTCACCAATGCTTGTCACCTTGCTGTTCCATGAGTGGCTACAAAAGTATTAAATCATGAGGAATTCATTTCCTAACCTCCTAAACTCACTGTCATTTAGAGTTTTCCTTCACTCTGATGTCCATCATCAGAACCTTGGGGCCATAGCCAGCTGGGAGATTTTCAGAGTTTATCTTGTCCAGTAGAATTGACCACTTTATTTTCTTTCATGATTTTGACTATGTTGTTTCTTTCTTTTCACCAATCCTTTCAGCAGTGTTCTTCAGTCTCTTTTAGTGTTTCCTCTTACTGTGTTTATTCTGTATTTTCTATTTTCTGTGGTTCTGTCTTAAACTAGCAATTTTTTTTTTCTCACTTACCCATAGCTTCAAACACTTTTAATGCTGAGTGTCTTAAGCCTGGATTTCTAGTCCAAATTCTCATGCTGAACTCCAGACTTTACATTCATTTCCTAAAGTATATTTGGGTGTTCTGTGAACATCTCTTTTGAGCATGTCCAAAAGTGAAGTTATCATCTTCCATCCCTATCTTTACCCCGTCATGAACTCCCTGCTTTCATAGATTGCATCAGTACCAGTCTAGTTTCCCAAGTTGTTAAGGGTAGACAGGCTTTTCCCATGGTAGGTTCCTCTGGTGAGTACTGCAATCTCCACTCACAGAGGTGAGTCCTGTGGCCCTTGCCCATGGCTAGAAAGGATTGGATTTATCTGACTCAGATTATCTCCTGGGATTATCTTCAACCATTACTGGTGCTTGAACTATAGCTCGTGCGTCTATGTGCATGGAGAGGAATTTGAAAGTTGGTCTATAGACAGAAGTTGAAGTTGATACACAAAGAAAAGCAGAAAGAGTAGGAGAAGTGGCTTAGATAATCTTGATTTGATCAAGACCCATTCCAAAGAAAAAGAAATGCAAAAAGGCAAAACAGTTGTCTGAGGAGGCCTTACAAATAGCTGAGTAAAGAAGAGAAGCGAAAGGCAAAGGAGAAAAGGAAAGATCTACCCATTTGAATGCAGAGTTCCAAAGAATAGCAAGGAGAGATAAGAAAGCCTTCCTTAGTGATCAGTGTAAAGAAATAGAGGAAAACAATAGCATGGGAAAGACTAGAGATCTCTTCAAGAAAATTAGAGATACCAAGGAAACATTTCAGGCAAAGATGGGCACAATAAAGGACGAAAATGGTATGGACCTAACAGAAGCAGAAGATTAAAAAGAAATGGTAAGAATACACAGAAGAACTATACAAAAAAGATCTTCATGACCCAGATAATCACGATGGTATGATCATTTACCTAGAGCCAGACACCCTGGAATGTGAAGTCAAGTGGGCCTTAGGAAGCATCACTACAAACAAAGCTAGTGGAGGTGATGGAATTCCAGTTGAACTATTCAAATTCTGAAAGATGATGCTGTGAAAGTGCTGTACTCAATATGCCAGCAAATTTGGAAAACTCAGCAGTGGCCACAGGACTGGAAAAGGCCAGTTTTCATTCCAATCCCAAAGAAAGGCAATGCCAAAGAATATTCAAACTACCACACAATTGCACTCATCTCACAAGCTAGTAAGGTAATGCTCAAAATTCTCCAAGCCAGGCTTCAACAGTATGTGAACTGTGAACTTCCAGATGTTCAAGCTGGATTTACAATAGGCAGAGGAACCAGAGATCAAATTGCCAACATCTGCTGGATCATCAAAAAAGCAAGAGAGTTCCAGAAAAACATCTACTTCTGTTTTATTGACTATGCCAAATCCTTTGACTGTGTGGATCACAACAAACTGGAAAATTCTTCAAGAGACAGGAATACCAGAGCACCTGACCTGCCTCCTGAGAAATATGTATGCAAGTCAAGAAGCAACAGTTAGAACTGGACATGGAGTACGTCAAGGCTGTATATTGTCACCCTGCTTATTTAACTTATATGCAGAGTACATCATGAGAAACACTAGGCTGGATGAAGCACAAACTGGAATCAAGACTGCCAGGAGAAATATCAATAACCACAAATATGCAGATGATTCCACCCTTATGTCAAAAGTGAAGAGGCACTAAAGAGCCTCTTGATGAAGGTGAAGAGGAGAGTGAAAAAGTTGGCTTTAAGCTCAGAATTCAGAAAACTAAGATCATAGATAGCATCTGGTCCCATCACTTCATGGCAAATAGAAGGGGAAACAATGGAAACAGTGACAGACTCCTTTTTTGGGCTCCAAAATCACTGCAGATGGTGACTGCAGCCATGAAATTAAGACACTTGCTCCTTGGAAGAAAAGCTAATACCAACCTAGACAGCATATTAAAAAGCAGAGACGTTACTTTGCCGACAATGGTCTCTCTAGTCAAAGCTATAGTTTTTCCAGTAGTCATGTATGTTTGTGAGAGTTGGACTATAAAGAAAGCTCAGTGCGGAAGAATTGATGCTTTGAACTGTGGTGTTGGAGAAGGCTCTTGAGAGTCCCTTGGACTGCAAGGAGATCCAACCAGTCCTTCCTAAAGGAAACCAGTCCTGAATATTCATTGGAAGGACTGATGCTGAAGCTGAGACTCCAATACTTTGGCCACCTGATGCGAAGAACTGACTCATTTGAAAGACCCTGATGCTGGGCAAGATTGAAGACAGGAGGAGAAGGGGACAACAGAGGAAGAGATGGTTGGATGGCATCCCCAACTCAATGACATGAGTTTGAGTAAGCTCGGGAATTGGTCATGGACAGAGAAGCCTGGCGTACTGTAGTCCAGGGGGTTGCAGAGTCAGACCTGACTGAGCGACTGAACTGAACTGAACTGAATCTTGATTTTGCAATTAATTCCTATGTTAAATTCCCTCTATTGAGTTATCTGAGGTGACTTTGGTGCTCCTGGCTGTACCTTGAAACTAATGTAAATGTCTCTGCAAATAAGCACATAGAACTCTAAATCATTTACTTTGACAGCTACCCATGTTTCATTTTTTGAATGTTCAATTTTTTGCTATTACAATTAGTGCTATAATGAACATCTTTGCATATATATGTATTTCTATAAGACAAAGTAAAATTGTTAGAAGTAACATTGCTAGGTCCAATTTTTAAATTTTAATATTAATTTTATGTTTTAATTTTAAATTTCAATATTTTGAAATTCTACTGATAGTACCAAATTTCTCCCCAAAGTTTATCAACAAGTTTATATACTTAAAACAACTGTGTATTAGGGTGTTTCCCTATCTTTTGATCAACTCTTTGCCAATCATAGGTGAAAAATATTTCATTGTTTTGAATTGCACATCTTTAAATTCTGAGTGAGATTGAATATCTTTCTATATACTTACTGGCCATTTGAGGGGTTTTTTTTGGTGAACTGCCTTGCAAGTGGTTTTATTTTTTTGTTTTTTTATCTTAATATTGTATAGCGTGAACTTTATCTAGAACAATAATAAATAAATAATAATAAAAAGTAAAGTCCTTGCTTATGGACTTGACTATTATCCCATTCTTTGACTGAGCCATATTTTTCTTTTTTGGCCACACTGCACAGCTTCAGGGATCTTAGTTTCCTGACCAGGGATTGAACCCAGGCCCTGGCAGTGAAAGCATTGAGTCCTAACCACAGGACCACCTGGGCCCTCCTGGGGACCATATTCTTTTCTTACTGGATATTTAGATTGTTTTCAATTTTTTTCTTAACACATAAATTCTTAGATGAGGAATTATCAGGACATAAGGGTGTGTATGTATAAGACTTTTGATACACATTGCCAGGTTGCCCAATGAAAAATTCTTCCCGGTTTGCATTTGCACCAGGAGTCTATGAGGGTGACCATTTCCCCATACAAAAGAACTCAACTGAAAGGTAACTTCTAGAGTTTGTATCAATAACTCCACATGCAAGATGATCCCCTGACCTGCAACCCAAGTGATCTCCAGAATTTCAGGTTTGAGGCATCTCAGGTCTCCAGCATAGCAGATTTCTTTGTCCATCACTGTGATGTTAAAACCACAGACCAGGCCCTTTTGATATCTTTCCATTCATTCCACAACTATTTATTGAGCATCTGTTGTGTGCCAGGAAGCTTTTTCTTGCTCTAGAGATCTCCTATCAGAAACAGTGAGAACCACAGTCACACATAATTAGAAATACCATAATATTTAGAAACAGCTTGGGTTTTGAAGAAAGCCCAATTACAGACTGTCTGAATTGGGGCAGTTTGCTTAATTTCCTTGAGCCTCAGTGTTCTCTTGCATAATTGAAATTATAAAACCAATATCAGAGGAATGATTTAAAGGGCCTGATTGCTCAGCACATTTGTTATCACAAGGATTAAAATCATGGGCTCTAAAGTCGGACTACGAGGTTTGAATCATGGTTCCATTGCTTACTGGCTTTGTGACCACAGGCAAATTGTTTAACTTCCCTGTATCTAACTTTTGTGAAAGTGTTAGTTCCTCGGTTGTGTCCCACTCTTTGTAACCCCATGGACTGTGTGTAGCCTGACAGGCTTCTCTGTTCAAGGAATTCTCCAGGCAAGAATACTGAAGTGGGTTGCCATTTCCTTCTCCAGGGGATCTTCCTGACCCAGGGATCAAACCCATGTCTTACTTTACTCATGATTCAGGTGGGCATGATTATGCTTACCTCATAGTGTTATTGAGAAGATCAAATGAAATGATTTATGTAAAGTACTTGGCACAGAACCTAGAACCTAGTAAGTGGTTGATTGATATATTAATGTTTTAAAAACAGCTTTATTGAAGCATAATTTACATGTTGTTATGGGATGAATTGTGTCCCCATTACATCACCCCGTAATTTCATAGGTTAAGTCCTAATCCCCAGTACCTCAGAATGGAACTGTATTTGGAGATAAGGTCTTTAAAGGTGTAATTAGATTAAAATGAGGTATTACTGTAGACCCTAACCCACATGACTGGTGTCATTATAAGAAGAGGATGTTGGATACAGGCATATAGAGGGAAGATGGTACAAAGATAAAGGGAGAAGATGGCCATCTGCAAGTCAAGGAGAGAGACTCGGAGCAGCTTCTTTCCTTACAGCCCTGCCAAGAAATCCACTCCGCTGACACCTTGTTGTCAGACTTCCAGCTTCCAGAACTATCAGAAAATAGATGTCTATTGTTTAAGCCACCCAGCCTGTGGTATTCTTGCCTTAGCAAACTAAGACACATGCCATAACATTCACCTATTTTAGTGTCTAATTCAGTGATTTTTAGTAAATTAACAGAGTTGTGATGAGTATTTTCATCACTCCTAAAAGAAACCTTGTCCCTACTCGCAGTCACTCCCCATTCCCACGTTTGGCCCCATGTAACTGCTAATTTCCTCTCTGTCTCTATAGATTTGCCTTTTCTGGACATCTCATATAAATAATCTCCAATGATTAAGAAATGTTTTATATTAAGAGTCAGCCCATTCTATACTTAACCTGTTTATTATATCTTCTTATATTGAACCCAGATCTGCCCCGTAAACTCTATACAATAACATATTCCTGTTACAGTTTATTTGCAATATAAGTAGGACAAAAATTATTGCATGTACCCCAGAATAGTTAGAATAGGACTGAAATACTCAGTCAAAATGAGCATTGTAATCATGACTTAAGAAATGATCGCTTTGTTCTTAGTAATCAATAGGGAAAAAGATTGACCAACTATGAGGGAGAATGCTCTTTTGAGCCGCAGGAGGACAGAGACAGCCTGAGGAGGATTTCAGTAAAACTGCCAGTGTGAAACCGTTTGTCTTTGGTGAGACTTAAACTAAAAAGCTAGTCCCCAGAGCGACTGGGCATATCTGATAACTAACCAGGACGTTCCATCAAGACCAGATGTGGGGGCCTCACTAGATGGCAGAGCATCCAAACTGCCAAAGATAATGTCGAGCTTCCACAAACATGGGGCTTTTACCATGCCCCTTCTGTTGAAAAAATCCATTTAGATGAAATCTGTCTATCTAGGGTGTTCTGTGAAGTCTTTGCTTTTCTCACCCGGAAGGGTTGGTCTGCTGTTAACCTTACCATCCCATAGTAACTACAAACTAAGACTATACACAGCTGTACATATGCGTGCATTTGGAACCATTGATTCAAGAGTATTTATTGTGTGTGCCATGTGGTACTGTTCTAAGCACTTGGGAATATATCAACGAATAAACAAAGGTCCTTCTGCTAGTGACATTAGCATTCTAAAAGAGAAAGTCAGAAAATAAACACTAAGCACAGTAATGATAAATAAGTTAACTAGAGCTGTAAGTCAGGTGTTAAGTTAGAAAAAATCAGGGCAAGGTAAGGGGGTTGGGAGTGTTGGGGGTGCATGCGGATAAGGTGGCAATTTTTTTTTTTTGCTTTTGAAAAAACTACTTTATTGAGGTATAATTAACATACAAAAAGCTAATCATATTTAAGTATGAAACTTGATGAGTCTGGAGATATGTATAGATCAATGAAACTATCACTGCTTTCAATATCATAAACGTATCTATCACCTCCAAAAGTTTCTTCCTGCCCTCTTTCTTTTTTCTTTCCTCTCCTTTTTTCTTTCTTTCTTGTGGTGAGGTGGCCATTTTAAATAGGTGATCTGTGTAGGCCTTGTTGAGAAGGTGGCATTAGAGCCAGGCATAGAGGAGGAGATGGATTTAGTTAGCAAATGTCTCTGGAAATAGTGGTCCAGGCAGAAGGAACAGCTATGGTAAACTCCCTAAAGCAAAAACATTCCTGGTGTGTTCAAGGCGACCCCAGAGGTCACTGTGGCTGGAGCCGATGGAGCAAGGGGAAAGGAGTGGAAGATGAGGTTAGGTGGATAATAGGGAGCCAAGCCATGTAGGGTCTTGGTGTCCCTTACAAGGTCTTTAGTTGTTATTCCAAGGGACATGAAGACCAGACAAGCAACCTGATCTGACTTATTTTTTGAAAAGACCCCTCTGACTGGACTGCAGGGGAGAAAGGAGAGAAGCAGGAACATTGATTAGGGGCTTATTTTAGAATCCAGACAAGAGATGATGGTGGTTGGGTTTGGTGGCTGAGGATGTGCTATGCTTGTCCAACTGGAGATTTATTTTATTCAGCAAACATTCATAGATACTGGCTGTATGCCAGAATGCTGTGGTGACCAGCCTAGTAACAGTCCCTCCCCTACTACTGTAAACATCTAATGGTAATCGTTAACATGGACAGAGGGCTTGCTGCAAGTCAGCTTGGCTCTAAGCTCTTGAGAGGTATTTTCTCAGTTAATATGGACGTACCTCGAGAGCTCAGGTGCCACTGTTGTCCCCATTTAAAGGTGAGGAAAGTCAAACACCAAGAGGATAAGTGAGTAGCCCGAACTTGCACAATCAGGCAAGATAAGAATTCAAACTCATGGTGTTGGGCTGCAGACTGCCTCCCTTAGAGATGGTGGGCATGATGGGGATGTTATATAAAAGGGTGATAGGGACATACGAAAGGATGAAAGGAGAAAGTGACACTGAAGCTGATTCATTTTGTTAGAGGTGGGATGCATTATAAAGTTAGGTAAATGGAGTTTTCCATTATCAATCTTCTTTTCCAGCTATTCCTACACATTAACAAACAAGTTATCTATACAGTTTCTTTAATACCTTATGCAGATGTGATCCCTGCTATGCAATCTCATTTAAATCAGTAGTGCTCAGAGACTTCCCTGGTGGTCCAGTGGTTGAGAATCCACCTTCCAGTGCAAGGAACACGGGTTCAATCCCTGGTCTGGGATCTAGGATCCCACATGCTGCAGTGAACTAAGCCAAAATACTGCAATTAGAGAGAAGCCCGAGCAGTGCAATGAAGATCCCAAGGGCCGCAACTAAGACCCACAGCCAAATAAATTAATTAAAACAACAACAACAACCAAAGGACTCGTTTCCCATCCAATTCACATCTGAGCATGAAGTTCTTCTCATGAGTGTCCCCCAAAGAGAGTCACTTCACAAGTCAAACTACTGGAGCCCATGCACCTAGAGCCCATAGTCCACAACAAGAGAAGCCACTGCAATTAGAAGGCCTCGCACTGCAGCTAGAGAGAAGTCGCTCTCCCCAACTAGAGAAAGCCTGCGTGCAGCGACGACCCAGCAAAACCAACCCCCTTCCCCCACCACAAAAAAGAAAATACCATTGTTGTTTAGATTTTTGTTTTTTGACTTGTGAAGTGATCCCGGAATTCCTCTCCACTGTACCTATCCTTTATTTTGGGGGGCTCCAAAGTCACTGCAGATGGTGATTGCAGCCATGAAATTAAAAGACGCTTACTCCTTGGAAGGAAATTTATGACCAACCTAGATAGCATATTCAAAAGCAGAGACATTACTTTGCCAACAAAGGTTCGTCTAGTCAAGGCTATGGTTTTTCCAGTAGTCATGTATGGATGTGTGAGTTGGACTGTGAAGAAAGCTGAGCACCGAAGAATTGATGCTTTTGAACTGTGGTGTTGGAGAAGACTCTTGAGAGTCCCTTGGACTACAAGGAGATCCAACCAGTCCATCCTAAAGGAGATCAGTCCTGGGTGTTCATTGGAAGGAATGATGCTGAAGCTGAAACGCCAAAACTTTGGCCACCTCATGCGAAGAGTTGACTCATTGGAAAAGACTCTGATGCTGGGAGGGATTGGGGGCAGGAGGAGAAGGGGACGACAGAGGATGAGATGGCTGGATGGCATCACTGACTCGATGGACATGAGTTTGAGTGAACTCCCAGAGTTGGTGATGGACAAGGAGGCCTGGTGTGCTGTGATTCATAGGGTTACAAAGAGTCGGACACGACTGAGCAACTGACCTGAACTGAACTGTACCTGTCCAATGTAACATGGAAGTCTGGTATATTCTGATAAACAGTGCATTTTTGATTGTCCTACAAATTGAACAAATGATTTAGTCTTAAGTGATACTGGAATAGAAAAAGATTCAAATGTTTGAGTTCCACAAACTCAATCCACTTCTGTCCAGAACTTTCTATTTGGTTTACTTCGAAATAAGATAGGAATGTCTTGGCACATGATGTCTAAAAGTAGGAGAATGCACTGACTTCTTGAGCAGATAATGCCCCAGATTTCCAGGGTCAGAGCTAGCTTGGGCCACTGAGAAGTGACCAGACTTTGAAGCCAGACTAGCTTGGGATTAACCAGGGTGATGCAGTTGATTGCTCTTCAGCGTCACTGGGAATGAATTTACGTGACTTTCTTTCTCAGGGACAATGTTGCCATAAACTGTTTTGTGAGATATCAACAACTTGTCAAGGAATAAAGGTCTTTGACTAAGTATTGTAGCTCTTAGAAGGGCAAAATTTTGGGAAATCCCACCCAGATTCCTGCAGGACGCAGACAGATGTCCATGAAGAGCATAAGCAGAGCGATTCAAAACCCATAGAATCATGCATGGTTCAAGCCCGCATCACGTGCACAAGGAGTGGTACTTTGCCCTCAGAGCCAGGGGCCCTGAAGGCAGTAAGGGAGGGACAGGAGAACTTGTTTCCCCAGCTGGTCTTTGTACCCCTCTATTCCAGGATTTCTAAGTGGACAAAAGTCCAGTGTACTCAGCGGTTCCAAACCAACACTTAGTGTCACAAAAATATATAAAGCTAGTAATGAACCCAGTGACAGTGATGGTTTCAAAGCAAAATTGGGAGTGAAGTGGCCTCAGTGCTTGGTAAAAGGTGGTATATCTATAAAAGCCAAGATCTCATGTGTTGGGGGGACAAGTGGAGGAACAGCGCGGGGGCCAGGAGATGGCCATAGATGAAACAGACTGTGAGGGGAAAGATGTCTGAAAGTCAGTGCAGGAAGGGAGGGGTGAGAGAGGGGAGGGGGACTGGCTGGGGGCCCCAGGCGGGAGCAGCAGCCCTCCTCTCAATGTCATGTGCATCCCTGCCTGGAGGTGGCACCTCTCACTCTCACTTCCAGCAAAGATTAAGAAGCCTTGAAATACATTTTTGGAAGGTCAGTTCACATCTGTTTTCTATTTGTCATGTTCTGTCAGCACTTCTGTGAGAACAGAGCCATTACACCAGCCTTAGAAGCCAAAGGCAGTCCGATCCTCTAGTCCTGGCACCTTCCAGGCCTCAGTCAGTCCCCCCAGCAGTGAAAGAAGAGCGTATCCAGTTTCCATGCTTTCTTAAGGATGCCCCCACTAAGCCTCACCTGTACACTGTGCTTCAAAGAGCAAACAGGGACAAAGAATTCAACTGGGTAATCAGCTGTTCTCCTGCCAGTAAAACAACATAACAACAAACAATTTAAGGTTTTTCAATCCTCTGGTGTGTTTAATTTGCTATCTAGCAAGCAATAGAAGAAAAAAAAAGAAGAAATTCTCTGGATTGTCATATTTACAGTCTTCTAGCTAGGGAACTGGAGTTTGCCGGAGAGGCTTATTGCAAAGTGATTTCTGATCCCAGAGAAAGACCCAGAATGCAGTAACACTCACAGTGGCCTTGTGATGTTTATCAGAGTGGTGAAGATTTCCAAATGGTGCTTATCAGTGTGTGGAGGCACTTATCACAAGTAAGGAAAGATTTCTATTGATGTGGTTCAAAGGGCAGCTCGATACGCACTATGGGTCACGTTCCCTGCCCACCTCCCTGCAACCCTCCCACCACCATCAGATGACCTAGGCGGGCTTCACCAAAAGGTCTGGATTCAATATCACAAGGTACCTATGACAGTCCACTCCCCTCTCAGGGCTATGTGTAGTGACCGACTTCCATTGCTTAATTTTGATGGTAAGAATACACTCGGTGGGAGATGGAAGGTTAGATCCTAGTTTGATCAGGGCTGAATTATCAGATCTTGGCTGAATACCTTCGAAGCTTTGGAGCAGATGAGAAAGGATGACCAACTACTAAAGTATAAAGGCTGCGTGGGTGGGAGGCTAAAACTTCTGTGACTAAATTCTTTGCTTTTCAAGTCCAATTACTGTGTTCTCCACTAGGAATTCTGTGATGTTTTAGGACTAGCTTTAAAGAGGGGAACTATTTCATTTTATCAATCATTGTCCATGTGCTGTGTTTCTAGGACTGTTTATTTATTGGCGTCTCTGTAAAAATAACAGCAACCACTTGTTATTGTGGAAACAGTCCCAGTGCAAATCAGCAGGGCTTAGTTTGATGCTGGCATTTTTGTTGCATGCCTCCCCAGAAATACTTTACTTAATATTTTTGCAACAGGAAAAAAAAAATAGTAAAAGCTTTGAAGCCAGATGTCCCTTTTAAAAAGTGCTGATGGGGAATCTTTTCTCATATAGAAAGAGATGTCAGTTAAGATGGTCAAGTAAAGTCAGTTATGTTTAAAGTTTCTGACTTTTTGTTTATCTTAGTCAAATAAAGCTGTGTATTCTAGTGAAGAAATCAAAGGTCAGTCTGAAAACGTTTCTGGTGATTGTCTTGCATTAGGAAGCCATAGTAGCAGTGACTTCAGCCTTGGCAGGTGATAATGCTGTTCTAGTCCTATTTGGAGGATGGAAGACTTCCAAAATCTAAGTCAGTTTTGGACTATAGATACTCTGTTTGCAATTTGTATAAGGCAGTTTACTTGTTTTCTGATCTGCACCAAATCTTGATTGACAATTCTCTATCCCTCTTTTTCAGAGAAGTCAATGGCACCCCACTCCAGTACTCTTGCCTGGAAAATCCCATGGACAGAGGAGCCTGGTAGGCTGCAGTCCATGGGGTCGCTAAGAGTCGGACACGACTGAGCGACTTCACTTTCACTTTTCACTTTCATGCATTGGAGAAGGAAATGGCAACCCACTCCAGTGTTCTTGCCTGGAGAATCCCAGGGACAGAGGAGCCTGGTAGGAGGCCGTCTATGGGGTCGCACAGAGTTGGACATGACTGAAGCGACTTAGCAGCAGTAGCAGAAGCATCCCTCTTTTTAAAGTGTCAATAATAAATAACTGCTGATCTAAAATACATACCTATCAACAAAGTGATGTATGTGTTGGAGGGAGTCAACAACCAAGAATTAGAGTGACTTCAGTTGGTTTTTCCTCCACGTATTTCCCTTGGTAGAATCCATTCTTGAGCGACATTTAACTCTGGTTCATCTGTTTTATATCTAAGTACCACCCACATAATCTAAATATATTTGGGCTAACCCTTCAACCTTGCTACCTTAACAGCATCATTATTGCCAATAAGTTTTAAATATGGCTGACCTAAGTTTCACTTCCCTTGTAGCTCAGTCAGTAAAGAATCTGCCTGCAATGCAAGAGACCAGGGTTTGATCCCTGGGTCAGGAAGAGCCTCTGAAGGAGGAAATGGCCACCCACTCCAGTATTCTTGCCTGGAGAATTCCATGGACAGAGAAGCCTGGTGGGCTACAGTCCATGGGATCTCAAGAGTCAGACATAACCTCGTGACTGAACTCAACTAAGTTTCACTGCAAACATTTCTCCCACCTACCTCTCTAACTATTCTTTTTTTTGGTGCTCAATTCAAGTATCGTATCCTGTGAGGCCTCACTTTCCCATTCTTAGTCATCCCTCCATGAATAAATCCCTCCTTCCTTTGCGTGTACCTCGACTGTGCTCATCAGACTTGAGAAATCCATCAGGGCTGGGGCTGTATCTTGTATTTGTATGCCAGCATCTGGCTCAGTGTCTGCTGTTATAGAAAACTTGTCTGAATGTTTGTTGATTGAAATGGTGCCATGTGCCAAATACTCCAATGGGATGAAAGATGCTCTCAAGGAGCATACAAGACAGTGCATCAGAGAAGACCTGGCCATAAATACAAAGTAATAATGTGTGTGACAAGTGGCATTATCAGTGAAACGTATGAGATGGGCCTGGAAAGGTGTGGGGAGAACCTTACAAACAATGGACCTGCATCAGCAAAGGGAGAAAGCATGAGGTACCTTCAAGCTGTCTGGTGAATTTCAGGTTGTCCAGGTGACGTTAGGTAGGTGTCAGGAAGCGGTTGGGAGGTAAGGTTGAGTTTAAATTAAATTAAATTTAATTCAAACCTAATTGAGTTTGAATGGTTGAAAGTCATGTTTTAGATTTTCTTTTTCAAAAGATGGCAAACTACTATAAGTTTCTGATCTACCAAGCATGGTTGTGGGCAGGATGGACTGTCATTGCTTTGAGATTTAAATATAACTGGATTGCGAACTACTAAAAGTTTCTGAAAAGCATGGTGTGGGGAGGATGGACTGTCATTGCTTTGAGATTTAAATATAACTGGATTGCTGAGAAGAATGTGGACAGGAACCTTGACTAACTGCATGTTTCATTCTTTCAGCTACAGAATGCAGAACAGTAGAAGGGCATAGTCACAGCACTGTTTCAGAAGGATGATTTTGCCAGGGTGTAGGAATGAGATAGGAATGAGCGGCAGGAGGCAGGGAGGCCAGTTGGAAGGCCAGAAGTTTTGAGGACCTGAAGAAATGCTTTGGATATCAAAGGAAAGGGGTGGAGTGATTTGCAAACTGCATTGCCGTGAAAACTCCATCAATAGTTAATTAAGCACCTGGGTAGTTGGAAGGAGGGGTGGAAGGCAAGATAATGAATTGTGTTTCAGATGTATTAAAACTGAGATGCTGAAAATACATCCTGGGGATGTTTCCAGCAGATCATTGGAGATCTGTGAAAAGAATATGAGAAAGAGATGTTAGAGAGATATTTGGCAGCTCTTCACATTAAAGGGATAGATGACAAAAGTCACATGACTTGATGAGCCCTTGGAGATGAAGGGGACCCGGATAGAAAATAATAGGAATTTTAGGAAAAGCTTTCACGTAGTGGGTGGAAATAAAATGGCCAGCAAAACTGGCATTATGGAGCTAATAGAACCAGGAGCTTATGTGCTAAGAAAGCCAAACTGGATGTGGTCTCTTGAGAGGATAGAGAGATGTAGAAACTTCAAGGACAATGAGGATGGAGCATCCACTGCTGTATCTCATCACTAGCAGATCACCAGGAAAATCCCTTCCTTTCAAGAGGGAACTTCCAGGTGAAAGACAGGGACAAAATCAAACTCCAGCAAGGGACTGCAAACTCAAATGCTTATAAGGACCTGGCAGGTGATATACTGTGTGTACTAAGTCACTTCAGTCATGTCAGACTCCGCAACCCCATAAACTGTAGCCTGCCAGGCTCTCCTGTCCATGGAATTCTCCAGGCAAGAATATGGGAGTGGGTACCCTTTCCTTTCTCCAGGGGATCTTCCTGACCCAGGGATCGATTCCAGTTCTCCTGCATTTCAGGTGGATTCTTTACCATCTGAGCCACCAGATAAGCCCTGGCAGGTAAGCAAAGAGAGTCAGAGGAGACTATGATGACCTACTGATCACATGCCCCATCCACAGCAGCTGTACCTAGACAATTGTTGCCACGTGGAAAGGCTGGCCCAGGGCAGCCAGCTGTCTGATCTTTACAGAGAAGACCAAAAGCCTTATTTTTTTTTAATTAAATTTTCCAAATGGAAAAACTCTGTGGGAGTCAAGTGGAATTTTTCTATCAATTGCATCTGGTTTCTGAGCCACCAGTTCTAGCAACCTCTACTAGGTTTGAAGACACTGACCACAGGACAGGAGTCTTCTGTATATAAGGCAGTGCAAGAGTAACCAGTCTGATGGGTGACTTAGAGACTGGAGTGCTAGCTGGTGTCAAAGGGACGATTAAAGATTCTGGAGCAAGAAGTCCAAGGAGCAGGTCAGAGGCATGAGATCTTTAGGCAAAACAGACACCTTTTCCTTTCAGGTGACAGCGATGAAGAGAGTGAAAACAGAGAAATGTTAAATGTTGTGAATGGAGGTTGAGGCAAATGAGGGAAGATTAAAAATTTTGAACTTCATGTCATATATGGACTCTAAGAAATAGAGATTTACCTGTTGAGGATGAGGGAAGTGAAGACCACACTTGGGCCTTGGGAGAGTGGGGAGTGTTCGTGATAGTCCCTGGTGTCAGGCTTCACCAAGTGACTAATTAAACAAATAAAGACCTGGTTGAGATTGATCACATACATCTACAGGAACCTTCCATTTAATAAGATGTTTCAAGTGGCTTCTGCATTCTGGATGCTGAGATAAGCCCTGGGGATTTCCAGTCAGATTAAGGGGGTAGAGGAAGAAATACATTATTACCACAAGGCTATCAATGTCATACAAGTGATGCTATTGAGAGAAAAGGAGGAATGTCTTGGCAGGCTTTCTGAGGAGGGTGCATTTAAGTCTAAATTTGAAAGTAAGTTGTAGTTGCTGTGAAGACAATGGGGAAAGTCAAAAGAGACAGTACAGAAAACACAGGAGGTAACAACAGGCATGATGTACGCTGGGAACTCCAGCTAATTCCATGTTTCTGAAACACAGTGCCCTTTGCAGAGTGAGAGGAGATGAAATCGGTGAGTTAACATGAAGAAATATGAATGGTCATGGAACCTGGACTTGCCTATAGATGAGGAAAAGCCCTAGAAGAATGTCAAGCATGACAGTGACATCACCGACATGTTTGTTAGAAAGAGCATACTGGCTAGAAGCAAGAAGGTCAAGAAGGAGGCCAATTTTGATCTGCAGTTGAGTATGTGCAAAAAATACTCAGCCATGGAGGATATATCTTGATTGATTGAAGTTAATAATGACAATCTCTATCTCTCCATCCACTGATTTTTTTAAACTTTTTATTTTATATGAGAGTACAGCCAATTACTCCAATTGATGCTTTCAAACTGTGGTGCTAGAGAAGACTCTTGAGTGTCTCTTGGACAGCAAGGAGATCAAACCAGTTAATCCTAAAGGAAATCAACCCTAAATACTTATTGGAAGGACTGATGCTGAAACTGAAGCTCCAGTACTTTGGCCACTGCTGCAAAGAGCTGGCTCGTTGGAAAAGACCCTGATGCTGGGAAAGATTGAAGACAGGAGGAGAAGAGGGTGACAGAGGATGAGATGGTTGGATGGCATCACCAATTCAATTGACATAAGCTTGGGCAAGCTCCAGGAGAAGGTGAGGAAGAGGGAAGCCTGGTGTGCTGCTGTCCATGGGGTCCCAGAGAGTTGGACACGACTTGGTGACTGAACAACAGTCAGTTGACAGCGTTGTGATAGTTCAGGTGGATAGCAAAGAGTTTCAGCCATACATATACATGCATGTATATGTATGCTGCCCTTCCATCCGAGCTGCCACCTAACGCTGAGCAGAGTTCCCTGTGCTATATAGTAGGACCTTGTTGGTCATCTGTTTTAAACACAGCAGCATTCACTGATTGATCTAAGTTGGGATGTGCAACCCACTTTAGGTTAATAGGGTATAAAAGGATGCATACAAGGAGCCTCCAAGAAAGAATTGTTTGAAAAGAAGGAAATGCTTGAGAAGAAAGTTTCTATCGTCTCTTTCTTTCCTCTGTTTCTGGATGTTGCTCTGTGGAGATGTAATGACTGGAGCTGCAGCAATCATTTTGAGGTTGGTGTGGTCTAGTTTGATTGAAGAAAAACAGGAGCCAGCACTCCCTTCCTTTTCCCCTTCCACCTCGATGGACCACTCTGGGCACCATGATTCCAAATGGCTTGACCAAGGAACACACTGTTTTCTGGGGAAGCCAGAGCCAATTCCCTAAAGGACCACTTTGCATTTGCTATTTCTCTATCCCTGATCAACTTCCTTTTTATTCACTCACGCTGCTCTGGAATTGTATTCCCTTCTTTCCACTTAGTAAGCATATACCCTTTCCTCAACTTCAGTTTTCTAGGGTAAGACAAAGATTCTATTATTCAGAATCAGTTTTCTTATTGTAAATTTGAAATACATATATTGTATATTTGTGGATGCCACTTGAGTTTGAATTCTCTTTCAAACATAGGCAAGGATGCACCTGATTTTATTTTAAAGCTTTTTGTTTTAAGTAAATTATTATCTGTGAGGGACATTTATCAAAAATCTGCCTCTCCATTTTTTAAACACTCTTAAAGGAGGGGAAACAAGGTCTCAAGGGCAGTAAATGAACTCCTAGGATAAGTAAATATTTAACTGTCCTTGACTTTAAACATTAAATAGTCAGTTTGAACTCGACAATGATTTTTTTAAGTGGCATTACTTCTCAAGGCATCAAGCCTGTTTGGCAAGTTCCTTTAAAGAGGGTTGGAAAAATAAATGAAAGATACATAATTATCCTTTGTTTGATGTTTGGTTATCTTAATGTCATCTAATATTAATGAAAGCTATAGCAAGTGATTGCAATATCCAAATTATTTTCTTTTGACAGATGTGGATACTATATTATTTTTTAAGCATTATTCTGTTAATCACAGACAATTTTTGATGCAGTTAAATTGTCTTCTATTGAACATGTGTAGGAGTTATATATAATTAATAAAAATAGCCTTAAGGGGGGAAATGAGGCTTCAATGTCAGTGGCAGCATAATCATCTTGAATTCATAAATACCTCTACCTGTAGGGGTCTGGAATCATTAACCAGGATAAATGAAAGACATAATTGAGTATATTAACCTACAATAATTTTATCCAAGATAAGAAACAAAGTGTTAACCAAAATGTTAGCATACTGCTAAACTACGCAAAACAGAAACAAGTATTTTCTCAGAAGGAAAAACTGAGTCTGCTCTGGAAAGGACTGACAGAGTTGCACAAGTTGAAATAGACCCATCAAGAAAAACAAAACAGAAACAGGACATGATAAATCTAGCAAAGATTACATTCTTGATCATTTGAATTTGAATTTCAAATTACGCAACCATATTTTCTTGAGACTAGAAAAACTTTCAAAACTCCCCCAAAAGACATTGGTAAATAATAGCACTCATACTGAAATATGTACATGTGAAACACAGTCAACTCTTAACTGTCCTACTAATGGATAAGGGTACAGTAGACCCCAAATCAATCAGCAAATGTTTATTAAATGCTCCCTGTGGGAATTTGCCTAGAGATCAACTGCCTAGGCTCCTGCAGCCATGTTCCCTGATCAAACTGGAAATTGCCAGTTTGATCTATGATCTATTTTATAACTGTGTTTGCCTAATCACAAGGCCCTCTGGAGAAGAGAAATAGGGAAGGAATGATAAAGGAGATAGGATGGTTTAAGGGAGGAGAATTTTAAGAAGACAGTGACTTAAATATTGCCCCAGGAACAAGAGGAATAAGGAAAAGATGTTGGAATTACTTAGAAGCAATCACTGGTGTTCTTCAAAAGAGCAATTTCAGACACTTCAACTTCTGACCAAATGAAATCATTGAAACTGTAATTAATCTTGAACAGCTGGAAAATGGAAAAAAATATATGAAACAACTTGTTCTCAGACTTTGTACAACAGGCATTGTGGGACTGTGACCCCTGAGAAAAGATGGCCCTAAGATGGCCCTCAGAGAAGGCAATGGCACCCGACTCCAGTACTCTTGCCTGGAAAATCCCATGGATGGAGGAGCCTGGTGGGCTGCAGTCCATGGGGTCGCTGAGTCGGACACGATTGAGCGACTTCACTTTCAATTTTCACTTCCCACTTCCATGCATTGGAGAAGGAAATGGCAACCCACTCCAGTGTTCTTGCCCGGAGAATCCCAGAGACAGGAGAGCCTGGTGGGCTGCCGTCTATGGGGTCGCACAGAGTCGGACACGACTGAAGCGACGCAGCAGCAGCAGCAAGATGGCCCTGACTTTCTGCCCTGAGACACATGCCTGGCCATCGAGTAGGGAACCCATATAAACCACAATGATTGTCTTGAATTGAGGAGGCAAAGGTCGGAGTTCAGGATACCTAAAGCTGATGGAAGCTGTAGGGCAGAGTTGCAGGGAGGAGGAAGCTACCTAGAAAGAAAGTTCCAGAAATCTGTTTAGGCTCATTTTGAATCTTTGCTGAATACAGTGAAACTCCATAGTTTGGTAAAGAGGTTTAGGAGCTGTGAGCTGAACAGTTTCTGAGCTTACACAAGGAAAACTGCTCAAGTTCTGACTAGCCAGAGAGGAGTGTTCTCGATGATCACTAGGAACATTCAATAGTGACTAGAGAAAGGCCATGCTTTAGGAGTCTTAGTAAACTAGTCCTGGAAGAAAGGCTACTTTATATCTGCCCTAAAAAGGCTTAAAAGTAAGCCCCCAAAGGATCAAGTACCCTTTACTACCTGTCAGAATAAAACACAAATCTTTAAGGAAAAGCAACAAAATCTAGACACTCAACAGTGTAAAATGCACAATATCCAGTAAGATATTACTAAACATGCCAAGAAGCAGAAATATGTGACCTATAACCAGGAGAAAAATTGCTCAAAAGAAACAGACCCAGGAATGATAGAGATGCATAGAATTCACAGACAAGAATGTTAAAGCAGCTATTATGTTTGACTATTTAAATGAAAACATGGTCAGTGAGGAGAGGAATGGAGGACATTCAACAAAAGAGAAATGAAGTTTCAACAAAGTGGTAGAAAGGGATATCAGACCGAAAAAAGGGAAGGGATGAGGAGGGCAAGATGAAGATAGTGGGCAAACACGGATTATTTAAGAAGTCTGATTTCTTAAGTATGTATGTATGACAAAGACTGAAAGGGCAGCAAGACCTGTCAAAGGCTTGGGTTGTTGGCTTATTTATTTATTTTCTCCGAGGGAAAAAAAATAAGAAGCTAAAAATGCAAACTAAAGAAAACAAAGTTGTTGGGGGGAAAAAAATGTTTAATTGTTAGAAAGAAGAACTTCAGTGAGGTTAATGGCCTTAGGAAGCTTTAGGAGAGAAAACTCTTACCTCTAAGGAGAGCAGGAATGATTTTTTTTCCTGAGGTAATGGAAAGAAGGTGAATATAAAACAGAAATAGAAAGTTCTAGGGGATTAAACAAGGTAATTAAGAGTGAACAGTAAGCAAAACCACTCACTAAGAGGCTGTCGGATTGGGGAATCCAATGAGTGAGAAAATGAGAAGAGGGAGCTTGAACCAGTGACTGTGGAAAGCAAGCCTCAGAGAAAATATCAGATAAATAAAAGAATTTCAAAGGTTTACACCTTTGTAAATGTTACACCCCATAACAGCCCCATTTCCCCAAGCACTGTGAATTGATTGGATGCCAGTAAGAAGGAAATTCTAAAATGCAAAGGAGGGATTTGAGTTCAAATGCTAAAAGAAAGATGATTTCCATTTTTCTTTTAGTATATAAATCCTAGTGAAAACTTTCTGAGAATAATAATGTGGAGAGGGTTAGAATTGTGAAGAGACTGTGGAGTGGAAAAGAAGAAGGAAAATGAGAAGTGGGAAAAACTTCGGATGAATAAAGCAAGGGTAGAATGGCTGTGAACATCAGACTATTACATTTTTACTTCCGAAAGTACATTTTGGGTAATAACTATGCATAAGTGGTATTTGGTTGCAATAAAAACTACAAAGTCAGTTACATTTCTGTCTTGTGTGGTGACCAGGCCAGGAGTCAGACAACATAATGTTGTGTCTGGTCTTTGACACTGACCATCTCTATGTGCTAGTCATCTCATCTCTCTGTGTCAGTTTCTACATCTGTAAAATGGGCAGAATGCCAGTTATGCCTATTTCAGATGAACTTGCACGAATCGGATTTGAGTATACATGAAAACACTTTGTATGCTGTTAAACGCTATGAAGCATAAGTACAGACTTTTTCTGTGCTTTCTACCCAGCTCACAGACTTTTCTTTCTCTTTGTCATTGTTCAATCACTCAGTCATGTCCAACTCTTTGTTACCCCATGGACTGCAACATGCCAGGCTTTCCTGTCCTTCACTATCTCTTGGAGTTTGCTCAAACTCATGTCCATTCAGTCGATGGTGCCATCCAACCATCTCACCCTCTCTTGCCCACTTCTTTTCCTGCCCTCAAACTTTCCCAGCATTTCAGGGTCTTTTCCAGTGAATCGGCTCTTTGCATCAGGGGGCCAAAGTATTGGAGCTTCAGTTCAGCATCAGTCCTTCCAATGAATATTCAGGACTGATTTCCTTTAGGATTGACTGGTTTGCTTTCCCTGCTGTCCAAGGGACTCTCAAGAGTCGTCTCTAGCACCACAGTTTGCAAGCATCACCTAACCATCCAGCAGGATGATTCCACTCCCCATGTTGGATTTGTCACATCACTCCACGCACTACCTACAATTGATCGGATCAGGATTGAACACTGAATCCTAGATGGACCCATTAGATTCTCTCTTCTGAGAATTTAGAATTGGAACCAAGATTATCCAATTAGAAATGGTCATCTGAACAGAAATGTCAACTCGGGCATACTAGGTTGGCCATAGGCTGCCTGCTGAGAGTATGGAGATGTAGAGAAAGCTTGCCTAGAGAGAGAATAAGGCTTATAGGAAGGGAGAAACTGCAATGAGAAGAGAGAGGTTAATACTTCTGATAGCTGTACAGCTCTGGGATCTTCCTCCTGCGGCCTGACTATTTTACTGTTTCTGTAAAACACTCCTGTGTCCTACAGATAAAATCTTTTTTTTTTTTTTTTTACATAATACGGCTCAAGCGTTTTTGTTTTTGTTTTTTTTGTAATTTGCAACTGAAGAATCTTAGCTAAAGCAACATAGTGGATTGAATAGCTCCCCCCTCCAAAAAAAAGTCACACCTACCCAGAACTTCAGAACGTGTCCTTATATGGAAATAGGATCTTTGAAGATATAATTAGTTAAGATGAGGTTTTTGTGCTAGATAATAGTGGTGACCGGGGTTTTCATGAGAATACAAGAGGACACAAGAAATGCACACAGAGAAGTCCATGTTGAGATGAAGATGGGCAGAGACTAGAGTTATGCTGCCACAGGCCAAGGAATGCCTGAGACCACCAAAAGGTTGGAGAAACAAAAGAAATTCTTCCTGAGATCCTTCAAAGGGAGTGTGGCCCTGCTGACACCTTGATTTCAGACTTCTGGCCTCCAGAAGGGTGAGAGAATAAATGTTTTTTCTAATTTATTTGTTTTTTAATTGAAGGATAATTGCTTTACAGAATTTTGTTGTTCTCTGTCACACCTCGACATGAGGGAACTCAAACAGGGGCTCTGTATCAACCTAGAGGGGTGGGATGGGGAGGGAGATGGGAAGGAGGTTCAAGACGGAGGGGACATATGTATACCTATGGCTGATTCATGTTGAGAATAAATTCATGTTGGCTTAAAGCCACTCAGTTTATGCTGCTTTTTACAGCAGTCCCAGAAAACTGGTACAAGTATTATAGGATGGGGTGTTCAAGCTCTGTTATAGAAAGGTCCAGGCTCTATACTAAGAAGAAACCCTTGAATCTCTTAAGTGCCTTTTAAGCCCACAGCCCCTTTCTGAGAAATAGGCCGTTTGCGGTTTGTTCTGCATAAAGCTGTTCTATTTCTTGCCAGGTGAAACAAACCCTACTACTCTGGCTACACTTGGTTGGAGCCAAAGTCCCATGGGAATGGGCTAGCCAGAAGGAGGCCAAAAAGAGCTTGGTGTCCAACTGCCTAGGAAGGACACTGTGTATTGGACAGTGACAAATGGACTCAACCAGGAAATGTAAATACTAGCTAAAGAGTAGGCAATAATCCAATCCATGCTGAGCCTTTGTTTTATTTCTCCATGAGCCTATAGATCATCCCTGTCTGGGAAGCTCTGTGACCAAGAATGGCTGCCCAGGTGACAGGGGGCTCCTCATGCTGTTCCAGGAGTCCCAGCACTGAACCTCCATCATCAGAGACCATTTGGGCATGCTTCCTATTTCAACCTGTCTTAGTCTGCTCAGGCTGCCATGACAAAAAGCTATAGACTATGTGACCTCAACATCAAAAATTTATTTCTCACAATTCTGGAGACTGGGAAATCCAAGACCAAGGTGTGGACCTATTAAATTCCTAATGAGGGCTCTCTTCCTGGCTTGCACAGGACCACTTCCTTTGCTGTGTTCTCACAAACACTTTCCTTGGTGGGTGCACAGAGAGAAAGAGAGAGATCTCTATCCTTCTTTTTTTCTTTTTAAAATTGTATTTATCTTCGGCTGTGCTGGGTCTTCGTTGCTGCACAGGCTTTTCCCTAGCTGTAGTGACTGAGGGCTACCCCCAGTTGTGGTGCCCGGGATTCTCACTGAGGTGGCTTCTCTTGTTGCAGAGCAAAAGATCTAGAGCACAGGCTCAGTCGTTGTGCACGCGCTTAGTTGCTCCATGGCATGTAGGATTCTCCCCGATCAGGGATCAGACCTGTGTCCCCTGCATTGGCAGGTGGAGTCTTTACCACTGAGCCAGCAGGGAAGCTCCTCTGTCCCTCTCAGTATGTTGTTCTTGTTTAGTTACTAAGTCGTGTCTGACTCTTTGTGACCCCATGGACCCCATGTGACCCCGCCAGGATCCTCTGTCCATGGGATTTCCCAGGCAAGAATACTGGAGTGCGTTGTCATTTCCTTCTCCAGGGGATCTTCCCTGGAGAATCTTCCCAACCCAGGGATGGAACTTGCATTTCCTGCATTGGCAGGTGGATTCTTTACCACTGAGCCACCTGGGAAGCCCTCTTCTTATAAGACCACCAATTCTGTCAGATTAGGACCCCAACCTATGACCTCATTTAACCTTAATTATCTCCTAAAAGCCCTATCTCCAAGTATAATCAAACTGGGAGCTTAGGGCTTCAACATATGGATGGGAGTAAACACTAAGCTTACAGTACTCAAGAATGAATATGATGATCGTGAAGATTTAATATTCATTTTGGAGGATGGGGGTGCAAATTAAAAATGTGTCCCAAACTTTGCCACTGCTTCTCCTCCTTCACTCCTTGGTGATGTCACACAAAATCCCCAGTTCCCTGAGGTCTCCCTTCCAGAATGTCTGCTGGAGAGCTTGTTTCATGGGACTGGCCCCGTCCTGCTGGAAGGCAAAAATGTGTTCTCGAAGTGTACACACAGAGTCACTGATTTTTCTCCTTACAGTTTTGTTAGAGTCTTTTTACCAAACAGCTGGTTCATTCTTGATTCCAATGCAAAAGTTACACTGAAAGACAATCTAGGATAATTTCTGTCACCTTGCCAAGTCACAAAGTGCTTCTAAATTATAAATTACTATACACACATGTATATGTACATATACATATATACACATTTAAAAATATATATTTATATTATACATATATTTATAGATATATTTTATGTGTATTACACACACACATATATGTATGTCAATTATACTTCCTATGTATCTGGTATTGTACTAAGTGATTTGCATATTTCAACACATTTTATCCTTACAACAATTTCAGGCTGTATTAGTATTTAATAGTCCAGAAAATAAAAGCACAAAGAGGTTAAATAAGTTTCCCAGGCCCATACGGCTGGTACTAATGCTAGGACTTGACCCACACAGACTGGTTTCAGAGTTCACGCCCTTAACTACTATACTTTGTAGCCAAATTGATAAGCCATAGTCTCAGCTATAAGAAACTGCTAGTGTATTTATTGGGGCAAATGATGAGCAAGAGGCATAGGAAGATTGGAATCAGAAAATTATTTTAGGAAACACATCATTTTGAATGAACCATCTCTCAGCCTACTATTTCTATATAGACTCTGATGGCCATGTAGTAACTGCCAGTCCCAGAAGTAAACACAACTTGCCTTGGAATAAGATGATATCAGTGAAGGGCTCTGTGTGTTAACTTTATCTGTTTCTGGACAGTGGGCCATAAACCATCTGGTATATGTGGAGAGAGGCATAAAGTCTTTCTCATCACAGTCTGTGTGTCCTGAGTAAAAAGTTGGTTGCTCTAAAGTCTTATCCCCAGGGCAGAAAGGAAAGAAGATTGTGCTCCTTCCCATAGCTCATACTAATCAAGTGCCCCTGTGTGCTCCAACAAGAGGTTCTTCTTAGTTGGATGAATGGATGTGTAGAGAGGCAGGAGGCCAGGACTTATGGGCTCAAGAATGTGTAAGATTTATTGGAGCTGCTGGTTAGAACACTGCTGTTTTCGTGAACTGGACCAAAAATGCTCTCACACCAAGCTTTCACCAATAAAATAAATAGCCTCAGGTGTCTATCGACCTAAGAGGACCTGCTTGTAGTTGATATAATTGCCAAACCACTCTCTGGGAACTTGACAGATGAGTCCTTTAGCTTTCAATCCAGGATGAGAATTTGCACCAAAAAACAAGACTAATGTTTTTTTGAAAGAAATATAAATACCCATTTTCTTAATCTTTCATTCATTCATTCAGCAAATATTTATCGAATACCTACTGTGTGATAAGCACTGTTCTTGGAGATTGAAATACATCAGTGAGCAAAACAAAGATTCATGCCTGCATGGGACTTGTACTCTAGTGTGGGGAGATAGATGAAAGCAGTAGACTTATTTATTAATAAGTAAATAATATGGTGTGGATGAAGAGGCTTTCAGTGTTATAGAAAAAGAAAGAAGAGCAGAATAAGAAGGATTGAAAGTGCAGAGGGATGGTTGCAATCTTAAATAGAATGGTTAAGGTAGACCATCTTAAGAAGGTAACATTTGAGCAGACTTGAAGGACTTGAAAGGAGTAGCCTTATGGACATCTGGGGAAAGAGCATAGCAGGCAAAGGGAACAGCAAAGCAGGAGTGTGCCCAGTATGTTTGAAGAATAGTAGGAAGCTAGGATGGTAGAGCAGTTGGTGAGGGGTGGTGTGGAGCAGGGGGGATGGACTGTGGAAGATGGAGAAAAGTAACAAGGACCTGATCATGTGACGGTGTGTAGGCCACTGTCAGGATACTTTTACACTGTAGGATTTTACTCTGAATGAGATGGAACTCTATTAGAAGAGTTTTGAGCAAAGAAGTGACATGCTCTCTCTTATGTTATAACCAGATCACTTTGACTGCTATGTTGCAAGTTGATTGTAAGAGTAGAAATTGGAAAACCAGGTAGAATGCAATTCAGTTATCAAGAAGAAAGGATGCTGGCAGGGACCAGATTGTAAGAGTGGAGGTGGTGAGAAATAGTAATATTTGGGGTAGAATTTAAGGGTAGAGACAGTTGGAATTGCTATGGATTAGATGTGGTAGAATGAAAAAGTTGGCCTAAAGCTCAACATTCAGACAATGAAGATCATGGCATCCGGTCCCATCACTTCATGGGAAATAGATGGGGAAACAGTGGAAACAGTGTCAGACTTTATTTTTCTGGGCTCCAAAATCACTGCAGATGGTGACTGCAGCCATGAAATTAAAAGACGCTTACTCCTTGGAAGGAAAGTTATGACCAACCTAGATAGCATATTCAAAAGCAGAGACATTACTTTGCCAACAAAGGTTCGTCTAGTCAAGGCTATGGTTTTTCCTGTGGTCATGTATGGATGTGAGAGTTGGACTGTGAAGAAGGCTGAGCACCGAAGAATTGATGCTTTTGAACTGTGGTGTTGGAGAAGACTCTTGAGAGTCCCTTGGACTGCAAGGAGTTCCAACCAGTCCATTCTGAAGAAGATCAGCCCTGGGATTTCTTTGGAAGGAATGATGCTAAAACTGAAACTCCAGTACTTTGGCCACCTCATGTGAAGAGTTGACTCATTGGAAAAGACTCTGATGCTGGCGGGGGGATTAGGGGCAGGAGGAGAAGGGGACGACAGAGGATGAGATGGCTGGATGGCATCACTGAGTTGATGGACGTGAGTCTGGGTGAACTCTGGGAGTTGGTGATGGACAGGGAGGCCTGGTGTGCTGTGATTCATGGGGTCGCAAAGAGTCGGACATGACTGAGCAACTGAACTGAACTGAAGATGTGGTATGTAAGAAAGAAAGAAAAAGACAAGTCAGATGACTGCAACCATTAAGATGGAGAAGACTGCATATGGGGCAGGTTGTTGGATATATAATTGTGGAGGTCACAGGAAAAATGCTGGAGATAAATGGAAATAGATGTGGAGTTGCTAATCCACAGACATATTTAAAGTCAAAGGCTGGATTAGATCACAAAGGAAATGATATGTATAGAGAAGAGGTCCAAGGAGTAGGCCTTTACGCTTAATACTCCAACATTAAGGGATTGGGAGAAAAAGAGGGTTCAAAAAAGGAGAGCAAGATGGAATAACCAAGAGGTAGGAGGGTAACCTAAATGCGAAATTCTGGAAATCAAGTGAAGAAAGTATGTCATGGAGTTGTCATGACATGAAGTATGTATGTCATAGCTGACATCAACTGTGTCAAATGCTGTTGAAAAGTCAAGTAAGATGAGGACTGGGAATGATCACTGGATTTACCAATATGGAGATCATTGGTGATTTTGCTAACAAACGTTTTACTGGAGTGATGAGAAAAATCTGGATTGGAATATGTGTACAAATAAATGGGTACATTTTATTATGTATAAATTATACCTCGATAAATTTGATTTAAAAGCTCAAGAACAGCCACTTCTTTCAGTGGCTAAGACTCTGAGTTCCCAATGCAGGGTGCCAGGGTTCGATCCCTGATCAGTGAAACCAGATCCTACAGGCCACAACTAAGAGTTCAGATGCCACAACTAAAAGATCTGATGTGCAGCAACTAAGATCTGGTGCAACCAAATAAATAATAAATATTTTAATTAAAAAATAAAAGCATAAAAAAATTAAAAATAAAAGCACAAGAAGAGAGGAAGTATGAAATAGGATAACCAAAACTTGGAATTACCACAAACATCCATCAAGATTAGAATGAGTAGATAAATTACAGCATAGTCATCCAAGGGAATATTATAGACTAAGAAGGGGTCTGCAAGCTACAGCCTGAGAGTCAAATCCAGCACAGGGTTTTTCTTTTTTTTTTTTTAATCAAGTTGCACTGAGACAGAGACACAACCATTTGTTTACATAATATCCATGGCTGCTTCAGTGGGCTGCAGCAGCAGAGTTGAGTAGTTGTGCTAAAGCCCTATATCCACAAAGCCTCAAATATTTACTATCTTGTCCTTTACAGAAGATGTTTGCAAATCTCTGGTCTACAGCAGTCAGAATGAGTGGACTATTGCTATTCATAACACCATGGACTAATTTCACAAATAAAATGTAGAGGGGAAAGAAGCCAGATACAAAGGAGTATAACATCATTTGTATAAAGTTCAAGAATGGGAAAATCAGTCTAGGATGCTAGAAGTAAGAATAGTGGTTACTTGGGGTTGGTGACTGGGAAGGATCAGGAGGTGAGCTTCAGGGGTGCTGATGACCATCTTCCTTTTTAAAAAATGTCTTTTGGCTGCACCATCTGGCACATGGGATCTTAATTCCCCAACCAAGGTTCAAACCCATGCCTCCTGCCTTGGACCACCAGGGAAGTCATTGGTGCTTATGATCTTCTAATTCTTGATCTGGTGCTGGTTACCAGGATTGTTCACTTGGTGAAAATTAACTGAGCGCTTAGGATTTTCTGCACACTTCTGAATGTCTAAAATAAAGTTTATTAAAAATTAAAAATGGTAAGAGAGGAACTAGAGACAGGGATTATAGCAACTCCTTCATGAAGTTTTGCTGCAAAGGGGAGGAAAGTTGTGAGGGGTAGTTCACAGAGGGAGTAGGGTTAAATAAAGTTGTTTTTGTTTTGTTTTTTAAGCTGGGAGAAATAATAGCATGTTGATGGGAGGAGAAAATTGAGGACTTTCGAAGAGAAAGGGAAAAATGCTAGACTGATGTCCTTGACTAGATGAGAGGGGATGCAGTCTGGTATGTACTGGCTTTGAACAGGAGCACAGGGAATTCATCTATGCTAACAGCATATTTTGGATAACTTAAGACACCTATGACCTGGTGGTAAAAAATAAGAATAAGTCTTGGTTACCAAGGAATTCCTTTATGATTTTCCCAAAGCACTTCCCTATTAGCCACTTGGTAAACAACAACTTTACTAACAGTCAGTACTTCACAGGTCACACACACCTCATTCAACACTCACTTTCTATTGCATACAGTCGAATTCCTGTCTTTCTGATGAGATAGCATGTCCTAGCCCAGAATAGCTAAAGTGATAGCCTGGTTCCTATGACTAAGCCAGGAACATAACCAGTCTCTGCATTCATTTCCTAGGGGCTACCATGATAAAATGGGCTTCTCCCATGGCTCAGTGGTAAAGAATCTGCCTGTGATGCAGGAGATGTAGGTTCAATCCCTGGGTCAGGAAGATACACTGAAGGAACGCACAACAACCCACTTCAGTATTCTTGCTTGGAGAACCCCATCGACAGAGGATCCTAGTGGGCTATGGTCCTACGGTCACAAAGAGTTGGACACGAACAAAGTGATTGAGTACACACACACCATAATAACGTACCACAAACGAATGCCTCAACAACAGAAATCTATTGTCTTACAGTTCTGGAAGCTAGAAGAATGAGATCAAGATATTGGCAGGGAGAGAGAATGTCCCCTTCTGTCTCCTTCTCTCCTAGCATTTGGTGGCAATCATTGGCTTTCCCTGACTTATAGGTACATTGCCCTGATCTCACGTGGTTGTTTTCTCTGTGTGCTTTGTCTGTTTTCTAAATTTCCCTTTTTTATAAAGACACCAGCAATATAGTGTTGGAAACCCACCTTACTTTGATATGACCTCCTTTTAACCAACCACATCTATAAAGACCTTATTTTTAAGTAAGTTCACAGTTTGAGGTCCTGGAGTGTTAGGGCTTCAAGATATAAATTTAGGGTTGAGAGGGACACAATTCAACCCATGACAGTCTTGTAATGTCACATTTAGTGTCAACCTTAATGACTGTCGGAGAAGGCAATGGCACCCCACTCCAGTACTCTTGCCTGGAAAATCCCATGGACGGAGGAGCCTGGTAGGCTGCAGTCCATGGGGTTGCAGGGAGTCGGACACGACTGAGAGACTTCACTTTCACTTTTCACCTTCATGCACTGGAGAAGTCAATGGCAACCCACTCCAGTGTTCTTGCCTGGAGAATCCCATGGACGGAGGAGCCTGGTAGGCTGCAGTCCATGGGGTCGAGAAGAGTCGGACACAACTGAGCGACTTCACTTCACTTAATGACTGTAGGGTAGGCAACTGCAGACCAGATAGGACTGAGATTCCGTGGGATTGAAAAGACCTTCTTTGTGTGTCTCATGCCTGCCAATCCCATCATTTGAACCTGCTGTTTTTGAAATGACTCTGATATGACTGTTTGACATGTTATAGAGGCAGAACCTTGAAAAATAAGAGATAATGACTGGAAAGGTGAGAGGTGAAGGGAATTGCAGAGGGAGGCGTTCTAATGCAGTGACTATTTGTATTGAATAAATGTTTGTCTTTTACAAAATAAAAGCTGCTTTCCCAGGCTTTACTTCTGAGATTCTTTTTTTAAAAATATTTACTTGCTTACTTATTTATTTGGCTGCACTTAGAATCTTAGCTGTGGCACTTGGAATCTTTGTTCTTAGCTGTGGCACTTGGAATCTTCGTTCCCTGACTGGGGATCAAACTCTTTTCCCTTGCATTGCAAGGCAGATTGTTAAATACTGGCCCCCCAGAGAAGTCCCACCCCTGAGGTTCTGATTCTGTAGGCCTAGAGCCCAGGAATCTGCATTTTTAGCCTGTTTTAAAGTGATTTGGATGCCATAGTCTGACAAAGAGTTCCTTAAAGAGCCAGTGGGGAAATTGAAGCAACAAGACACTGGGCCTTGCCAACTAGAGAGTGGACAGAACCATAGAACCCCTGAGGTCAGAGCTCCAAGTGCCCGACAAGACAGTCAAGATCACCTCCTCAGTTTCCAGATGAGAAAATAGAGCCAAGAGATGATGAAATCAGGAAATTTTGAGCATTTAAGAACAAAGAGAGACACAAAAATAGGACTTAAATATAAAAAGAGGATTACAATGGATAAAATGAAAAGAGAGACAAGAAATGTGAGGAGCTGTCCCTTAAGCCCATGTCTAGACTAGATAATGTCTCCTTTCTCTTTGTCATGTTGTAGAAGGTGTCAGGCTTCAGAGTGGGCCACCGCCATTCTTTTGAGGTAGGCCTGGGCTCCTAAAGAAGGTTATTTACCCACAGGATAAAGAATAAGTCTGTTTGAATATTTATTTGTTGGAGTTCATTGCTTTTCATGGCACTGCCTCATCCTTAGCAGGCAAAGATAGAGTAAGAACCCAAGAAAAATACTTGGAGTGTGGAATTAATCAATAATTTTCAATTAACTGCGATTAGATTTTGACAGATAGACTTCTGAGTATAATAATTCTAAATTCCAAATTCTGAGTATAATAATCTATACCTGAAGAGCTTGTTTACTGGTCTTTCAGCTTCTTGACTTCTTCTTAATATTCACAGTCACCCTGTAGTAGGTATTACTCTTGCTGGGCAGATATTTTAAAGATGAAAATCTTATCATACCCTTTCACTGTTAATAATCTTTCAGTGATTCCTCATTCTTCGACAATTGACTCATTAATCCTTCCTTGGGGAACTGTGTTATAAGCTTAACCTAATAGAAAAAAGGAGGGGCAATTTGGACAAGGATGTACATAATAGCTTTACTCATGATATTAAAAACCTGGAAACAAACCAAAACCCAACAATAAATGGCAGGGCTAAGCAAACCCTGCTGTATCAACACACTGGAATACTCTGTACCTCCTGTAAATGATAAGAATCTGGTCTGTACTGAGGCAGGAGGTGTATCTAAAGGTGGGAAATGTGAAATAAACTTTTATACCCTGCTTTTGTCTCTGTAAAAATATACATGTTCACACTGACAAAGACTAGACAGTAATAAAATATTTGGTATTGTATGTGAATTAGATTTTCTGTTTAACTATGACATAAAATTTTTAATGGGAGAAATAATGCCCTTGGAATTTTCTGCTGGGGGCACTCACATAGGATTTTTATCCTATGAAGAAAAAACTAGATGTGGAACTTAAAAACCCAAGACCTCAGTACAGGGAGTTCCTTAGTTGCCCAGTGGTTAGTACTCTACACTGCTGAGGATGTGGGTTCAGTCATTGGTTGGAGAACTAGGATCCTTAAAGCCATGTGACATGGCCCAAAAAAATAGATAAAAATTTTTAAAAATAAATTAAAAGGAGACAAGAGGAATTAGATGGTTTAAAAAAACAGAGACCTCAGTACAACAGGTTGGGCTAAGGACACAGTGAGAGTTTTATGTTGGGATGTTAGTGGTTGAGTCAATTCAAGTCAGAATGGGGTCAGGACAGACAGCCCACAGCCCATGGGGCTTAGTGTGCTCACAGATGCACATGCACGCTTGGGCCATGGTCACGTCAGGTACTGCTGCCATAGCAGCTCAAAGCCACTGGGAAGTTACAGAGCAGCAAAAGAACTGCCCTCCTAACCAAGAGAAAAACTGGTCAGACTTGATCAAGCAGAACATTAGTCTGTGATGTCAAACTGACCTTAAGCACAGTTTCCAAGAGGCTCCAGGAACAGTTCACCAAGTTCTCTTCTCTTTATTGGTATTTATCACTTAAAAGCATAGTTTTGAAAGCCCACTATTAATGCACACAAATTTCTGAAGCATCTGAACTTCAGTATCTTTTCAAATGTGTTCCTTAGGTCTCTTCCTAGTTCTCATCCAGGGTTCTTCCCCTGACCCTAAATCTTACAGTATTTACTGTATCTTTCATTAAACAATGTGATTGCTAATTGAATCCTAGTGGGTTGATGGTCAGAGATGTTGTTCTTCTAGATTCTCTGGGTTTTTTGTCTTTGTGAATCTGGATCCTCAATCTTGGCTTATCCTGGGTTGGCTGGGACCTAAGAAAAACTGGGTCATGCATCCCAAATTCATGTGAGTCTGGTTTGTATCAGAAAATCAATGTAATCATTTACAATGAGAAATGATTGGTAGCAGCCAAGTGGGGTGATATTTATGTTGCTCAGTTTGCAAGTTCTCTTCCCACGAAGGAAACAAAGACCAGAAGTCTATTGCTGTGAGAGCATAAGTTTTTGGTACAAGGAAAGGGGTCTCAGAGAGATTTATTTATAAATTGATCTGCTTAGAGTTCCCTGATTCCCTTTAACAGTGTCTACTCCTCTAAAGGTCTAGCTCACACTTTACCTATTCTGTGAAACTTCTTCTACCCCTGGGTCCTTGGGAAAAATGAGTCACTCACCCAACCAGGTAACCATAACTTTTATACCTATTATAGCACCAATCGCTTGTATTCTACTAGTTCTTGATGTACCTGTCTCCCTTGCTGTTTCAATAGTTGAGACAGTGACAGAGTCCCTGTCCACTTCTGTTTTCTCAATGCCTTCAGTTCAGTTCAGTCTCAATGCCTAGCACTTAATTATTCAGTGTAGAGCTGCTTAATAAATGAAGGAAAGAGTGAACAAATGAGATTTTCTCCATCTACCCCAATGACCTTCTTAAGTCAATTTGTATTACTTGGGTGTAGATAGATATTAAGAGCAATCTGGTGACTTCCCTGGTGGTCCAGTTGTTAAGACTTCGCCATCCAATGCAGAGGGTGCTGGATTGATCCCTGGTTGGGGAGCTAAGATCCCATATGCCTTGTGGCCAAAGAAACAAATCAAACAAAAAACAGAACCAATATTGTAACAAATTCAATAGAGACTTTAAAAATGATCCACATTAAAAAAAAAAAAAGACCAATTTGTGTGTATGTGTGAGAGAGAGAGAATGAATACTATTCCCAAATGGGGAGAGACCTAGCCAAATATTATACCATGGGGAACCTATAAAAGCCAGTCTTAGGCAATACTTAATGCTTTACATTTTCTTGCAGGTTAATCTCATTTGATCCTTCTGTGTTTTTCTCTGGCTACATCTTAGGCCCTAGCTTATGTATGCCTTAGCCTGCTCCCTTGTTTTATTGAACAATTTGACCCCTTCCACAAGCATATTGATTTGGATTCTCCTAGTTCACCTTTTATCCCTCCTGCTCTCCTCCATACCCACTCCAGTGTTCTTGCCTGGAGAATCCCAGGGACGGGGGAGCCTGGTGGGCTGCCGTCTCTGGGGTCGCACAGAGTTGGACACGACTGAAGTGACTTAGCAGCAGCAGCAGCCCTCCTCCATTAATCTTTTAGATCCCTACTTCTCAAAGGACCCACAGCATTAATGTCACCTGTGAACTTGTTGGAACTATGGCCCCTCAGGCACCAGAACCACTGAATCAGAATCTGAATTTTAACAAGACCCTTACAAATGATTTGTGTGCACATTTGAGTTGGAGAAGCTCTGCTTTAAATCATTATGATGACTGCTGCTCCTGGCTCACGGTTTTCCTTTCTAACTTGTCTCCTGCTATTCTTAAGTCATCAATATCCATTATATTAGTTATCTGTGACTACGTCTAAAATCAACCTGACTTACTGGCTTAAAATAACAGACATTCACCATCTCACAATTTCTGTGCATCAGGAATCTGGGCAAGACTTCTTTGGATCTTCTAGCTCAGGGTTTCTCACAGGACTGCAGTTGAGGTGTCAGCTGGGGAGGAGTACTCCAAACTCACTCGTGTGATTGATGGTGGGCCTCGTGTCCTCATGGGTTGTTCCTTGTCTGGTTGATCTCTCGACTGGGCAACTCACGATATGGCTTCATAGAGCAAACGAGCGAAAAAGTAAGAAAGGAGACGTGAGATGGAAGCCAGAGTCTTTCCATAATCTCAGGAATGACAGTCCATTATTTTTGCCTTATTTTATTTGTTAAAAGTAAATCACTAAGTCCAATCTATGCTCAAGGGGAAGGGTTACACGGGGTATGAATAACAGGAGGTGGGGATTTTGGGGGAGCAGTCTTAGAGGCTGCCTTACTATATCCCAGTGTGTGCATGCATGTTCAGTCATGACCCCATGGACTGAAGCCCACCAGGCTCCTCTGTCCATGGAATTTCCCAGCAAGAATACTGGAGTGGGTTGCCATTTCTTCCTCCAAGGGACCTTCCAGACACAAGAGATCGAACCTGCAGCCCCTGGCTAAGCAGGCGGATTGGCAGGTGGAGTCTTTGCCACTGAGCCACTTGAGAAGCACATCCAAGTGCATTTTCCTCTAATAACTTGACTGACTAGTTTCTACTTCAGTCATAATCTGTATAACCACACCTGGAACCTCAACACCACTTGGAATTTTATCTTCTCCAAACATTTACCCTCCGTGCTTTCTGTCATGACTACAACTTGTCATTCCCTTTACTTGTCCCACACCTTCACTCACAACAGACTTGACTTCCTAGACTTTTCATTCTTTCTGCTGCTACTGCTGCTGCTGCTAAGTCACTTCAGTTGTGTCCGACTCTGTGCGACCCCATAGACGGCAGCCCACCAGGCTCCCCCTGTCCCTGGGATTCTTCAGGCAAGAACACTGGAGTGGGTTGCCATTTCCTTCTCCAACGCAGAAAAGTGAAAAGTGAAACTGAAGTCGCTCAGTTGTGTCCGACTCTTAGCAACCCCATGGACTGCAGCCTACCAGGCTCCTCCGTCCATGGGATTTTCCAGGCAAGAGTACTGGAGTGGGCTGCCGTTGCCTTCTCCGTTCATTCTTTCTAGTTCTAGTCTATTAACATCTTTCCTGTCTTACTCAAAGCTCCACACAGGGCATTTGCTACGAGTGGCTAGTTATCTATGGGCTTATTAAAAACCTAGGAACACCTACTCTCACCTATTTGATTTGTAGGACTGTCACCATTCCTTCCCCCACTTTAGGAAAGATCTAGCATTCTCTGGTTTTTCTTCCATTTCCAGGTTGATAAGCACACCTGAAGGAAATCATAAAGACGTGCTGATTGGTTGCATTTCTTCAAATTCCCAAATCTACATTCATTATTCTTAGTCTACCTTTAGCCTTCCTCCACTGGAAAGCCATTCCCCAGTTTGGCTATTTCCTCTTGAGAATGTTCTTATCTCTTCGTTCATTATTTTTTGTCCCTCTTGTCTCAGAAGACTAGGTGCTGATACTTCTTTCTGGGTCTAAACTCTTCAAGTGTACTTTCATTCCATCCTGTCTCACTTGTCTGGCTTTGCTCCATCAGTTCCTGGCTCTGTGTATTGCCTTCTGCCTTTCAGCTTGCAAGCATTTCAACAGTAAAGGCAACCTTGACCCAGTTATAGATTCAAGCTACTTCTTCCTTTTTACCACTAACTGTGTTTTAAAATTTATTATAATTTTCAAATATACGGAAAGGTAGAGTACCATAATAGAGTACCAAAATAGATATCTACATTCTTGCAACTAGTCTTAATAGTTGACATATTTTCTTCATCTTTCTTTTCCTGAAGTATTAAATCAAATTATAGACATCTTGACATTTTACCCCTAAATACTTTCAGTTCAGTTCAGTTCAGTTGCTCAGTCATGTCCGACTCTTTGCGACCCCGTGAATCGCAGTACGCCAGGCCTCCCTGTCCATCACCAACTGCCGGAGTTCACTCAGACTCACGTCCATCGAGTCAGTGATGCCATCCAGCCATCTCATCCTCTGTCATCCCCTTCTCCTCCTGCCCCCAATCCCTCCCAGCATCAGAGTCTTTTCCAATGAGTCAACTCTTCGCATGAGGTGGCCAAAGTACTGGAGTTTCAAACGCACCTATTTAAAATGTCATTATCATAATTAGCAAAATTAATAATAATGCCTTCATTTTATGTAACAGACCATGTTTAAATTTTCCCAGTGGTCTAAAAAATGTATTTTAATACTAGCTTTTTTTTTTCTTTTTTAATGCTAGCTTTTTAAAATAGAGTTCAATTAAAGACCATGCATTGCCTTGGCTGCTATATGGCTTCTCTTTTGATTTCAACAGTGCTTTCCACCCTCTTTTTATGTCACTGAGTTGTTGAAGAGACTGGGCCCATTGTCCCTATTGAATGTTCCACTTTCTGGGTTTGTCTAATTGTTTATTTTTTAGTGTCACTAGGGATGCATCTCGGAGAAGGCAATGGCACCCCACTCCAGTACTCTTGCCTGGAAAATCCCACGGGTGGAGGAGCCAGGTAGGCCGCAGTCCATGGGGTCTCGAAGAGTCGGATACAACAGAGCGACTTGACCTTCACTTTTCACTTTTCTGCATTGGAGAAGGAAATGGCAACCCACTCCAGTGTTCTTGCCTGGAGAATCCCAGGGACGAGGGAGCCTGGTGGGCTGCCGTCTACGGGGTCGCACAGAGTCGGACACGACTGAAGCGACTTAGCAGCAGCAGCAGCAGCAGGGATTCATCTACCCCTGTATTTTCTGAAATCTGGAGATGAGATATAAAGGCTGATTTCAATTCAACTTAAACATTTTTATTGGGAATATTGGTAGTTGGTGCTATGTGCTTTATATTGCATTACATCTTAGGCACATAACTTTTTTCTTTTTCTTTATTATTTATGGCTACATCAGGCTCCAGAGCACACAGGCTCAATAGGTGCAGTGCATGGGCTTAGTTGCCCCAAAGCACGTAAGATATTAGTTTCCCAACCAGGGATTTAACCCACATCCCCTGCATTGGAAGGTGGATTCTTAATCAGTGGACCACCAGGGAAGTCTCTATGCATATAACTTCCGACTTTCTCACTTTTAGTGATGCTAACGTTAATCACTGAGTTAAGGAGGCAACAGCCAGATCTTCCCGCTGTTAAGTTACATTTGTTTTTCATTGCAAGCAGTAAATAATCAGTCCATGGAGTGATACTTTGGCCCCATGTAATACCAAGAAGCTTTTAAGACTCTCATATTGCTGCCTTTTACCCCATTCCCTAATTCTTCTTCCCTTCCCTTTCCTCTTCTGTAAAGGTCACTACTGACTTCCTTACCAGGAAAACCAAGAGCCTTTGGCTTTTCATGAAGATGAAAGCAAAGACTTTGAAGGCAAGGAAGGCAGTGATGAAAGGCATCCACAGCCACAATAAAAGAGAAGAAAGGAATGTCATCCACCTTCCAATGGCCTAAAACACTGCAACTCAGAAAGCACCCCAAATATCCTCAGGTGAGCTAGGAAAAACAAGCTTGGTCACTATGCCATCATCAAGGTAACTCTGACCACTGAGTCAGCCATGAAGATAGAGGACAACACTTTTGTGTTCATTGTAGATATCAAGGTCAACAAGCACCAGATTAAACAGCCTATGAAGAAGCTCTATGACACTGGTGTGGCCAAGGTCAGTACTCTCATCAGGCTGGATGAAGAGAAGAAGGCATGTGTTCCACTGTTTCCTGACTGATAAATTGAGATCCTCTAAACTGAGTCCAGCTCAGCAGCAAACTGAGTCCAGCTGGCTAATTTTAACTTGTATTTTTTTTTCACCCATATTTAAAAAATAAAGAATAAAAAGTAAAACCAAAAGAAGAGATTTTGTTCATCTTCCTTGAACTTACAGATATATTTTATATTATTAAACCTTTTTAAATAATATCTTTCCTCTTTCTTCCATAAAGTTTTGTATTTCAAGTACCTCTCCCTCTAACTGCTTGTTTACATCTAGACATAAAGAGGATCATAGTTCTATTCTTGGTCTTTGATTTGGTCTCTATACTGTCTACTTTATTAATCTTACCCATGTTCACAGTTTAAGCACATTGCTAAAAAAAGAAAAAATGTGTATCTCTACCTTGACATTCTGTAGCTTTTTGACATTTACACCTGGAATCCCATCAGGTATAACTTAAACTCAACCAGCATAAAAGAAAACTCATCTTTCTCTGTACCTCTATCCTCCCAATATTGGAGCTTTGATTGTTTCAATGTTTATGTTTATATTGTTATGGTCATGTAAACACTGTTCACTGCTGAGACATATAGTATATTTTAATCACACTTGTATATAATAATAACTACAATAAAAATTACCTTATTTTTTCTCTTTGCTATTTATTCTTTTCCTCTCCCCAGACCTGTAAAATTCCTATGTATTTAAATACATCAGGTGATTGATTAGTTTCAGGGTTTCCCCACCCACACCCCCCTTACAAATAATCTTTTCCAGGAATTCCCTGGCAGTCTAGTAGTTATTAACTGTACTTCCACTGTCGGGGACATGGATTCAATCCCTGGTTGGGGAACTAAGATCCCACAAGGTGAGCAACTTGGCGGAAAAAAGAAATAAACAAATAGCCATCCGAGGCTCCCATCCTCCTGTTCCAATCTCTGACAGGCTGCTTTCTAGGCCTGTTGCTCAGCTGGCCACCTGGGACTTGTGGTAACTTCCTTCTCCTCTCTCCTGTGTACCATCTTCCTTTTCCTGCTTTCCACCTATCCCTGTTTACTGCTTTCTATCATTTGTTTTGGTGGAATACTTTCTCCAATAGCTTCCTGAAAAAGGGTTCCTGGAGGTATATTTTCTGAGGTCTTGTATATCTGAAATGTTTTTATTCTACCCTTATATACGCTTGGCAGTCTGTGCAGAATTCTAGACTGGAAATTTACTTTGCTGACAATTTTGAAGTCACTCATTCATTATGTTACAACTTCCAGTATTGCTGTGAGAAGTCTAATGCCATTCTGTTTCTCCCTCCTGCACAATCTGTTTTTATTTCTCTACAGTATTTTAGGATTCCATATCAATTATTAGGTTGGTGCAAAAGTAATTGTGGTTTTACATTCTTGAGCTTTGCTGTTTGATATTGGGATACTTCCTTAAATAAATGCAGTTTTGTTACACATCATTTTAATACACATTTCTTGCTCTATGTTTTTTGCTAGTGACTTATTATTTGCTGTTTATTTTATATTTACTTTAGACTAGGGAAGTGATGTTAGACAAAAAGCAGATTCGAGTGATTTTCTTATTTGAGTTCAAAATGGGTTGTAAAGCAGTGGAGACAACTTGCGACATCAATGACACATTTGGCCAGGAGCTGCTAATGAACATACAGTGCAGTGGTAGTTCAAGAAGTTGTGCAAAGAAGACAAGAGCTTTGAAGATGAGGAGCAGAGTGGCTGGCCATCACAAGATGACAATGACCGACTGAGAGGATCAATGAAGCTGATCCTCTTACAACTACATGAGAAGCTGCTGAACTCAGCGTTGACCATTCTAAGGTTATTAGGCTATTAGTAAGCCTTGGTCCTTGCTAGCTGTTGACCAGAGATATCAGTTCCTTGTCACGTGGATTTCTCAGTAGTGATGCTCATGACCCCACAGCTAAAGATCCAAAAGAAAGTATGAGTGAGCTCCCAGACAGAAACCATAGTCTCTTTTATAAGCTAATCTTGGAGGTGTCAGCCCATCACTTCTATATTCTCTATTCATTAGAAATGAGTCACTACACAGTGAGATAATGATATAAACAACTTAAGTGAAGTGAAGTCGCTCAGTCGTGTCCGACTCTTTGCGACCCTGTGGACTGGAGCCTGCCAGGCTCCTCTGTCCATGGGATTCTCCAGGCAAGAATACTGGAGGGGGTTACCATTTCCTTCTCCAGGGGATCTTCCTGACCCAGGGATCGAACCCAGGTCTCCTGCATTGGAGGCAAAGGCTTTAACCTCTGAGCCACCAAGGAAGCCCATAAACAACTTAAGACAATGTTAAAATGTGCTTTGGCTGAAATCATCTATTTCAACTGTCCCTGTAACTCTCAAGGCAAAAAATGACAGAAGTGCAGCTCTATTTGGACAAATTTTTTTCAACTATTTTTTAATGTTCAGTTCCCTGGTAGCTCAGATGGTAAAGCTTCTGCCTGCAATGCAGGAGACTCGGGTTCAATCCCTGGGTTGGGGAGATCCTCTGGAGAAGGAAATGGCAACCCACTCCAGTATTCTTGCCTGGAAAATTCCATGGATGGAAGAGCCTGGTAGGCTACAGTACATGGGGTCATAAAGAGTCGGACATGACTGAGTGACTTCACTTCACTTCAATTGCTCAGTCATGTCTGACTCTTTGTGACCCCATGAACCGCAGCACACCAGGCTTCCCTGTCCATCACCAACTCCTGGAGTTTACCCAGACTCATGGCCATTGAGTGGGTGATGCCATCCAGCCATCTCATCCTCTGTCATCCACCTCTCCTCCTGCCCCCAATCCCTCCCAGCATCAGGGTCTTTTCCAATGAATCAGCTTTTCACATCAGGTGGCCAAAGTATTGGAGTTTCAGCTTTAGCATCAATCCTTCCAATGAACACCCAGGACTGATCTCTTTTGGGATAGACTGGTTGGATCTCTTTGCAGTCCAAGGGACTCTCAAGAGTCCTCTCCAACACCACAGTTCAAAAGCATCAATTCTTCAGCATTCAGCTTTCTTCACAGTCCAACTCTCACATCCATACATGACCACTGGAAAAACCATAGCCTTGACTAGATGGACCTTTGTTGACAAAGTAATGTCTCTGCTTTTTAATATGCTGTCTAGGTTGATCATAGCTTTCCTTCCAAGGAGTAATCATCTTAATTTCATGGCTGTAATCACCATCTGCAGTGATTTTGGACCCCCCAAAAAATAAAGTCAGCCACTGTTTCCACTGTTTCCTCATCTATTTGCCATGAAGTGATGGGACAGGATGCCATGATCTTAGTTTTCTGAATGTTGAGCTTTAAGCCAACTTTTTCACTCTCCTCTTTCACTTTCATCAAGAGGCTCTTTAGTTCTTCCTCACTTTCTGCCATAAGGGTGGTGTCATCTGCATATCTAAGGTTATTGATATTTCTCCTGGAAATCTTGATTACAGCTTGTGCTTCATCCAGCCCAGCATTTCTCATCAGTGTTTTCTACATTTTTTAATGTAATGAGGGATGATCTAGGCTATATGATATGCAAACAATAAAGGTTATCTATTAAAGGAAAAAAAGAAAAAGAAATGAGTCACTAAATCCAGCCCATTCTCAACAGGAGGATATTACACAGGACATGAATACCTGGAAGCAGAGATCATTGGGAGGCCACCTTAGAGTTGTCTACCATATCCATGCGTCAGTACTTTCCTCTGGTTGGAAAATCACTTTTTTCAGTATTTGCTTTTGACCTTTCTGAAGTAATACTCCTTTCTGGTACCACCCTAGATCAGATATACACTATCTCTTCCTTGGAGATGGATAGGATCTAATTGGCAGTATTATAATAGAGACCATGTAGGAGAGAGTTAAAGTACAGTATTTGGAGTAAAAGAGACCTGAATCTGAGGAATGACATACCATCTGCCTACTGAATGACTCTATCATCTCTCTGCTGAATGAATGAATGGTATATTGCCTCTGAACTTCAGTTTTCTATCCTAAAAAAATTAAGATCATAAGATGGTCTCACAGAGTTATTGTAAGGATTAAATGAAATGATGCATAGGAAGTATGGGGTTTTTGTTTTTGTTTTTTTGGCTGTGCTGTGCAACTTGCAAGATCTTAGTTCCCTGACTAGGGATGGAACGGGCACCCTCACCAGAGAAAGCTCTGAGTCCTAACTACTGGACCACCAGGGAACTCCCATGAAGTAGTTAACACAATCTCTTTTTTGTAATAAACATATTTGCTTCCAGACACACTTTTCCAAGCTAATCTGCATTACTATTGCCAGTTTCTTTTTCCATAGCATTTTGACCAGGTTATTTCTGTATCAGAACCTATTCATTGAAGTTAAAACTCCTTAGCACCCCTTTCACATTCTTCCATTCACAATTTCAACCTTCCTTTTTACCCTTCTCTTCCTGCTCTTTTGCACCTACTCCTCTGTCCTGTCTTTCAACCCACCTTTGCTCGATACCCTCTTCTGAACCTCGCTTGTGTTCTCTGCCATCATGTGCTCAATCATTCGGTTGTGTCCAACTCTTTGTGACCCCATGGACTGTAGCCAGGCTCCTCTGTCCATGAGATTTCCCAGATAATACTGGAGAGGGCTGCCATTTCCTACTCCATCTCTATCATCATGAATTAGTATTATTCATGAGCTTTTCCCCATGTGTGCTCTCAGGAACCTTAGCCATTTTCTAAAATATATTTGAAATTCAACTTTCTCCTGGAAACCTCCCTGTCTCACTCAGTCAGAAGCAATCTCTTTCCAGCCTAAGTTCCCAAGATACTTAGTAGATTACCTTATGATAACATTTTTTTAAATGAGCAAATGAATGGCACACTTCAGCATCAATAAGAATTATCTTGAAAACTAGATTCTTTGGTATTCCCTGATGATCCATTGTTTAGGAGTCCTCATTTTCACTGCCAAGGGTGTGGGTCAGGGAACTAAGATCCCGCAAGACACGAGGTGTGGCCAGGAAAAAAAAAAACAAGTAGGGTCTTGCCTGGTCATCCAGTAGCTAAGACTCCATGCTCCTAATGCAGGAGGCCTGAGTTTGATCCCTGGTCAAAGAACTAGTTTCTGTATGTTGCAATCAAGAGTTCATACACTACGACTAAAGATCCTTCATGCCACACCTAAGACCTGATGCAGCCTAATTAATTAATTATTTGAAAAAAAATAAACCCTGGATTCTAAACTCCTGGGGGGACAGAGTTTACATCTTATACTTCCTTCCATTTTCTATAGCTAATACCTAATGTACTATCTGATAAATGAAGGAGTGACTGATGGGGAGGTGGTGAATAGAGGGGGTTAAGAGTGAACAGGGAGAGGTACACCAGAATGACAAACTGGATAAACCAAAAATGATTCCAGGAACTCATTCTGGATTGCCTGGAAATGGGCTGAACTACATGCCCTTCTGTCTCACCAAGAAGAGCTGCACTCAAACCCAACTTTGTACGGGTGCCTGTTAATTTCCTGCTTGCTTTCAGAACCATCTCCCACCCTTTCCCTACTCTGTGCTGTATCACAGGGAACTATACCATCCAAGATCCCTTACACTTTGACTTTTTGTTTGGTTATTTCACATAGTTTTCATATTGTTGTCTGGCTATAGTTCACTCATTTTCATTGTTGTAAAACATTCCATTGTATGAAGGCACCAAATGTATATATTTATTCTACAATAAATGGACAATTGAGTTTCTAGTTTGGGGCTATTATTAATAATGCTGACATGAACATTCCCTTTCATGTCTCTTGTAAAAATACATGTTAGCACTTATTTCTTGGGTTTAGATCCAGGACTGGGATTGTGGGGTGAAGGGCAAGTCTGTATTTAGTATTTACTAGATTATTTCAAATATCCAAAGTTGTTCCTGCAGTGTGTGAGATGTACTGTTGCTCTACTCCTTGCAAAGGGTTGGTAGACTTCAAAATTTTTGCAAATCTGATGACTATGAAAAGAGAGCTCTGGGACTTCCTTGGTGGGTCAGTGGTTAAGACTCTGCACTTCCAATGCAGGGATGCAGAGGGCACAGGTTCAATCCCTGGTCTGGGAGCTAAGATTCCACATGCTGCAAGGTACAGCCACAAAAAGAAAAAGAAAGCATTCATTCTGCTTAATTCACTGATTACTAGTGAGGTAAAATCCTTTGTTAGGTTTATCGGTTATGTGTTTCTTCTTTGAAGTTATTAGTCATATCCTTGGCTAGTTTTTCAGGTATTTTTTGTATTTCTTTTGAGATGTAGTAGCACTTTACATATTCTGTATATTATGGTTTGTTAGTTATACTGATTCTCTCAACAAATATTTTTTGAGCACTTACTATGCTCAAAGGATACAACAGTGAACAATACAGATCAAAAAACTCCTCTTAGATCATGAAGTTGGCATTCCTATATAAGGAGAAAAACAATAAGCATAATAAATAAACAAAACTGAAGATGTATTAAAATTTATGTACTCCATGATCAGTGCAATAGTGAGAAATAAAGCAGGGAAGGGGGTTAGGGAATTCTGAGGGAAGGCTGAAACTTAAAGCTGGTCAAGGGGATTCCTTGATGGTTGTGGGACTTAGCATTTCCACTTCAGAGAAACTAAGATTCTGCAAGCTGCATGGTGCAGCCAAGAAATAAAATCAAGTGATCAAGGGAGATAACTTTTTTAAAAAATTTGGCTGTGTCAGGTTGGATCTGAGTTGCCCCAGGCCGTGCTCTTCGTTTGCTGCTCACAGGGTCAGTAGTTGCAACACCCAGGCTTAGCTGCCCCAAGGCATGTGGGATCTTGGTTCCCTGACCAGGAGTTTAACCTGCATCCCCTTCCTAACCACTGGACCACCAGGAAAGTCCCAGGAAGGCAACTGTTGAGTATAACTCTGAAGGAGGTCAGGAAACAAGCCACAGAGAAGTTTGGGGGAAGAGCATCTTAGAATAAGAAATGCAAAGTCCCTGCAGGTGGAACATAAGTGGTATGTTCAGAGAACAGCAAAGGGTCCAGTGTGACTAAAGCTGAATGAGGAAACTGAGTCATAAGACATGAGACTTGGATTTTTGTTTTTAGAGGGAATGTTTTTGGTAAGAACACAGTTTAAAAAAATTTCTATTGGAGTATAATTGACTTATAATATTGTGTTAGTTTCAGGTGTATGGCCAAGGGAATCAGTTATACATATACATATATCCCCTGTTTTTTAAAAAATATTGATTTATTTGGCTGCACCGGGTCTTAGTTAAGGAATGCTGGATCTTTAGTTGCTGCATGTGGGAATCTAGTTTCCTGACCAGGGATCGAACCTCAGCATCTTGCATTGGGAAAATGAAGTCTTAGCCACTGGGCAACCAGGGAAGTACCCACTCTTTTTTTTTAAAGATTCTTTTCCCATATAGACCATTACAGAGTACTGGGAGGATAGGTTCTTATTAGTTATCTATTTTATGTATATAGTAATGTGGATATGTCAATCCCAAACTGCCGATTTATCCCTCCTCCCTTGTCTCCTGGAAACCATAAGTTTATTTTCTACATCTCTGACTCTACTTCTGTTCTGTAAATAAGTTCATCTTACCTTTTTTAAATAGAAATTCCACTTATAAGCAATATTATATGATATTTCTCTTTCTGTGTCTGACTTACTTCACTCAGTATGGCAGTCTCTGGATTTATCCATGTTACCGCAAATTGGCAGTATTTTGATCTTTTTTTTGCCATCCAAGTATTAACCAGGCCTGACTCTGCTTAGCTTCTGAGATTAGATGAGATTCAACACATTCAGGGTGGTATGGCTGTAAACTATTTTGATCTTTTTAATGGCTAATATTCCATTGTATATATGCACTAATTCTTCTTTATCCATTCCTCCATCAATGGACATTTAGGTTGCTTCCACGTTCTGGCTGTTGTAAATAGTGCTGCAATGAACATTGGGGTACATGTGTCTTTTTGAATTATGATTTTCTCTGGGAATATGCCCAGCAGTGGGATTGCTGGATCATACAGTAGTCCTAGTTTTAGTTTTTTAAGGAACCCCCATACTGATCTTCTAGACATGAGATTTGAACAGTAAGATGGAGAAGGTATATGTGCAGAATGTAAAGGATGTTTGTAGACTATTATAAGGACTTGACTTCTTTATTCTTGGTGAAGTGGGAAGCCATTTGAGAAAAGGAAAGATGTGAGCAAAAGAGAAATGCAATCTGACTTACTATTTTAAAAGGCCCATTCTGGGGACAAGGGCAGGAGTAAACTGAGTGACTTTCAAAATAATCCAGGTGAAACATAATGGTGAGAGATAACGGTGGCTTGTGCTAAGGTGATACTGAGGTGGTAAAAGAGTGATTAGAGAAAATTGGTAGATAATGAATGAGTAACTATGACCTAGTTGAGGTTGAATAGCATTTGTTAGGTATTGATTAATTTTTGTTTTCTTATGCTGCTGCTGCTAAGTCGCTTCAGTCGTGTCCGACTCTGTGCGACCCCATAGACGGCAGCCCACCAGGCTCCGCCATCCCTGGGATTCTCCAGGCAAGAACACTGGAGTGGGTTGCCATTTCCTTCTCCAATGCATGAAAGTGAAGAGTGAAAGTGAAGTTGCTCATTTGTGTCCGACTCTTAGCGACCCCATGGACTGCAGGCTACCAGGCTCCTCTGTCCATGGGATTTTCCAGGCAAGAGTACTGGAGTGGGTTGCCGTTGCCTCCTCCGTTTCTTATGCTAGAAGAACTTTAATATGCTTAGTAACTGAAACTTTGGATGGAGAAGGCAAAAATAACCAAGCCCTTGGTGGGGATTAGTATAATTATAACAATAAATTGGCAAAAATGATAATGGCTTGGGCTAAGGTGGTACTAGTAAAGTTTGCAGAATCTGAATTTATTTCAAGTATAACTAAAGTGATTTGTTGATAAATTAGGCATGGAATATAAGCAAAAGTGAGAAATTAGGAGTGACTTTAGGTTTTGTTTTTTTTTTTTGTCCTGATGGTTAGAGTTTCCATAAGTTGAAAGTGATAAAACTTCAAGACCAGATTTGGTAGAGAAGGTCAGGAGCTCATTTTTGGACTATTGAATTTGAGTTGCCTTTCAGATATTCTGGCAACTGGATGTGTGAGCTCGGCATTCAGTAGAATTTAAAGGGAGTTTTATTAGTCACCATTTTTGATGTAATAAAAAACTCCAAAATCTAGTGGATTACAGCAACAAACATTTATTTCTTGCTCTTGTGACATATGGGTAACAGGTTGATTACTTTTCTGCTCGAGGCTGTGGGCCAGCTATGTGTTTTTTTCAAGTCTATTCTAATTTTGGGCCTAAACTGAATAAACAGCCACTGTTCAGGACACGCCATGCTGCTGCTGCTGCTAAGTTGCGTCAGTCGTGTCTGACTCTGTGCGACCCCATAGACGGCAGCCCACCAGGCTCCCCCGTCCCTGGGATTCTCCAGTCAAGAACACTGGAGTGGGTTGCCATTTCCTTCTCCAATGCATGAAAGTGAAAAGTGAAAGTGAAGTCGCTCAGTCGTGTCTGACTCTTTGTGACCCTATGGACTGCAGCCCACCAGGCTCCTCTGTCCATGGATTTTCCAGGCAAGAGTACTGGAGTGGGGTGCCATTGCCTTCAGGCCATGAGAGGGGGCTAAACAATGAAATTCAATTTGAAGCTTCTCTTTGCATGTGGCATCTATCACTTGATTCCATTCCATTCCATTACCCAAAGAAAGTCGCATGGCCCAGCCCTGCATGGGGCAAAGATGTATATTGTGCACGGAAGAGGCATTTCAAGACAAAATAAAAGGGTAGAGATGTACAGTTCTCATAGAAAGAAAATAGTTGTAAACCATAATTCAATCTACCGCAAAATGAGTACATTGAAGAGAAGAAATCCAAAGACTGAGATTTTTCAGTGTTCAGAGGTTGGAAAAATAAGGAAAAACCAACAAAGGAGACTGAGAAGGAGCAAACAGTGAGGGAGAGAGAAAACCAGATTGGAAGTCAAGTAAAGAAATTGTCTCAAGAAGTTAGGAGGGATTAACTATGTCTCGTGTTGCTAGTAGGTAAGCAAGGTGAGGACTGATATTGACGATTAGATTTAGCCGTGTGGCAATCTTCGATCATCTTGACAAGAGAATTAATGACATGGTGGGGCAAAAACCTGACCGATGTGGATTCAAGAGAGTGAGAGGAGAGAGGTTAGAGATAAGAGATAATGGCTACAAGCAGACTACTGCCTATAGCCATCTCAAGGACTTTGGCTAAAAGGAGAAGGAAGGAAACAGAGGAATAACTGAAGGGAAAAGTGAGGTCAATGGTAGTTTCTTAAAAATTGTTTTAAGATGGGAGAAATAAAACCATGGTTTCATAATGATAGGAAGGATCCAGGAGGCCCAGGGGTTAGGACTGCACTTCCACCGCTGGGGTATAGGTTCAATCCCACAAGTTGTGTGGCACAGTCAAAAAAGTAAAAGGAGGGACTTCCCTTGTAGTCCAGTGGCTAAGACCCCACATTGCCAATGCAGGGGGCCCAGATTCTATACCTGGTCAGGGAACTAGATCCAACATGCTTCCGCTAAGAGTTCACATGCTGCAACTAAAGATGCCACACACCACAAATGCGTGCTGCAGGAAAGATCCAAGATCCTGAGTGCTTCAACTGGCATAGCCAAATAGGTAATTTCTTAAAAAAGGAAAGATCCAGTAGAGAGGGAAAAACTAACAATGCCAGAAAGAAAGCAGAGGATTACTGTACTGAGGCTCTGGCTAAAGGGGATGGGCTCTAGAGCACTGGTCTTCTTTAGAAGTATAGACAGTCCAGTGAGAGTAATAGGTGAGAAGGCAAAGCGTACGGGCACAAGTGCAGGCCAATGAGGAGATATGATGATGGGAACATAGGAAAGTTCTCTTTTTATTGCTTCTATTTTTCAGCTAAGTAAGACACATATCATCGGATGAGAGTGAGGATAAGAAGTTATGAAAGGTTTGAAAATTAGGAAAATGTAGGAGTCATCTAGTGGAATGGGAGATTGACTGCACTAGGAAATAATATTCATTGATAGTGGCATTAAAGGCCAATTTGAGGTTAGTGATGATTGTGTGTCTTTTTTATCCCATCACAATCAACTGCACAGGTGTGGGTGCAGACTTAAATGGAGAATTGGATGTGTCCAGGTGATAAACCCTTCAGTTTAGATGGTAAAGCATCTGCCTGCAATGCGGGAGACCTGGGTTCGATCCCTGGGTCGGGAAGATCCCCTGGAGAAGGAAATGGCACCCCACTCCAGTATTCTTGCCTGGAGAATCCCATGGGTGGAGGAGCCTGGAAGAGTCGGACATGACTGAGTGACTTCACTCACTCACTCAGGGGATAAACAGGTGGAAATTTAGATTTAATCAGAATTTGTCAAGGTGAAAAAAAAAAGCAAGAGAGACATGTGTATGCAGGGGAAATTTCATCACAATGGTTGATGATGTAAGTCAGATAATAATGGAAGTAGAGTAGAGATAGTAAAATGACAGAAGAATCATGAATTACAAGTGTAGGTATATTTGACAAAATTTTGGAGTCAGGAATAAGCTTAAAAAGTAGGAAGACTTGGTCAGAATGTTATGCTTAATACTGACATTATAGAGGAGTTGCAGGAGAAGGCAATGGCACCCCACTCCAGTACTCTTGCCTGGAAAATCCCATGGACGGAGGAGCCTGATGGGCTGCAGTCCACGGGGTCGCAAAGAGTCGGACACGACTGAGTGACTTCACTTTCACTTTTCACTTTCATGCATTGGAGAAGGAAATGGCAACCCACTCCAGTGTTCTTGCCTGGAGAATCCCAGAGATGACGGAGCATGGTGGGCTGCCGTTTATGGAGTCGCACAGAGTTGAACACGACTGAATCGACTTAGCAGCAGCAGCAGAGGAGTTACAGCATGGGTAATGACAAGATCTAGAGCAGCACTGTTTAATGGAACTTCCTGTGATGATGGGCATGTTCCATATCCACTGTCTAATATTCCATTTGTGGCTGTTGGTCATTGGAAATGAGCTGACTAAGGAAATGAAATTTAAATTTTATTTAAGTTTAATAAATTTAAAATTAAAAGCAGCACGAAGCTAGTAGCTACCATATAAGATAGTGCAATTCTAGATATTATGACCATGTTAGTGAGGGGCTAAGATGGAAAACAACCTTACTAGAAAAGAGGAAGCCCAAAACTTGTAAGCCCAAAACTTAGAAGCTAATCTATTTGAAAGGTCACATCAGTAAGTGGATATTGAAATCTCCAGAAATTACAGCAAGAATAGTACTAAAGTGATGGTGAACCACCAGCTACAATCTTCAAGGAAAGATGAGTATCTCAAGATGAAAGGATAAGTAAAGAGTAAAGACAGTGGTAGATCAGATGCCACATTAATCAAAACTGAGTGTTTTAGGGAGAAAGGAAGGAGTAAAGGTTAGAACCAGCAATGCAAGGAGGACCCCTACCTCTTACCTAGGTTTAACAGTATAATAATATGCTTTGAAACTTATATTTTCCCACTGCAAAGAGAAGTTTGTGGATTATCTTACCACTTACTTATGATGGCTTTTGTTGATTAAAAGTTTTTCTTCTTAAATTTGAAAAGCTATTCACCATTTTTATTATTCCCATTTTTATATCTTAATTAAGAAATTCTTTCCCAAGGTCATAAATATATCATTTTATGTTTTCTTTTAAAAGTCATGTTTACTTTCCATATTTAAAATTTTAATTCCTCTTAAGTTTATTTTTTTATGTATGATATGCAATAGAAAACAAATTTTATTTATTTCTTTATTTGGCCCACTACTTGGCTTGTGGGATCTCAGTTGTCTGACTAGGAATTGAACCTGGGCTGGGACCAAATTCTAACTTCAAGAGTCCAGTTTGGTGGCCTTTGCTACCCAAAAGCTGACTCCCCAGCCCCCACACCTGAGAATCAGTGGACAAGAGCTTATATAGGCTGAGGGAGGGGGCTACATGCAGAAACAGCACAGGTGGCTCTGATAGTCATCTTGAAATTGGTCGTCAGTAATCTGACCAGCATCACCTTGATTGTTTTAGGTACAGTTAATCTTCAGTTCCAGAGTCAGTTTGTTCCCATTTCTTTGAGGCCAATCCTTGGAATTGTGGAAGCTTATGCCATGGCTAACCCCACTCCAGTACTCTTGCCTGGAAAACCCCATGGACGGAGGAGCCTGGTAGGCTGCAGTCCATGGGGTCGCTGAGCCAGACACGACTGAGTGACTTCACTTTCACTTTTCACTTTCATGCACTGGAGAAGGAAATGGCAACCCACTCCATTGTTCTTGCCTGGAGAATCCCAGGGACATGGGAGCCTGGTGGGCTGCCGTCTATGGGGTCGCACAGAGTCGGACATGACTGAAGTGACTTAGCAGCAGCAGCAGCAGCATGCCATGGCTAAAGCCTGGTCATCATGTAGTTAACTTCTACACCTGGTGGGGGTTTCAATATCTGTAAGACAGCTTACAAGATGTGGCTCAGAATATTATCTATAGCCCTTGAGAAGGAACTAAAGGTCCTTCAGTTCAGTTCAGTTCAGTCACTCAGTCGTGTCCGACTCTTTGCGACCCCATGAATCGCAGCATGCCAGGCCTCCCTGTCCATCACCAACTCCCGGAGTTCACTCAGATTCACGTCCACCGAATCAGTGGTGCCATCCAGCCATCTCATCCTCTGTCGTCCCCTTCTCCTCTTGCCCCCAATCCCTCCCAGCATCAGAGTCTTTTCCAATGGGTCAACTCTTCGCATGAGGTGGCCAAAGTATTGGAGTTTCAGCTTTAGCATCAGTCCTTCCAATGAACACCCAGGACTGAGCTCCTTTAGAATGGACTGGTTGGATCTCCTTGCAGTCCAAGGGACTCTCAAGAGTCTTCTCCAACACCACGGTTCAAAAGCATCAATTCTTTGGCGCTCAGCTTTCTTCACAGTCCAACTCTCATATCCATACTGGACCACTGGAAAAACCATAGCCTTGACTAGACGAACCTTTGTTGGCAAAGTAATGTCTCTGCTTTTGAATATGCTATCTAGGTTGGTCATAACTTTCCTTCCATGGAGTAAGCGTCTTTTAATTTCATGGCTGCAGTCCCCATCTGCAGTGATTTTGGAGCCCAGAAAAATAAAGTCTGACACTGTTCCCACTGTTTCCCCATCTATTTCCCATGAAATGATGGGACCAGATGCCATGATCTTAGTTTTCTGAATGGTGAATTTTAAGCCAACTTTTCACTCTCCTCTCACTTTCATCAAGAGGCTCTTTAGTTCTTCCTCACTTTCTGCCATAAGGGTGGTGTCATCTGCATATCTGAGGTTATTGATATCTCTCCCGGCAATCTTGATTCCATCTAGTACTTCTTCCAGTAGGTCACTATCATCCTGCCAACTTCCACCTAGATTGTTTCCGTAACCTCCTGACTCTTGGTTTTCTATCCCTGCCATATACTGCAGTCAGAATGACCTCTGTGCAACACAAAACCGCTCATGTTACTCCCTGCAGAAAATCTTCCAGTGACCATCTCATTCCCTTAAGGTGAAGTACAAACCATTATATCAGCGTACTTCTGCAGTTTTCATCTCTCACCATTCATCCTCCTCAGCCTCATCTCTACTCTCCACCCTAAGACCCTAAGGCATTTAGTTCCCTGAATGCGTCATAATCTACTTCATTTTCAGGCACATGCTGTTCCTTGCCTCTGCTCTACTATATCTCTCATATCTCCCACTACACTATATCTCCCAATCTACTTCCATAACCAACCTTGTCTATACTGCAGGATTTGCTACCATGTCACATCTTCCAATAAGCCTTTTGTGATCTTCCTTGAGCCCAGATTAGGGGCTTCCCTCCATTGTAATTTCCTTGTTTTAGTACTAATCATGCAGAATTGTAGTCTCTTATTTACCTTCCTATTGATCACTCTTTTATATTATAAGCCATTTGAGGGAATTTTGTGTTCTTCTGAATCCCTAACACCTAAAATCCCTAACACCTTAAGTACATTACTACATATATTTTTAAAATTCATCAGCTGCATGGTAGATAGTGGATATGGATACTGTACTAGGGTATGCAAATACAAAAGAAAACAGGAAAGACAAGTTACTCCCCTCACATAACTTATACTCTAGTGAGAGAAATAGACAGTGAACCAAACAAATAAACAAAAATACTGCTGCTTGTGTTAGGAAGAAAATAAACAGTTGACAGCAGTGAGGAAGAATAGGCCAAGAAATTCTGCTTTGAGGAATTGACATTGAAGCTAAGAACTAAAGAATGAGAAGGAGCCAAGCATGTGAAAACTGAAAGAAGGACATTGTAAGCAGAAAGAAGAGCAAATGCAAAATTCCTGAAATGGAGAAAAGCTTGTTGTGTTGCAGGAACTCTGGCTGCAGAGGACACTTGGACTGGAGAGTTCTGACTGGTGGGATAAGGTACATGGTATGGAGTTGGAGGCCTTAGGGAGGTGGCCAGATCATGCAGGGTCTTTTTGGCCATAGCCAGGCACTTGGATTTGTTCCAACAGGTTGGAAAATAATAGACAGGTTTTAAGAAGGAGAGAGGCATGCTCCAATTACATTTTAAGAGTTCACACTGGCTGTGTTGATAATGGAATGCAAGAAGATTACCAAGGAAGTTGAGGGACCGGTTAGAAAGCCACTGCAGTAATCCAGGAGAGGGAGAATAGTGCCTTACACTAGGATAGTCACAAGGGAAGATGGGGACAAGTGAATGACTTCAAGATAAACTTTGGAGGTAGAACCATTTGGACTTGTTGATGGATTAGTGAGTATGAAGGATAGGGGAAAAGGAGGAGATTAGGATGACTCCTGGTTATTTGAGTCTAGTGACTGAGTGAATATTTATATTTATATATATATATTTATAGAAATAGGGAAAATGGGGAAGAATGGTTTAGGGAGAACACAGGGAAGTCAAACATTCTATTTTGATTATTTTAAGTTTGAAATGCTTATGAGGCAATAAAGTAGAGCTGTCAAATTAGCATCTTGAATATATTCATCTGGGGCTTAGACAAAAGGTTTGAATGCATGCTCAGTCACTAAGTCGTGTCTGACTCTTTGCAACCCCATGGACTGTAGCCCACTAGGCTCCTCCATCCATGGGATTTTCCAGGCAAGAATACTGGAGTGGGTTGCCATTTCCTTCTCCAGGGGATCTTCCTGATCTAGGGATTGAACCTGTGTCTCTTAGGTCTCCATCACTGGCAGGCGGATTCTTTTCTACTGAGCCATCTGAGATGAAAGGTTTAGTTTTGACATATTAATGTTGGTTTCATCATGAAGCCTTAGGAAATGGACAAGCCCTCTAAAGACTAAAGTCTAGGTGGTGAAGAAGGTGTTATTTAGAAACCAAGACCTAGAATTCCCTGGAAATCCAGTGGTTAGGACTCAGTTGTCTCACCGCCAGGGCCCAGGTTCAATCCCTGGTTGGGCAACTAAGATCCCATAAGCAGCACAGCTGAAAAATAGAAACTACGCACTAGATCAGTTATTAAGAGTGTCTTTTCTAGGGTTTTTTACTGGACTGAGCTAGGAATATGCATATATTCACACATACATTTACATCTGTGTTTATTTCTGTATCTGTATGCTTGCGTGCTTAGTCGCTTTAGTCGTCTTTGACTCTCTGCGACCCTATGGACCATGGCCTTCCAGGCTCCTCTGTCCATGGGATTCTCCAGGCAAGAACACTGGAGTGGGTTGCCATTTCCTTCTCCAATTTCTGTATCTACCTGTATTGAAAACCATGAATTCATACTGACATGTTCCATTTCCATCCATACTACAGAGTTCATTCTAGCTTTCCTCCTTCCGTATTTATACCGGAAGGTATAAATTTTCTCACACAGTGAAAAACATTACTGTCATCATCCTCAATATTCTACTAATCGGCTTGGTCACTGTGTGTAGCCAATTTCCTGACACCTTTAGGCTGCCACCTTGCCAGAACACTCTTCTAGCGTAGGCCTGGCCCTCACATGGCTCTCCTGGTCAGGAAGAAAGGGAAGTTCATTTCCTTTATTGAGGTTCTGCATGTGTTTTATTATGTATATTCTTTGGTATTTCATTCGCTTTATGGATATTTTTAAAAGGCACTTTTAAAAAATTGCGTTTTCTGTTTATTGCTTATATTTGAAAAGGCTATGATATAGAGTTCCATTTTTTTATATTTGCCAATCTGAGGTAAGAATGTTTTTATTTCATAACTTTTATTGGTTACTCCCACTCCAGTGTTCTTGCCTGGAGAATCCCAGGGACGGGGGAGCCTGGTGGGCTGCCGTCTATGGGGTCACACAGAGTCGGACATGACTGAAGCAACTTAGCAGCAGCAGCAGCAGTAACAGTGAACATTTTTCAGATACTTATTAGTCATCTTAATTTATATTTCTGTGACTTGTATGCATCTTTTGTTTTTTTCTCTGAGAATTTTAATGTTTTTTTAAAAAGCAACTTTCTTGAGTTCTTTATAGATTCAGAATAAGAGCCTGTTTACTGCAAGATCTTTCCAGTTAATTGATTGGTTTAAATTTTCTTTTTTTCACATTTACAGAATTGAAAATTTTCATATGGCCTAATATTTTTATCTTTTGTTAGTTATTTTTAACTTCCAGGGATCAGATATTCACCTACACTTTATTTTTGTTAAAGATTTTCAGAAACTTTACATTTTAAGAAATGTTACACATTTTTGTTACACATTTTTAGAAATATGTTAAACATTTCCAAGTTCCATTTGGAACTTACTTATATTTTTATGTAATCTGTAGAAAATTCTAATATTAACAGTATTAATCCTTTCCTCATCACAGTTGTCACCAATATTTTCCCCAGCATTTTATTTGCCATTTAAATCTTATTTTGATTTTTAACATGTAGAATTTTTCGTTTTTTGTAGTTAAATTTACTAATCTTTTTACTCTTCCTCTTTTTTCTAAGCTTAGAAAGAGACCTCCCCTATTTACTAAATATAAATTTATATTTTCTTTTTTCTCTACCTCTCCTTCCTTCTTCTTCTCCCTCTCCTCCTCTTTTCTTCTCCTTTTTTTTTTTTTTTTTTTAGGGTTTGCCTCAAGGCAAGCTTTAAGTAAAACAAGTCACTAAACAAGCCCCAATCACTTTGGTCTCTTGGGGTTCTTGTAGACAGCACCCCCCAAAAAACTTGTAGGATTGGAATGGATTTCTCTATAACACAGCTCCCTCCCTTCTCCTCCTACATGAAAAACAGCTCAGTGTCAAGCTTTCCAATAAATGTACGTACATCTGACAATCCATAACTGCTGAAGTAAAAAGTGGCCTTTAGATATTCTGTATATAAATTTAGCCATTTATACAGAGAGAATGAAAAAAAAATATGGCCTGATTCTGATCAGATGCTGCTTGTTTCTCCTTACACCATGGGTTTCTGTTCTATGTCATTTCCTTTGAAGTCAGTGGGAGCTCTGTGCAGGACGGCAACTCGAACACCGGCCTCTATACATGAAGGTGAGAACTGCCATTACGATAAACTACTCGGCAATGTGGTGGAGGGAACATTGGTTTAACACACTTGGTGGCTACCCTGCAGATCCCACTGTCTGTGAGAGCTTTGTTCCACCGGAGCAAACAAGAACGTTTTGAATCTTGACATACAAGGGCTCATTCAGCAGAGCATCCCCTGTTATGAGAGGAGGCACAGTGCTGGGCAGACATTGCAGTTTTTAGCCAGTACACTGAGGGCATTTCTCTCAGATTCTCTCCATCTGTAAAGAGACTGTTTTCAAGACCCCAAAATGGTTTTCTATAGATTGGAGAGATGTATAAATATTTTCACATGTTTGTATTCACAAATAATGGGGGGCAAACCACAGTCATATGAAAGTAGCCAGACTTTTTCAATATGGAAAGAAAAAAATTCTTTGCAGATTTTAGCTGAGTGTGTTATTTGGTGAAAAGCAGAATTCTCCTGCAATGCAGGAGACTCCAGAGACACGGTTCAATCCCTGGGTCTGGAAGATCCCCTGGAGGAGGAAATGGTAACCCACTCTAGTGTTCTTGTGGGAAATCCCAAGGGCAGAGAAGCCTGGCAGGCTACAGTCCATGGGGTCAGAGAGAGTCGGACAAGACTGAGCACACACATATGTAAGTATCATTAGTGCCAAGATTGAAGAAACTTGTTGTAGAGCTTGAAATAGGAACAATGAGAGAAACTTTGACATGGAGAAGGTATTGGAAATGAAGAACCAAGTACATTTGCTTTCTGTCTCAGGAGCATTATTCTGGTCATTAACCCACAGAAACTTTCTGCCTTTCACAATGAGTTATGTTATCATTTTTAGGACTCCAAATCAAATAATGGTTTCAGGTTGTTATTCAACAAACATTGAAATGAATAAAGGTCAAAGAGCAAATTGCCTAAATTGATGGGGGAATTTTCCTACCATCCCATGCCTTGACTTTGAAAAGTGATGCCCCCTTACTGATTCCTTCATCATATGCTTCTGCTTCTGTCTCCAGGCCCTTGATTAAGCTGTTGCATCCACCGGTTTCAAGGCCCTTGACTTCTAAGGACCCCTCTCAGAGCAGAATACCAGCATTTTGTATTTGTAATTTCTCCAAGTGGATAGCATTGGAGTGGAGGAGCTATTTTTTACTTAGAGTTTCGGATTCGTTTTCATAAAACTTGTATCTACTTCTGTATATAGAATACCCTTTCTTTCCACAGGTGATTAGCATGTAGACAGTATTTAAATCTTTGGGACTGGATGAGATCATCAAGGGAAGAGATGGAAATGGAGGAGAAGAGAAAGGACTGAGTTCTGGAGCACTCCAAATCTAAGAAACTGTGAGAAGAGAAAATATATCTGGGAGTTTATCCTGAAATAATACACATGGAGCAGCATCGTTCTTTGAAATAAGAGTTATGTTGTAATATGATAGTTATAAACGATTCTAGTTTGTGAACATGCCTTTTTTGAATAGGCAGTCCTCAACCAAAGCTTCCTGACTATTACTCCTGCTCACAATTCATCCTTCTTCCAATCTATTCAACATACTGCTTAGATTAACCTTGGATTAACTTTAGTTATTTGTACCTGGATGAAAATGAAAAATTGGGTAAGTATAATATATTATATTTATATGATGAAATATAGTGTAGTTACAATTTTTAATAAGAAAATATTTGCAGGATAATGTTAATGAATTAAGCATACTCTCAGTTTACACACACACATACACACACAAATATATATACCAGAAAAACTGCTGTTGGTTTATCCATGAAAAGTATACTGTGTTTCTGAATGGTGAGTTTCCAGGTGACTTTGATTTTTATGCTTTTCTGTGTTTTCCAAATTTCCTCTTGGCCACAAGGCATGGAGGATCTTCATTCCCCTAGAGGGATGGAATCCTTGGCCTCTTCAATGGAAGCGTGATTCTTAATCATTGGACTGCCAGGGAAGTTCTGGTTTGACTTTTTTTTTTAATTGAATATATTTGATGTGTGTAAGTTTAAGATGTACAGCATGTTACTTTGATCCATTTATATATTGTAATATGATTGCTGATGTAGTGGTGTTTATCACATTACCTAATTATATTGCAATGTTATTGTCTGTATTCATTATTCTGTGTGTTAGATCTCAGCGGCTCATTCACTACTCATTGCAAATTTGTACCTTTAAACACCACGACTCTTATCCATCCCCCAAACCCCCTACCCCCGCTGCCCTGGCTCCTGGTACACATGATTTCAGTCTGTTTTTTTTACAGGTTTAACTTTTTAAGATTCCATTTATAAGTGATACCGTACTTATCTCGCTTAGCATAATGTGCTCAAGGTTTGTCCGTGTTATTGCAAATAGAAGGATATACTCCTTTCTCTTGGCTGAATAATATCCTATTATGTATATGTACCTCATCTTTTTTTAACATATTCATCCATCAGTGGGCATTTGTGAAATGAAAAGTGAAGTATTAGTGGCTCAGTTGTGTCCAACTCTTTGTGACCCTGTGAACTGTAGCCCACCAGGCTCCTCTGTCCATGGCATTCTCCAGGCAAGAATATCGGAGTGGGTTACTATCTCCCTTCACCAGTTCACCAGGGGATCTTCCTGACCCAGGGACTGAACACAGGTCTCTTGCATTGCAGGCAGATTCTTTACTGTCTGAGCCACCAGGGAAGCCAATAGGTGTGACATCATTTTTAAAAAATCCATTCATACTTCTATGGGTATTTGGGTGGGTTTTCATGTCTTGGCTATTGTGAGTAATACTCTGATAAACATGGGAGTATATTTAACATGTTGGATTCCTGTTTTCATTTTCTGTAGGTCTATTCTTAGAAGTGGAATTGCAGCTTTGATTCTTTACTACCTACAAAGATAATATTCAAATGTCTTAATTTAGTAGTCAGACCCTTCAGACTACAGGCCCAAGCTCCTTATCCAGCATCTTTGTTTCAGTTAAAAGGATCTGCTCAAGGTCTCTGGATGTGCTCTGTATTTTCCTACCTCCATGTGTTTCTGAAAGCTGAAATCCTTTTTATTTCCTTCCTTACCCTATAATTTCTACAAGTCCTTTAAGATACTATTCAAGTTCCACCTCTTACTTGGTCCCAAGAACATTAATGATGGAAGAGGTTTTAGAGATTAGGGCTCTATTATTTATTCAGCATTTACCACAGGATGCTTGGCATTATCGTGTCTCTAATTTATCTCCCCAACTGGCATTTTGATTCTTAGAGTACAGATTCTGGGACTTAGAGTTCTTGGTATTCCCTGACATCCTTGTGTCTTGTTCACTATAAATGTGTAATAAATATTTGCAATAGGTTAGACCCAAGGTTATTTCAAATATATGCATACATATATACATTAATATGTATACAAATATATACATATACTGGAGAAGGAAATGGCAACCCACTCCAGTAGTCTTGCCTGGAGAATCCCATGGACAAAGGAGTCTGGCAGGCTACAGTCCATGGGGTCGCAAAGAGTCAGACACGACTGAGGGACTCACACACACACACACACACACACACACACACACACTTTAAAATTTGAAATAACTCTGAATCTTTTTACATCTATGTTTATAACCTCAGATATGCAGATGACACCACCCTTATGGCAGAAAGTGAAGAGGAACTAAAAAGCCTCCTGATGAAAGTGAAAGAGGAGAGTGAAAAAGTTGGCTTAAAGCTCAACATTCAGAAAACGAAGATCATGGCATCCGGTCCCATCACTTCATGGGAAATAGATGGGGAAACAGTGGAAACAGTGTCAGACTTTATTTTTTCTGGGCTCCAAAATCACTGCAGATGGTGATTGCAGCCATGAAATTAAAAGATGCTTACTCCTTGGAAGGAAAGTTATGACCAATCTAGATAGCATATTCAAAAGCAGAGACATTACATTGCCAACAAAGGTCCGTATAGTCAAAGCTATGGTTTTTCCAGTGGTCATGTATGGATGTGAGAGTTGGACTGTGAAGAAAGCTGTGTGCTGAAGAATTGATGCTTTTGAACTGTGGTGTTGGAGAAGACTCTTGAGAGTCCTTTGGACTGCAAAGAGATCCAGCCAGTCCATTCTGAAGGAGATCAGCCCTGGGATTTCTTTGGAGGGAATGATGCTGAAGCTGAAACTCCAGTACTTTGGCCACCTCATGCGAAGAGTTGACTCATTGGAAAAGACCCTGATGCTGGGAGGGATTGGGGGCAGGAGGAAAAGGGGACGACAGAGGATGAGATGGCTGGATGGCATCACTGATTCGATGGACGTGAATCTGAGTGAACTCCGGGAGCTGGTGACGGACAGGGAGGCCTGGCGTGCTGTGATTCATGGGGTCGAAAAGAGTAGGACTCCACTGATCGACTGAACTGAACTGAACTTGTATCTTCAAAATGCATTAAGCTTATTCCACAGTTAATTTACTCTAAGGGAAACGTTTTAAATACATGTAGTTATAAACCATTGCTGAAGCATTCTTTCTTCCCTCACAGAAGGTCATCCGTCTTCTCTTCAGGCAATGTTCTCCTCTGACCGCGTAGTGAAATACAATGTAGCTTTACTTTTCTTCTTTATTTCCTGATCCCAAATACAATCTCCACACATGCACTATCTTTGTAGGTGAAATACTTCCTGCTTCAGTGAAATCCAGCTCCCAAATGAATTTCTGTTGGTTTAGAGAGCAACTTGAGGATTCTGCATTTGGCATCATTCAGTTTCCTTGGCATCTCTCCACAGTCACCATTTAGAAAACTCCAGGTCGGCAGGATTTCAATCCATCATACACTCTGTGGAGATTAAAAAAGGATTGCATTACATTGGCTTGAAAATGTGATGGAAAATGAAATTTGCTTTACCAAGAAAGGAAGCTTTTGAAACTCAAATTGTTCTAATAGGACCTTTATACAGAGATAGTTCTTCGAGTAAAATGACATAGACGATGAAAGTTCTTTCTTATTTATATTGTCACTATATAAGTACCACAATATGATTATATTTATGGTCTTAATTATAAAGCAAGCTTGGATTAAGATCTTAAGAAAAGTCCTAAGCACTGAAGAGATTATAATGCATATGAAATAATATCCTATTATTTACTTTAAGATTAAAACCATCTTAAAGTTAAATAAGTGTGAGGAAGTCCCAACAAGGTGCAATTATTTTATATCTATGCATTTGTAAAAATAGCAAATTCTTTACGAAAAATTTTTCTGGGGTTCTGGTTTGCTGGTGCCTTAAGTACATACTTCATCTGCCTCTTGGATAATTCTGCTAATATAAATGTAAATGCATTTAAAAAGGTCTGGAAAGGAGCATGCCAAATCATTGACAGTGGTTACACCTGAGAAGTGGGCTGAGGAATGGGGAGCATTTTATTTTTCCATTTTATTCTATTTTTTCCCCTAATCACCTATAGTCATTTTATTTCATGCACAGTCGTTAAAAACTAACATGCCAGTAGAGTAAAATACCTCATCCTTTTTTTCTATCAAAATTTCATATTAAAGTGCTTATATTTGATACATGTGAATGTAATATAGAGGGCCGCTGAAATCATCCTTCAAATTGCATTGATTTTTCTTTCTCTTTCATCCAATAACATGGTTAGACAGCTACTCACTATTAGTTTTTTTCCCCTATGTTACTGCTAATAAGCATCACCACTAACATCCATTGAGCTCTTTCAGTCTGCCAGGCACTGGTACAGAGCTCTGCGTGTATTTTTTTTTTTTTTAATATTTTAAAATTTTATTTGGATTTGCTAAGTCTTATAATTTGGCTTTCCTGATGGCTCAGCAGGTAAAGAATCCTCCTGCACTGCAGGAGACACAGAAGACTTGGGTTTGGTCCCTGGGTTGGGAAGATCCCCTGGAAGAGGACATGGCAACCAACTCCAGTATTCTTGCCTGGAGAATCCCGTGGACAGACTGGTCTGGAGGACTACAATCCAAAGGGTTTCAAAGAGTTGGACAAGACTGAGCGACTAAGCACAGGGTCCTAATCATGGCACACAGGATCCTCATGGGAGCACTGGGCTTTCTAGTTATGGCCCGTGGACTTAGTTGTCTGGGGCATGTTCCCTGACCAGGGTTTGAACCTGTGTCTGCTGCATTGCAAGGCAAATTCTTAACCACTGGACTCCAGGGAAGTCGCTCCATGTATTAATTTGTTGAACTCTCACAGCAAACCCTGTGAAATGGGTATTATTGTCATTTTACAATTGAAGAAATAGAGGCTGGGGAGATTTAACTCAATGTTGTACAAGCAAGGCCACACAGCTAGCAAGTGATGGAACTGAGCTATGTCTCCGGCCTTCTGACTTCAGATTCCATATAGGAAAGAGGGAGGGAGTGGAACTAGTTTGTGGTTTAAAGTTTTTTCTTTATTTCATAGCTGGCATATACACTTTTGTCTAATTGGGAGGTGACTAAAGGCATCTGGGTCTGGTTGATGTGTTGGCTGAAAATTACTATGATTATGAGGATGATTATTATAGTATTTAGTAATTATGCAGTGCTTTATACTTCAAAGAGCTGTGCTTTATAATCATTTATTAGCTATGTCTCACATCTCTACAATATAAAGACGCACTTATCATGCATTTTTGTAGATGGAGAAACTGAGGCAGAGTAAGATGGGTTACATCCATCTTCATAAGGAAGTGTGAAAGTAGTATGCAACTTGCTGAAACTTGCTAAACAACTCATTTTGGACAATACCTTAATTTTTTACACCTTTTAAAGGAAAATGTAAGTTCCAAATTTTTTCTCCATTTTTAATTACAAATTAAATGTAAAATGCTGAAGACATATTTGAATGTTGATGAAGAATGTTGATGACCATTCCTCTATTTTTAAGCTTTTATTGCATTTGTGTCAATGTGACTTTTTTGCTCAAATTCAACCTTGCTATCTCCCATTTCTCTACACAAGCGTAATTTGACTACAGATACTGGTTTCCAGTGTCAATATTATATCGCTTCAAATTGCTTCCATTGTCTTTAAAAGATGCCTATTTTTCACCACATGCATAGGACTAATTTGCAATAAAAACAAACTGTGTAAGAATTATATTGGAATTAAAGGAAATCTTGGACATCTGCAGTTTGTACACTTCAAAACTGAAGATTATAAACGTGTCAGTATGACTTGGGATAAAAGGGGGAGAGAGATGAGAAGGATCTGTATGGGTTTAATATAGCACCCTATAAAAGGCCTGGAAGAGATACATGGACTCTTCAATAAATCTAGTAGTCTCTTTCAGTTGGGAGGCAGTCATGGCCATAGCACATGGGAAAGGCTCAATAAATGTTAATTTAGTGGTTAAGACCATGTCTCTGGAGACAGACTGCCTGGGTTCTAATCATGGCTCCATTACTTGCATGTTACCTGAACTAGCTGTGCTTTTGTTTCTTCATCCAGGAAAAAAAATCACAACCCATTAAGTTAGTTTATCACGAAGTTTATTCAAGTATTTGTTATTATTTGTCATTTCTGTTTCCAAGGCACTTGACAAATAACATCAGCTACAATGCCTGTAAAATGTTGGTGGTAATCGTATTTATAATCTGATGCCTGCGCTTGCTTGGCTAGTTTAGAAATGGTACAACATGGTACCCCACAATTTTCTACCCCAGAAAAACAATTTAAAATTACCTCAAAATACATATTATATAAGGCAGAATTCTATTTTTGTTTCTCTAAGATTCCCATATGATTCCACGCACCAGTGGCTCCAACCTCAGTGTGTGCCATGAAGATTTCATGTGTGAGTGAAGCCAACTCATTGTACTACTGAATAAAGAGCTGCTCATGAGCTAAAGGCATTGACACTTTGTGGGATGCATGCCCAGTTTGCCATAGTGTCTAAATTTTTAAGAGACGCCAGAAATTGGGATTGTTATTTTACATGACATTACTCAATTTAAGATTTTTGACTCAATTTGTTTCTTGGTACAGAACTCTGTGGGTCAAACAACACAGTTGAGGCCATTTGTCAAATCTCTGCCAAATATACTAGTACATAGATATGAGTACGCTGTGCTGTTATTCAAACCGGTTTTTAAAGCACTTGTGCCAAGACATGAATAAAAGGTAAAGAAGATGAAATATGACAAAGCCTTCATGAAACTCACAAGTCTAGTGGAGCGGTAGGCAATAATGTCACAGAACAGAGTGAAAAATGGCATAGCAGAGTGTGGAACCCAGGACTTAAGCCTGGTGATTTAAGTATTTGATCATGCCTACTTAAAACAAACAAAAACCACAAAGAACCCCATTATTTCAAAAGTTGGCAAACTGGTGGACACCCAAGTAGATGGCTCTTTTGTTTAACAAAACACCTTAATGGGTTTTTGGGGTGGGAGCTATGCATAGACGGGGCGACAGCCTTGCACAGTTCCAGGGGGACCATTCCTATTGTGCCCTGTGCAATTGGCACCCCCTTGAGCACCATTTAGGTTGTATTCTTTGTGAATGGTACCTCCTGGAATTGTGCAAGTTGGCAACTCTGTCAACAAAGATAGGCCTAGAGTCTGGTCTGAGAGGAGGATTGAGAGCTAAATCCTTCTACATAATAAAGTGGGAGGAATTTTAAGTCTTTGCCTAGGGGGTGGAGGCAGGAGGGTGGAGGGATGCTTGTAATGTGGAAAAGAAAAGGGTTTGGAGAAAAGATGTCTAAGATGAGGATGGGCCAGTAATGTGACCCATTCATAGGCTCAACCTGGAGCCTATGAACCTGAGATTTCTTGTAATTTTTAAGAGAGATACGTATACGCCTTTGTTATCCTCTTTAACCTCCAGTAGATACTGATAAATGAAGTCAATGCTTTTTCTGTGGCATCAGCTACAATCTTTGAACTTCTTATGTACGAATCGGGAGATAACCAGGAAAGAGTCAGTGCTCAGGCTCACATAGCAACACTTGGCTAAACATATTAGCACTATAATAACTTGTCTTTTTATTGCTTTTCTTCAAAAAAGTTCAGAGCACTTATGCTTTTATTTCCTCATTTGTTCTAACATTCCAGTGTGGGAGGGGCAGATTTATGATAACATTATTTAGAGATGGAGAAATTGAAATAGAGATTAAATCGCTTACTCAATGTTGCATAGTTGGGGTGGTGAAGCCCACAGTGGAATTTGGTTCCACAAGCTCCTGCCACGAAGTAGAGAGATCATGAGTTTTGGAATTAGAGGGATCTTTGTTTGAACAACGCTGATTTCTCCCCCTTAATAAGAATGTGGCCTTTAAGTCAATTACTTCATCTAAACCTCAGTTTTTCTCTTCTGTACAATTAAGGCCATAAAACCTCATAGTGGGGTAGTGAAGATCAATTTAGAAAATGCAGGTTAAGCCCTTGCACAGAGTAGTTTGCAAATGAGATTAGTTCCACCTCCAACCCAGTAGTATCTGGTTAAATTTCAGTACAAATTGACAGTAATCAAAAAAGAATCCTATTAATTTTTTTTCTAGCCTCCTCTCCTACTGAAAGCAAAACATAAATACATAAATCACTTAATTTACTGGGAAGAACTTTTGCTTCAGTAGAGTTATTTCTGTTGGGGATAATTAGAAAAAAAAGGTGCGGGTGGGGATTTGTGGAAGACAAGGTAGTAGAGTACAGAGGTTCTAAAGCTTGAGAATATATCAGAACCACTGAGAAGGCCTGTCAGAACACAGACGGCTGGGCCCCACACCAGTTACAAGGTCTGGAGTGAGGCCTAATAATTTGCATTTGTAACAAGTTCAAAGATGATGTTGATGATAGGAGTCCAGGGACTACACTTCAGAGAAGCACTAGCATGGTTAAGTGAAATTCTGGGGGTGAGGTCCAGCCCTCTGTGTTTTGACATGACCATTCGGAGATTTCTGACGCATTCACAAGACTGAGAACCTCTGGCATAGTGAAAAGCAGCTGAGGAGAAAGACTCACATTCAAATGCGGGCTGCACCATTTACTAGTTAGATGACCAGATTCAATGACAAACCTGTGGTGCCACTGCATCCTGCAGGGAGCCTGACAATGTCTGCGATTCAGGCTTCCTCTCGCTATCCCTCTAAGCCCTCGGTGGAAAGCAGTGAGTCCTGCCAGCCCAGGCTCTGTTTTTCACTTCTTCACACTCCAAGGCACGAAAGGCTGATAAATTTGGCCATTAGAGAAGTATTTACAAACATTTCTGTGATCACAGAAATAAAATAAGGCAGCGCTGTTAAAAAAAAAAAAAAGCCAAAAGCAAAGGCAGTGTTTGCATCTTTCAATTCGTAATAACAAGTTGTGAACTATTTTCATTTCCCCTGACTTTCTTAGTAGAAAATTAAAAAAATCTTCCTCTTCCTCCCCCACAGTTTTAAGAGATGCTTGTAAATTTGTTTGGCAGATAGTATGCATGCTAAGCACTCCCTGCCAGCCCCTGACCCAGAATCTAGCCTCAAATACAGAAACTACCTCAGATGTTTGGTGCCTTTCTGATTTTGTGGCTGAGGAATCCTTCTCTTTTCCGCCTCCTTCTCCTGCCTGTCCTCTGACTCTGGGTCCTCGAACTGTCTCAGCTCAGTGTCACAAGTACCCAGGCTGGCCCCAGGACATTGTCTGGCTCACCTACCTTCATTTTTCCCATTGCAAAAACCTGTTGTTTAGTCCCTAAGCCACCACCAACTCTTCCGTGACCTATGGACTGCAGCCTGCCAGGCTCCTCTGCCCATGGTATTTGCCAGGCAAGAATACTGAAGTGGGTTGCTATTTCCTTCTCCAGGGGATCTTCCTGATCCAGGGATTAAACCCATGTCTCTGGCATTGCAGGCGGATTCTTTACCACCGGTCCTCTTGGGAAGCCCTCTACTCTTTTATTTCCTTATTTCCTTCACTAACCTTTTCAATCACCTATGAGTAATCTGTAGTTATCCAAATTACCTCCTTCTAGAGTCATTCCACTGGAGGAAAATTTGTTCCTATTAGTGACAAGGTATGAGAATGGTTGATTTTTACCCAGACCAGGTGGTGCTAGTGGTAAAGAATCTGGCTGCCAATGCAGGAGACACCGGTTCCATCCCTGGGTTGGCAAGATCCCCTAGAAGAGGGCATGGCAACCCACTCCAGTATTCTTGCCTTAAGAATGCCATGGACAGAGGAGCCTGGTGGGCTACCGTCCATAGCGTTGCAGAGAGTCGGACACAACTGAAGCAACTTAGCACATAGCACTTTCATTTTGAGTTCCTCTAACAATCCAGAGATGATTATACATGTATGTGTGCGTGTGTGCACATGCAAACACACATACACAGCAACTATATTAAACATATCACAAAGGAGGAAAACAGGCCTAGAGAGGTAAAGCAACTTGCCCAGGATGAAAAAATACAAGTATAAAATAATAGGACCCAGGCAGTAAGCTTCCAGTTTCCCAGTTCTTGGCCTCAAGTGATGGAATAAAGGAATATAATTTGATTCCTGTCCTCAAAGAACTTAAAACTCGTGTTAGGGATGGGTGAAATTTATACACACAACATGAGTTAAAATCAAGAACTAATGTTTGCGGTATCGGGTTTGGTCTCTTTTGACCGGTTTCCTCCTCTGCCAGAAATAAAGGATAGCACCAACCTCAAGGGATTTGATTACGATTAACTGAGCTAAGTGCCAAAACGCTTAATACAGTGTCTATCACGCAATAGGCGGTCAATAAATGTTAACTATTATTATTTTTAAAGGAGGCAAACTGCAGTGCTAAGAATACTGGAGAGGGTCGGAAGGCGGGTGAAGGCGCTGGACCTTGCACCTAAATCTTCTGAGCCTCAGTTTTCTCCTCTGTAAAATTAGGTGGCCTGAGTAGAACACGTCGAAGAGCTGTAAACGATTCACCCGGAGTTTGGGGAAAGGCGGAGCCGCGGGGCAGAAAGGGTTAGCAAGGAGCCCGGGGGCGGCTTTGCGGGCGCCAGCGGCAGAGGCCCCGCCCCGCCCCGCTTGGGAGGCCCTGGCAGCTCCAGCCCGCGAGCAGTTCCGGTGCCAAAACCCTTCCCTCCCCCGCTCCCCCGGAAGTGCTTTTCTAGGGTTCGGGCCGTAGAGAGGCCTTGTAGGCACAGCCGCTGAGGCTTGGTCGGCTCTGAGGAGGGGCGCCTACCCGTGTGGGAGCCCGGGGTTTAGCGCCGGTCGACCCGCGCCCTGGCCCCTCTCACCTCCCGGGCAGCCGGTGAGTGGCCGGGGGAGTGAACTGCGACGGCCGCGGGCCGCGTCGGGGTTGGCGCTCTCGGGCCCCCGCTACCAGCTCTGGGCTCCAGGCTGCGGGCTGGGCTGTCGGGGTTCGAGAAAGGGGGTTGTCGACCGCCGCGGTTTTCGCCGAGCCCGGGGGACTGGAAGGAGCGGGCGGTGGGGGCCGTGGGGTGGGCGGGGCGGAGCCAGGGAGTGGGTTCCCGGAGCTGTTGTTGCTGTTTGGAGAGTTAAGAATGGGCTGGGCCTCGGTCCATCCAGCCCCCTCATTTCTGCTCCCCTATATCCTCGCGCTGTCTCTGGGATTTGGTTTTTCTGTGTCCGACCCGGGGCTGGGAATCTGGACGTCAGACTCAATCGTGGGCTGTAGTTCCTGACTTTGGCGACCTCTAGGTCTGTCGTCCGGCTCGGTAATTAGCTGGGGTCCCAGGAGTGTCGTCTCTTCGGTCCCAGGGCGGGGCGATACGTGTGTAGACGCCAGAGATCTTCTGCAAGGCTTTCCGTCTAGACTGGTGTAGGGGTTGCTCAGGATCGGTTTGGACTGCGCTTGGGACCGCTGTTGGAGGCGTAGGGCAGTGTGGCACCAGCATGCCTCCCATGATCTTTACTCACTGGGAAGTTTACTCAAGCTGTTGTTGAAGTCACTTCTTAAACAACAAACTTGCTTGAGGAAAATCAGGAGTTCAGGTAAGTTCCCTTATTTTCTCCGCCGACGTTAGGAGATGATGCTACTCTCTAATCTGCACTCCTAATTTCTGTGGCTATCTGAAGTCACAGTGGTTTGGTGAGTTCAGTCTGCGGTTGTTGTAAGAATTGACTGCGTAGGGCTGGAGAGTTATTATACCCTCCCTTTCTCAAAGCTTGTTTACCTTCATGTTTGGAATTGCCATTTTTCTTAACTTTTAAAGAAAAATTGTGCCCTGTAACTCCAAGGAGATTCCTTAGACTGTTACAGCTGTTTTTGCAATGCAGAGGTTCACACAGGTGGCCAGAGGTGTTTTTGTTGTTGTTTTGTTTTGTTTTTTGCTATTGTTTTATAGTATTAGGTGTTTACTTCAGATAAATTGAGTCTTTCGTAGAGGAGAAAGTGATGTAGGTAGTTGTTTTTAGCGAACAGGTTTTAGGTAATAAACTACTCCTGAAAGCTTTGTAGGAAATAGGATTTCCCACATGTACTAGAGATTTTAAATTTATGATCATAAAGGAATACAGTTACTGTTGATTTTGACTGCCATTAGATAACCATTACTTCTGCATTGTGAAGTATATGCATGCCACCTTTGTGAAACCAGTGACACTTTCCTGTACTTCTCATCTTTTGCTTGTGTTAGGACTTATGCTCTAGTTTTTTGGGAGTACTTATTTCATTCTCCTTCCACCACGGGAAGGGAGTAATCTCATGAATTAGGGAAAATTAGACTTAAGTGACGATTCAGGGAGCTGTCTTATGCACAAGAAAATTTATTTCACCATTGTTGATCTTCTACAGGTAAAGGGTGGATGATTTTTAAAGTCCCTGCAAAAGATTGTGGAGCGAAGACTAGTTGCCCAACTTTTAGATTTAGATAGAAACTAGATTCTTAGCTATTTGAGGTGCTTGGGATATTGAAATTGAGAGGATCTGGAAAAGGAGTCAGGTTAGATACGGTTATGAATTCGTACTGAAGGTGTGATAGTGTGTTTTGAAGGGAAAGATTTCAAGAATTGTAAGAATAGAAAAAGGAAAAATCAGATGCCCAAAGTAAATTTAATTATGCTCACATTTGTTAAGCAGATACTGAACATTTGCATTGGAAATTATATTATTCAAGTCAGTTCAACAGATATTGCCATGTTAGGCATCAAACTTTGTTAGGCAACCATGTAGGAGCAAGAAAAGATACAGCCATAACAACTAAGCTTCATGTTTTGGCAGTAATTTTCTAAGGTGTGTCAGAAGTCATGAAGAGCGTATTAAATATTTAGGCATATTAAATTTTTTTTCTAACTGGAGGTGAGTGCTTTGTGCTTCATGAAAACCACTGCTAGGCATTAGAGGATGCAAACATTAAGTCTTGGGTCTTCAGGAATTTGAAATCTAGGAGATGTCAGATATTTGTATAATACTTTACAGCATATAAAAATAAATACTTCCTATGTGAGTGGTTTGACCTAAATTTGGAGTTGTACGAAAGGAAAATGGGTTCATTTTTATCTAAAGTAAAATGGAAGGTGGTAGTAATACTTTTAAAGTTAGCTCTGAAGCTATTATTTATTGAGCATTTCATGCATAGCAGGCTCTATGCTAGTTGCTTTACATACCTTTTCTAAGCTTCACAACAATATCTGAGCGTATTTCTTAATAATGAGGTCACTGATACTTAAGTGACTTATCTGGACTCTGTAGTAGCAGGTAACTGAGCCCTAGTTTGAATACAAGTCTGTCTCGTGCCAAAACTTGTGTGTTTTTGCTACAACATGCTAATCCCAATAAACCAGCAGCCTGAGTTCAACATTACAGAGGGTAAGACTTTTCTAAGACAAAAATTTAGGGGCTGGAAGTAGGTGGATGAAGAAGGCTTTTTAAATAAAGGGAATGATGTGAGCACAAGTATGGAGGTGGGAAAGTTCATTATGTACTCAGAGGAAAGTAAGTGGACCAGATTACCCAGAATATAGGGTTCATTTTGAGGAATAAGAGATGAGGTTTGAAACATAAATTGGGGCTAGACTGTAGAACATGTTTAAATGCTGTATTTTGGAGTATTGGGGAGGTAATGAGAAACTACCAAGGTTTAATAGTGTAGCATGTAGAATGATTTGTTGTAGAAAGCCGGTTTTCAAGAGAATATAAATAATAGGAAAAGGCAGTGGTGGTATCATGATTTAGGTAGGTGGGCGGGAGGAGGGATTGTTGGGAAAGATTTGGAGGAAGTGGAGGTTGAAGATTCACTCATTTTAATTGTAGGTGACTTAATTGTAGGTGACGGCGCTGGTGGTATTATTACTAAAAGTATGGGCAAGGAGGTGCATAATGGGATCAGTTTTTAATATAGTGAGTTTTTTATATACTTAACAAACACTGAAAATAGAATTTTTTGAAAATATGGGTGTGGAGTTCATGAGAGAGGTCAGTGCCAGGCATATATTAAACATTGGTGTAGAGAATAATATAAATAAGATGTATTCGTTGAATCTTTAAGAAGATGAAAGAGTCAAGGGAGAGTCTAGACAGAAAAAAAAAAAGAAGAACCCTTTATTTTAGATGGCATCTGTTTAAAACAGAAGGAAAAGACACTAAATACATAGTTTTATTCAGTGAGTAAAAATTTTGGTAGTCTGTGTACTGCTCCCTCGCATTGTAGACTCAAATGGCATAGAAAGAATCTGATCATTGAAAATCTGATCGGGAAACAACTTTCTTGCTGTACTACCAAGAATACTGTGCTATCATTACTCTATCTCAGGGAGGAGGGACTGTTTCAGACTCATTTGGTTCAGTGTTAGTCTTTGGTTACTTTAGGTCGTTTCTTTTGGACATTTGTTGGCAAGTGATATGTGAGGATTTGGAAAATTCTCTGTCATTGTATTCTCTTTATATGTATGACTTTCAATTTTGGTTTCAATATCAAGAATTTCTGATTATTCAAAGACAAAGTGCCTTTCATAGAAAATGGTATTTAATTGCATATTTTTCTTCCAACTCCCTTTTATAAGGACTTTTGATTAACTTGAGTAGTTTTGTCTCTAACGTTTGGATTATTTTAGAGAGAATGATAAGACACTTACCATATAATGATACATATATTAAAAACTATACATTTTAATTTTGAAAGTATTTAAGAACTATATAGATTTATAGAATTTCATGTGGTTTCCTGTTTAAATATTTAAGGGAACCTGTATATCAGTGTGTAAAAAAATGGTAGTTATTTGCAGAATGGGGCTTAGAGTTGTAACTTTTTGAGGGCAAGTTGAATATTTTTAAATTATTATGGAAGTGTGTATTTCCTTCTTGAGAATTAATATATGCCTGTTGTTTTTAGGCGTATGTTTTCACTCTTGTCACAGGCACTTGGGAACATCCCGAGTCCTGTGTCAGTGTTGTTGGAGGCAGTGGGGTTTGTGTGTGCTTTGTCTGGGCTGGTTAGCGTCGTTGCAGTGAGTCTGGTATTAATAAGGCAAAGGTCAGGAGTTCCATTTAGCTTCAGTCTGAGCGATGACCAGGGAGTACACCTCTCACTCCTGCCAGCTGTCTTGGAAATTCCTCGGTTGTCACTGGTCATAAAGGTGACTGGATTAGGATGGATTTTTTTTTTTTTTTAAACCACTGGAAGAATATTAGAGGAAATTTAGCATAGTGATTAGGAACTCTGACTCTGGAATAAGACAGACCTATGTCAATATAAGACAGACCTATGGCATGAGTTTGCGTAAACTCCGGGAGTTGGTGATGGACAGGGAGGCCTGGCATGCTGCAGTCCATGGGGTCGCAAAGAGTCGGACACGACTGAGCGACTGAACTGAACTGAACTGATGTCAGAATTCTTGGTCTGTGATCTTGGGAGAGCCTCTAAACCCCTCCAGTGGAGAACGCCTCGATTTCCTCATTATTGAATAGGTTAATATTTGGTTTGGGCATGTCCTACTGTTGCTCTCTTTTTCCAAATGGAGGTTAACTGCTTAGACCTGTGGTTCCCAAGTGCTGGACTGTGGAGTGGTGTCAGTCCACGACAGAGTTGTCACTTGTCTGAAGTGAAATGAGAATGAATGAACTTCTCATAAAGCTACATTTATTGAATTTAGAAGATAATATGTTTTTCTAAAATTATCTTTTACCATTTTTGGTATCAGCATATTAATTTTTTAAATGAAATAATGGAGATAATAATTGGTAGTTATTTTCTTTTTAAATGTCTTTGGCAGAATAAAAGTTACCAGCCCCCCCCCCCTTTATTTTTTTTTAAGATTATGGCTCTGTGAAATCTAAAATCTTGGTTAAACAAAACCAGGAGATTAGGGAAGAGTACTCATTCAACATATTTATGCATATTCAAGGTTTGGCTTACATTCTACCCTTCGATTACCCTATAGGGGCTGTATTGTGATTCTCACCTCATTGAATTTGAATTTGTCAAGTTTTACATGAATACCTACAGCATATTTCAAGGAGCAATTCAAATTTGTTTTCAGTTGAGTTCAAACAACTTGCTCCAAATTATTTGTTTAAAGCTATGTTTCTCAACCAGAGTCCCAGGAGGAAACTGGTGAACTGTGGGGGCTGCCTGGGGGTGCTGGTGTCAGTCATTCCTCTGTTGATTAGCCAAGAAGATAAATAAGTCACTCGCCTTTGACATAGTGAAGTAGTAGAAACTGGCTTTCCTTTTCACCTCTTCTGTAGAATTGTTGAAGCTAGAGTTAGAAAAGCTTTATTTAATGTAGCAAGTAAGCCTTTATTTAATGTAGCAAGTAAACCTTGTATGCATATCAGTATTCAAAATGCTTTCTAGAGAAAGAGAATAATTCAGTGCTTTGCATAATTGGTTATGTAAGTGGAGCCTCAGAAGTCCTCCTGGGGACACAAAACAATTATTAGCATAAGTGGTTATTGAAATTGCATTCAGTTGTTTAGATGAGAAGCTTATTGACCCCCTGGTTCACTTAGAGTTTAGGAGAAAACTTAAGTTGCAAACCTAGCTTGTTAAATTAAGGCTTAGCATTTGCTTCCGTTGAGTGTTTTTGGTTAGGTAATTTAAAAAATTGGGAGTGCTGTAGAAATACTTAATTTGTGTTAGAATGCCTAAAGCAAAATGTTCAGGTTAAGCTGAAATAGCTTAGGACCTCTGTATTTTAATTTTAAAGAAAATTGGATGTTTGCTCCTTTAGATATTAAGGATGCTATTGTTTTATAGTTTTGTTATGTATCTTTGATTCTGGTTAATGAAAAAAAATCACGTATATTCATTTATTTAATAATGCTTGCAATTTTCCTCTAAAGTGCTTCTAATGGCAGAAATGAATGGTATGCTCAGAAGTCTGGAGCTGTAGCCCAGAGTGCCCAGAGTGAAAATTTCATGATGTCTGTAGCATTTAATTTTAAAAATTCTTATGAATTTTGCATTGCTATTTTATATGTATGTAAACAGTGTTTTAAAGTGCTGCCAGCTAAAATTGGTGCCCCCAAGAAAGGTCATATGTTCATCCTGTGGATTTTTGTATTCGTTTTGACATAGCTTGTATTACAATTTAGTAGCACTATGCTTGACTATTTAATTTTGGCTCTTGAAAACAAAAATCTTGTGTTCTGATGGTTTTGGTGGAACATGAGAGATAGTGAAAAGGTCTTCACACTTTCTGTATTTTTCTCAACAAAGAGCAAACTATTTTAAACTGCTGAGGAGCTGTAGTTTCATAGAAATAACATGACTTTGAAAGGAAATTGAATAATTATAAAAGTAAGAACATCTGAAAAATTGAACATTGCTCAGTCATCAGTGTATTTCTAATGTTATAAAAAATATAGCAGCATTGTCTAATAGAACTTACTGCAATGATGGAAGTGTTCTCTATCTGTACTATTTAATATAGTGGCCCTCATATGGGCCACTGAGCACTTAAAGTGTGTCTAGTGTTACAGATGAAGTGATTTTTAAATTTTATTTAATTTTAATGAGTTTAAATGTGAACAGCTACTTTTGACTACTATATTAGACAGTGCTGCTCTCTAGGGTTAGGAAGACAAGACAAAGAAGAGAGGTTAGTAATCTTCATGCCACCTCTCAGCTCAGTTATAGGCACTCCACAAATAGTTCTTAAAGAAGATAATGAGTCTTTTTATTGTTTCAGTTTTGAATACCAAACTCTGGGGCATATTCTAGGTTTTTAGGGAATGATTGCTAGCCTTGTTTTTTTTTTTTCGTGTTGATTTTTAAAATTTACTTTTATTACAGAAGCATATAGGATAATACATGTACAGCTTAAATTGGCTTAAACAGTAGAACACTGCCTCTTTGAAGCCCCTCTGTACTTATCACCACTTGTGTTCTCTGACATGCTTCCTCAATCACCATGATCCGAATTTTGTGTTAATCATTCCCTTGCTTTTCTTTTTAATTTTGGTTAATGTATTTTTTAAAAATCCATTTTCCTCTTTCTTCATGTTTGGAAGTTTGTAGTTTCCCTTTATTTTAGTTCTCCCTGAATTCCAACAAATTATACATTCTTTTTGTTTTAAGCACTGTTGCTTTGATTTCCCTGTGTAATACACACATACACATACATACATACATACATATATACATACAAATGTCTTTGCTCATTTTCATTTGTGTCTTGAACTTCCTATTGGGATCTGAGATCATTTTCTCTCTCCCTGAACATCCTTTACAGGGTCTGTTATCTGAAAAACTTCTTATTTGTTTGAAAGTCTTATTCCCGAAGGTGACTTTCTTGTGTGTGCATTCAATGCTAGCAATTATTATTATTTTTATTATAGATCTTGCTCCATTCTCTTCTAGCTTTTATTGTTTTTGAAAAATCAGTAATCCATGTGATTTGCCATTGCTTTAAAGATACAGTTGGCCTTCCATATCTGCAGGTTTTGCCTTGTTGGATTTAACCACCCATGAACTGAAATATTTGAAAAATTATGGGAAGTTTAAAAAGCAGAACTTGAATTTGTTGCATGTTGGCAACTGTTTATATAGCATTTCCATTGTATTAGGTGTTTTGAGTAATCTGGAGTATACCTGAGGACATACCTGCTGCTGCTGCTAAGTCGCTTCAGTCATGTCCAACTCTGTGCGACCCCATAGACAGCAGCCCACATTCTCCAGGCAAAAACACTGGAGTGGGTTGCCATTTCCTTCTCCAGTGCGTGAAAGTGAAAAGTGAAAGTGAAGTCGCTCAGTCGTCTCTGACTCTTAGCAACCCCATGGACTGCAGCCCACCAGGCTCCTCCGTCCATGGGATTTTCCAGGCAAGAGTACTGGAGTGGGGTGCCAGTGCCTTCTCCGAGGACATACCTGGGTTATATGCAAATACTGCACTGTCTTGTAGAAGGGACTTGAACTTTGGAGGGTGTCCTCTGGGGTCTTGGAATCATACATTCCCCTTTGGAAAACTGAGGGATGACTGTCTCTGTTGTTTCATGAGAGCTAGTTTTGACATTGTTTTTTTTTTTACCCTTGGTGTTCTGCACTTTTATTTTGATATGTCTGAAAGATGGTTTCTTCTGTTTATCATGTTTGGTATTCAGTAGGCTTTGGAATCTAAAGATTGATGTCAATTTTGGAGATCTGTTGGCTATTTTCTCCTCAAATTTTATCTTCTTTATTTCATGTCTGGAACTTGTGTTTTGAAGTATGTTAGATCTTTTTACTCTACCCATTGGGCCTTTTAATTGGTCTTTTATATTTTCTATTTCTGTATCTGTTTGTATTGTGTTCTCAACAATTAGTGCCTTTTCTTCCAGTTAGCTAATTCTCACCTCAGTTTTGCTCACCTGTTTCATTTAGTTTTTTTCACTTTATTTTATCAATTATATCTTTTTTAAAAATTGTGGTAAAATACACATAAATAGAATTTACCATTTTAAAGCATACAGGTCATGACATTGAATATATTCACCTTATTGTGCAGCTATCACCACTGTCCATCTCCAGGACTTTTTTCATCATCATGAAATTTGTACCCATTCAACAGTAAGCCCCTATTCCCCCTTCACTGAGCCCCTGGCAACAACTATTTTACTTCTGTGAATTTATTCTGTATGATCATATAAGTGGCTCATACAGTGTTTGTCATTTTGTCTAGTTTATTTCACTCAGCATAATGTCTTCATCTGTGTTACCATGTTTATTGAGTTTTTGAAAATTTCATTTACTATCTTTTTTGGTCATTTCTAGAAGTTGTATTCAGTTCCTTTTAAAGATTATTCTTTTTTTAAAAAAATAGTTATTCTTTTTTTAGTCATGTTCTCAGGTACTTTATTTCTTGAACATCTACTTCATATGCTTATTTTTTACTGTGTGTGATAACCCCAGTGTTTGAAGTCTGCGAATGTGAGTCTGTTGTCCTGCTTGCTCTTGCTCGTAGTGCTGTGCTTTCCTAACTCATTTTGTGTTCTGACTGTGAAGTTCCTTAGAACGTTCTCTGTATTAATTTTGCAGAGTGATTTTTAAAAAGTAGGATTAATGTATAGCTTAGAGCTTATAAGTAAGCCCCTGGAGATTAGTATCCTGTGTTCTTAAACTTTTTAATTTGAAATGATTTCTAACTTACAGTAAAGTTGCAAGAATGATATAGTAGACTCATATATCCTTTACCCATGTTTATCCATTTTTAAACATTTTGCCATATTTGATTTATGGCATAAAGACACATTATTATTTGTTTTTGTGAACCACTGAAGAGTTTGTTGCATACCTTTTTACTTCTTAATAGCTCAGTGTGTATTTCCTAAGAATAAGGATATTCTTTTAGGTAATCACAGTACCATTATCAAATTCCAAGAATTTAACATTGGCAAATACTTTAGTCTCCATATTGGTAAATACTTTAGTCTCCATATTGGTAAATACTTTAGTCTGTTAAATTCCAGTCCTGTAGATTTGATCATATCTTGTATTTAGTTGTCATTTCTTTTTAGTCTCCTGCAAAATGAGCTTGTCTTTGTCTTTTATGCAATTAAAGAATATAGATAAGTTGTTTTATAGAAAAATGTTCAACTTGGATTTGTCTCATGGTTTCAGGTTATTAATTTATCATCAGTCAGACTACTACAAAAGGTATGTGCCCCTCTCAGAATATTACATCTGGATATACATTAAGTCCATTTGCCCCTCATTAGTGATTTTACTTTTGGTCAGAGTGTTGACTGGTTTATTCACTGTGTAGTTACTATTTTTCTCCTTACATTTAATAAGCAATCTGCAGGGAGGTCCTAGTGTTTTGTTCTTCTTGAAAAAATAAGTACAGTGGGACTTCCCTGGCAACCCAGTGCAATGCAGGGGGTGTAGGTTCGATCCCTGGTCAGGGAGCTAAGATCTCACATGCCTTGAGGCCAAAACACCAAAACGTAAAACAGAAGCAATATTGTAACAAATTCAATAAAGATTTAAAAAATGGTCCTCACCAAAATAAAAAAAAAGATAAGTACAGTAATAATATATCTTTCATTGGTATGAAAGATTTCTAGTTTGCCAGGCATTTTTATATATACCTTGTTTTATTGCTCTTTAAAAAAATTGCTTTTATTGTACTTGGCTCTATTACATTTTTTTACAAATCAAAGGTTTGTGGCAACCCTGTGTTGAGCAAGTCTATTGGTACTATTTCTCCAATAGCATTTGCTAGCTTCATGTCTTTTTTGTTACATTTTGGTAATTCTCACAATATTTCAAACTTTTTCATTATTCTTATTATATTTGTTATGGTGATGTGTAATCAGTGATCTCTGATGTTAACTGCTGTGGCTTGCTGAAGGCTCATTTGATAGCATTTTTTAGCAATAAAGTTTTTAAGACAACTTTTTATTGAAATATAGTTGGTTTAAAGTATTTTTAAATTAAGGTATGCACATTTCTTTTAGATATGCTGTTGTACACTTAATAGACTACAGGATCACATAAAACATAACTTTTATATGCACTGGGCAATGAGAAAAATTTGTGTGACTCATTTTATTGTGATACTCACTTTATTGTTGTGGTCTGGAACTGAACTTGCAGTATCTCTTAGGTATGCCTGTATTTTATGACCTTATTTTAATCTTTATGGCAGTAGTACATATTTTATAGTTCTGGAAACTAAGTACATATTTTATAGTTCTGGAAACTAAGACTCGGAAACATAGCTAATAAGAGGCAGCATTGGAATTCAAACCCTTAAAGTTTTCTTAAGATTATTTTTTTAAACTAGCTACAGTTGCCTTCTAAGTTGGTAGATTGACTGTTAACTTAGGGCATGGTCTGTGTCTTGTCTCCTGTGTTGTCAGTACCTGGGATGGTTGAGTGAATAAATAACATACAGACAGGAGTTGCTGTCTGACGTAAGGGTCTTACATGGTAATAGTTCTAAAGTAATTGTATTTGTTCACATTTTATACTTATATATATATAAGTGTAGGCAGATGGATAATGTGTATGTATGTTGTTGCTCAGTCACTAAGCTGTCTCTGACTCTTCGCTACCCCATGGACTGCAGCACATCAGGGTCCTCTGTCTTCCACTGTTTCCCAGAGTTTGCTCAAATTCATGTCCACTGAGTCAGTGATGCTATTTAACTATCTATCCTCTGGCATCCCCTTCTCCTGTAAGTATTATTATGTAGTTGCTTAGAGCTTAAAGCTTGTGTGAAAGGTTTTTCTGAAGCTTTGCATAACTCTAGGTAAGATTTTTTTTTTTTTTTTAGATTAAAAAGTAAATGGATTTGCCATTAATGAAGAAAATTTGGAGCTTTCTTTTTCTTGGCTGCACCACATGGCTTGTGGGATCTTAGTTCCCTGACTAGGGATTGAACCATGGCCCTCAGCAATGAGAGTGTGGAGTCCTAAACCATTTGGACTGCTAGGAAATTCCCCCGCATTTGGCTTTCTTGAAGGCATTAGATGATAAAGATAAGTGAGGCAGATTTTCTGATATCAGTTCAATTCTTTTTTTAATTGTTAAGCAAATCTTTAAGATTTGGGTGATTGGAGGAATGTAGTATATTACTAGAATGTAGTATTGGTTAAGTAATCTCTTGACCTGGTTAATTGGTGGATGCTGGGCCCTATCCACATTCACCTTTTCTCCCGTTTTACCTCTGACTTTCCACCTTCCATTCTTGGTTAAAGCCGAAGGGACTTGGGCATAGAACCTTGATTAAGACACAAGTTCACCCCTTGGCTTCAATTATTGGGACCCTACTAGGTATCAAGAACCATGCTGGGTATTGAGGTGAAAATGGTGAATCTAGATAGATGCAGTTGTCATGGAGCACAATTCAGAGGTGATGAACTATTATATCCCTTTGTCTGTGTTAGTCATTTATATATTTAAATTGAATATTTCTAAGAAAATCTTACTTATATCGGCTGAAATTTTCCTGGCCAGAGAGAAAATTCTTGAGACCCTTAATGGATTGTGTTAGTATAGAATTTGAGACTGAAAACTACTCAGTAAGTGTGTTCTGAAAATTGATAACTTTAATTTCAGTTGAAGTCTTTTATTAAAGCCTAACCTAAGTAAATTACAGATGCTATAAAGACTGCTATTTGCCTCCTATGGGGTTTTATGAATAGTTACTAGAAGTAGTGTCTTGGAAGTTATGTCAATGTATTACATGGTTCTTTGACATTCCCTTGTCTCCCCCTCACTCAGACAAACTTTAATGTTACACAAGCAAATGCATGTATTTTTTTAAAAAACTCTTATTTTGAGGTAGAGCCTTACAGAAAGTTGCAGAAATAGTGGGGCCCTGAATAGTACTCTTCACTCAGTTTCCCCAATATTGACATCTTGGATAATTGTCATACAATAGGAATATGAGGAAATTGATATTGAGACATTACGGTTAACTAGAGTTTCCCATATGTAATGTTAACCATATGTTAACATTACTGATAACATAGACTTTCCCTGATGGCTCAGGAGGTAAAGAATCCACCTGTAATGCAAGGGACACAGAAGACATGGGTTTGATCCTTGGGTTGGGAAGATCCCCTGGAGAAGGAAGTGGCAACCACTCCAGTATTCTTGCCTGGAGAATCCCACAGACAGAGGAGCCTGGTGGGCTACAAACAGTCCAGTGGGTTGCAAAGAGTCAGACATGACTGAGCGACTAAGCACAAGTACTGTTAACTAGAATACAGACCATGTACAGATACGATCTACGTTTCTTTGTGTGTGTGTAGTTCTGCACAGTGCTAGCCCATCTCTATATTTAACCACCACTGCAGTCACGATACAAAACTGTTCCGTCACCACAGAACTCCCTAGTGCTACCTCTTTGTGTTCACAGCCCATCCCCTCATCCCTCGTTTTGTCATTTTGAGAACGTTGTATGAGTGAAAGTATAGTGTGTAACCTTTTGAAATGCATGCTTTAAAAATACAATTTGTTTTAATTCTCAATGTAAAATTAACTTTTCTGAAAGGTGGTTAGATGGTAGGAAAAACAGATTTTGAATCTACCACCCTAATACAGTCATCATTCTGATTTTTTTAATACCCCATTTTATATGATGTTTTACATATTTATAGTGTATGCTCAATTTTGTTTGCTTTTTAAACATTTTTTGGCTGTGCTGTGTAGCATGTGGTATATTAGTTCCCAGGAACGAACCCATGCCCTGTGCGGTGGAAACGTAAAGTCTTAACCACTGGATTGCCAGAGAATTCCCTTCTATGATTTTTTAAAATTTAACATTATTTCTGTGTCATCATCATATATAATTTTTGCTGTTATAAGGAATGTTGTAGAAAACACTTAAAAGCATGTATTTTTCTTCATGTTTTTAGTCATTTTCTTACAGCAGATTCCCAGATATGTGATATGGTGCCACAGGATATGAGGGTTTATTAATCCTGAGAATTTGGTCAAATTGCTTTTCAAAAGCATGGTAATACTAGTACTGTTTCACTATATCTTTGTTAGATTGGATACTAGGGTTAACTTTTACCCCTTAAGGTGAAAAAGGTACTTCTTTGTTCTAATTTTAGAGTGCATTTCTTTATGTAACAGTTTTTCTATGAAGAGTACAATTGATTGTAACATCAAAATGCCATGAACTTTTAAAAATGTGATTTTCGTTTTAAGTAATTTGGAAAAGCTTTTTAGTATCTATGCCAGTGTTCAACAGTTCTGTGCAGGAGGTTGAGTCACCAGCTCCTTCTCTTTACTCTGCCTGTAACCTCTTCAGTTTATAGGTTTGTTACCTACAGAATGATTACCAGTTTCTGCTTTGCTTCCTCTGGCCTCTGCCATGATCTGGCTGGTCTCTTCAGTCTGAATCTTTGTCCTTTCCATCTGTCTGTTAACTCTTCACAGAGCACTGCTCCCTCCACTGGCACCACACCAGCACCTCATTCACTTTACCTGCTTGCTTGTCAGCCTTAGGTGCTGGGTCACGCCGATACATTAATACATTCCTGGGATTACCATAATAGTATCCTTACAGTGTAACCCTGGAGCCTGCAGTCTCAGGACTACTGGACATCTTCACTTTTTCGATGGCCACCACAGAAGTTACATGGTTAATCATGTGTGGAGTATGTAAAATATACCCAAATACAAAAATAGCAGAATAATGAGGAAATTATGTACCTTTTACATTTCTCTTTTGAAAGAAAGCATTGCTATATTCTTTGAGTACCAGTCAGACCATCAGAGTACTAACAAAACCCTTAAAACAGAAGTTTTAAGTAGAATGTCATTAATGCCAACACTTTGCTTTATTTTAGTTGTCACAGTATTCCTACATATTTTTGAGGTAGCTACATGTGAAGATCTCATAAGTGTTGTTGAGTAGGAGATTGGACATGTTGGTTAGCAAGGGATCATAAAAAATGATATGTATTTTTAATTTTTAACTCGAATAGACATTCTTTCACCACTTTGTTCCCCATAGGGTCAGGGTTTTTCTTTATGGATGGATCTTTCATTCGAGTTCTGGATTGTCTTTTTAGAATAATCCATGCCCATGAGGCATTTATCTATGAAGTATCCCTTTCTAATAAAACAGAATTTAAAGGCAGTTTTAATGTTTTACATAAAATCCTTCTACAGTTTTATGCTTTTTCCACCATTCTTTTAAAGCTGTTTTTACATACATCCAAATCCATAATAACTTCAGAAAATAATTAGCCTTTGAATCTTTTTGAACTTTTCAACATAATTTTCAGAGAAACAACCCCTTTCACGCTCATAATTCATCAGTTTACATAATCTTAAATTACATAATTACAATAACAAGTACAGTTGGCTTACGTGAATTTGGGAACAAACAGCTGGCTCTTGTTAAGCATCCAGCTCATTTGGTGAGTAGAAGGTTGAGGACACTGTAAGAAAGCGGTTGACTTAGAGGACTGCCAGGTGCCGGTAGTCGGCCTGTGAGGAACATCAGGAAGTGATTTATGGAGGAGTTTAAGTTCTTTATTTCTCTAAGTTGATAAAGTAGAGGTCTGTTAAATGAGTTTCTACTGAATTATTATTCTGATTTCTGTTATTTTAAAATAATTTTTATCTATTTTATTTTTGGCTGTGCTGGGTCTTCATTGCTTTGTGTGGTCTTTCTCTAGTTGCGGTGAGCAGGGGCTGCTATTCACTGCGGTGCACAGGCTTCTCATTGTGGTGGCTTCTCTCGTTGCGGAGCACAGGCGCTAGGGCACAAAGGCTTCAGTAGTTGTGACACACAGGCTCAATAGTTGTGGCGTACGGGCTTAGTTGTTCTGCAGCAAGTGGGATTTTCCTGGACCAGGGACTGAACCCGTGTCCCCGGTATTAACAGGAGGATTCTTAACCACTGTGCCGCCAGGGAAATCCTCATTTCTGTTTTATAGAGGAAAGCAGTGAGGCTTCAGAAGGTTAAGTAAGATTCCCTCGATCAGGTAGGTATTAAGTGATGGAGCCGTAGGACTAAGGAACAAATTGGAGTTACGAACACACTCTCAAAATGGAAGTCATTCGTATGGAGGGGACTTACTGTACAGTAATAGGTTTATAACACTTTTTCACACAAATAATACATGAAAAATAAACATAGAAAATAAAGAAAACATTTTAAAATTTACAATATAGTACCTTGAAAAGTACAGTACAACAGCTGGCGTCCGGGGGCCAGCATCGAGGGAACAGGCAAGGAGGTACTACTGCACTCTGTACGGTATTATACAGGGAAGTACACAAAAGCACAGCCACTTGTAGCGGATGCACACACCCGACCATGTGTGCCAGACACACGAACTAACTTACATTGTTGGACGTGTGAACACACATTTGCATCTTTGAAAGCTCACAACGTGAAGGTCTGTACCTAGGGTGCTTACTACATACTAGGGCTGCATGAAGCTCAAATATAGCATGTCCTTTACCTCCTGTGCAGGTGCTAGATGCTTTTCAGGTCATCTTGTTTACCCAGTCATTAAATATTCTTGAGTGGTCTTTGGGTATGTTTGGGGTAGTGTTTCTACAGTTATTCCACATCTTGGGCCCTTCTTTCATTTTTCTGCTTAGTGTTTCTTTTGTACTAATTAAAAAATGAAGGTGCATCCCAACGTGAAAATTAGGCTTATAATTGTTTGTTTTTATCTTATATTGGCTCTGTGTATGTGAGAACAAGACTAAAATCTTGCAGTGTTGTAACTGCTGAAGTATCTGTGAAATAAGAGAATGTAAAAGGGAAAAATGAAGTGGCAGCAGACATAAACTTTGCTCTTTCTTCTGCTAAATTTCATTCTTAGTTTGGAATCTAAACACTCATCTTTATCCCTATCATTACTTATTATTTCATGGAGCATCAGTAGAGCCATTAGAATTTAAAGAAAAGGATATATGTACACATATACATATATAATTAGTATAAAAAATTATATATTTCTGACAGTATGTGATAGGCTATTTAAATCTTGAAAATAGCTTAAAGAACTTTCAGTTTTACTCTAGGTGTTACTCGACTCAGGATTGAAAACCATTGATATGAATTTAAATGTTTATTTGTGTAGTTGTTAACTTGTAACTTTCATATGATTATAACTAATACTATGATAAGTAGTACTGTTGAGTTGTTTATTAAGTGCTTGGGCACTCTTTAGCCATAGTAAATAGTTTACTAGTAAATACAAAGTAATACAGAACAAAGATGAAAATTATCAGTTGATAACATTCTTTTCCATTTTTTTTGTAAATGTCAGTTCAGTTCAGTTCAGTCGCTCAGTCGTGACCGACTCTTCTCGACCCCATGAATCACAGCACGCCAGGCCTCCCTGTCCATCACCAACTCCCAGAGTTCACTCAAACTCACATCCATCGAGTCAGTGATGCTGTCCAGCCATCTCATCCTCTCTTGTCCCCTTCTCCTCCTGCCCCCAATCCCTCCCAGCATCAGAGTCTTTTCCAATGAGTCAACTCTTCGCATGAGGTAGCCAAAGTACTGGAGTTTCAGCTTCAGCATCATTCCCTCCAAAGAAATCCCAGGGCTGATCTCCTTCAGAATGGACTGTTTGGAACTCCTTGCAGTCCAAGGGACTCTCAAGAGTCTTCTCCAACACCACAGTTCAAAAGCATCAATTCTTTGGCGCTCAGCCTTCTTCACAGTCCAACTCTCACATCCATACATGACCACAGGAAAAACCATAGCCTTGACTAGACGAACCTTTGTTGGCAAAGTAATGTCTCTGCTTTTGAATATGCTATCTAGATTGGTCATACTTTCCTTCCAAGGAGTAAGCATCTTTTAATTTCATGGCTGCAGTCCCCATCTGCAGTGATTTTGGAGCCCAGAAAAATAAAGTCTGACACTGTTTCCACTGTTTCCCCATCTATTTCCCATGAAGTGATGGGACTGGATGCCATGATCTTCGTTTTCTGAATGTTGAGCTTTAAGCCAACTTTTTCACTCTCCTCTTTCACTTTCATCAAGAGGTTTTTGAGTTCCTCTTCACTTTCTGCCATAAGGGTGGTGTCATCTGCATATCTGAGGTTATTGATATTTCTCCCGGCAATCTTGATTCCAGCTTGTGTTTCTTCCAGTCCAGCATTTCTCATGATGTACTCTGCATATAAGTTAAATAAGCAGGGTGATAATATACAGCCTTGACGTAATCCTTTTCCTATTTGGAACCAGTCTGTTGTTCCATGTCCAGTTCTAACTGTTGCTTCCTGACCTGCATACAGATTTCTCAAGAGGCAGGTCAGGTGGTCTGGTATTCCCATCTCTTTCAGAATTTTCCACAGTTTATTGTTATCCACACAGTCAAAGGCTTTGGCATAGTCAATAAAGCAGAAATAGATGTTTTTCTGAAACTCTTTTGCTTTTTCCATGATCCAGCGGATGTTGGCAATTTGATCTCTGGTTCCTCTGCCTTTTCTAAAACCAGCTTGAATATCAGGAAGTTCACGGTTCACGTATTGCTGAAGCCTGGCTTGGAGAATTTTGAGCATTGTAAATGTCAAGATATGTAAACTCTACATATTAATTCTAAGGCACTTTTCCCTCCTCCCTTCTTAAGTGTAACTCTATTTTGTGATTTTTTTTTTTCTTTTTTGGCATTAGTCCGAATGTTTGAATCTAGCAAAGGAATATACTGAATTTTTTGATATGCCAGCTAGCATCTTTCACTTACTGAGATAATATATTTTAGAGTTTAGAAGAATAATTGGTTATGACAGCAAACCTTTGGGCTATATTATTTGATTTAAAAATATATTTATTTATTGGTTGTGCTGGATCTTTGTTGCTGCGTGGGTTTTTCTCTAGTTGCAGTAAGCAGGCTTCTCTTTTGTTGCGATGCATGGACTTTTCATTGTGGTGGCTTCTCTGGTTGTGGAGCATAGGCTCTAGGGTGCTTGGGCTTCAGTAGTTGCAGCTCAAGGACTCAGTAGTTGCTGTGCCCAGTCTCTAGAGCACAGGCTCAATAGTTGTGGCACATGGGCTTAGTTGCTCTGCTGCATGTGGGATCCTCCCAGACCAGGGATCAATTCTGTGTCCCCTGCATTGACAGGTGGACTCTTCACCAATGAGCCACCAGTGAAAGTGAAGTTGCTTGGTCGTTCCAACTCTGCGACCCCATAGATTGTAGCCTACCAGCCTTCTCCCTCCATGGGGTTTTTCAGGCAAGAGTACTAGGGTGGGTCGCCATTTCTTTTTCCAGGGGATCTTTGCAACCCAGGGATCGAACCCAGGTCTCCCGCATTACGGGCAGGTGCTTTACCGTCTAAGCCACCAGGGAAGCCCTGATTTTTTTTAAGACAAGTTGTTAAGACTATAAAATTTAAATTGTACACAGTGATATAGTTGTGTGAAGAGATGGTCAAGTCATAAATTTCATAGTGTTGTTAATAAGAGACCCCCTAAATGATATTTTTTAACAAAAAATAAATAATCCTCTTTCTAAATGTTACTGTGTTATGTACTCCCTTTCAACATTTTTTCCCCTATTTTTCTGGTTTTATAATTGGAGGCTAAGATTATAATAAAGTTGAATCAAAGGAACCAGATTAGTATTAGTGGCTGTTACATTAATTGTTCTCTTTATCTAGTGGCAAAACCAAAAATCCTATGAAATAACAGCATTTTAAAAACAAGGTTGAAAAAGAATTTGAATTGTTTCTTTCAACTGCTTGAGTTTTAATTACTGACGCAATGCTATGTTCGATATTACTTGGAAATCGGAGATAAAGAGAAAAATTGTGTTAGAAAAATGGTATCTTAAACGTTCTTTTGACATCTGAAACATTGCCCATGACTTTGTCTTCCCCTTCTATCTTTTTTTCACTCCTTTTTGGATTTTAATGATTTTGGCACTTCTTAGGTTTACAGAATATTTCTGGTGCATGTAGCCATTTGAGATCTAGACCCTAATCAGAAATTTCAACTAGATAGGTTTTTTTTCCCCCCTTTGGCAAAGCAGTTTTAGAGTGCTGATGAATTACTGCATCCAATTTTATTTCTGTACTAAAGGTTGCCTTGGGTAAGATAAATTCTTCACCTATTTCTTTACCTGTTATACTTTGTTTTGATTGATGCAGAGTTGCCATAGTTGTACCCATTCTTATTAAAGAGGAAATGAGCTCTCGACCCTTGTGTATTGGCTGTTGGTAGCCTCTAGTAACTAGCCCTTGGGCTTCCCTTGTGGCTCAGCTGGTAGAGAATCTGCCTGCAATGTGGGAGACCTGGCTTCGATCCCTGTGTTGGGAAGATTCCCTGGAGAAGGGAAAGGCTACCCACTCCAGTATTCTGACCTGGAGAATTCCATGGGCTGTATAGTCCATGGGGTCACAAAGAGTCGGACACGACTGAGTGACTTTCACTTCACTAGTAACTAGCCCAGAGTCTCTGTCCTAATTAACGTTGCCTACAGATGGTTCAGAATTGGCAAGGGAGTATGTCAAGGCTGTATATTGTATAGCTTATATAATAAGCTTATTTAACTTTTAGGCAGAGTACACCATGTGGAGTGCTGGGATGGATGACTCACAAGCTGGAATCAAGATTGCCCGGAGAAATATCAATAACCTCAGATATGCAGGTGATACCACTCTAATGGCAGAAAATGAAGAGGAACTAGAGAGTCTCTTGATGAGGGTGAAAGAGGAGAGTGGAAGATCTGACTTATAACTCAGTATTCAAAAAACTAAAGTCATGGCATCCAGTCCCATTCTTTCATGGCAGATAGATGGGGAAAAAAGTGGAAACAGTGTCAGATTTTATTTTCTTGGGCTCCAAAATTACTGCAAATGTTGACTGCAGCCATGAAATTAAAAAACACTTGCTCCTCGGAAGAAAAGCTATGACAAACCTAGACAGTGAATTAAAAAGCAGAGACATCACTTTGCCAACAAAGGTCTGTCTAGTCAAAGCTTTGGTTTTTACAGTAGTCTTTTATGGATGTAAGAGTTGGGCCATAAGGAAGGCTGAGCACTGAAGAATTGACGCTTTTGAACTGTGGTGCTGGAGAAGACACTTGAGAATCCCTTGAACAGTAAGGAGATCAAACCAGTCAATCCTAAAAGAAATCAACCCTGAATATTCATTGGAAGGACTGATGCTGAAGCTGAAGCTCCTACTTTGGCCACCTGATTCGTAGAGCAGACTCATTGGAAAAGACCCTGATGCTGGGAAAGATTGAAGGCAGGAGGTGCAGAGGGTGGCAGAGAAATAGATGGTTAGATAACATTTTTGATTAAATGGACATGAATTTGAGCAAACTCCGGGAGATAGTGAAGGACAGGGGAGCCTGGTGTACTGCAGTTCCTGGGGTTGCAAAGAATGGGACATGACTTAGTAACGGAACAACAACAACAGATGAGGGAAGTCCAACTGTTTATGCATCAGAGGATCAGAGAGAATTGTCTGAATTCTTTAATAAAATTTTAACTCACTTATTTATTTTATTTTTGGCTGTGCTGGGTCTTCGAGGGGCTACTCTCAAATTGAAGTGTGAAGATTTCTCATCGCCTGGGCTTCTCGTTGCAGAGCACGGACTCTGGGCTCATGGGCTTCAGTAGTTGCAGCACATCGGCTTAGCTGCCTTGTGATGTGGGATCTTCCTGGAGCAGGGACTGAACCCGTGTCCCCTGAGCTGGCAGGTGGATTCTTAATCACTGAACCACCAGAGAGGCTCAACTTACTCATTTTTAATAAAAGGCAATATATGTACATGATTTAAAACTTAAAGCTGCAGAAGGGTTTACTGTGAAAGCAGGCCTCATTTCCTACCTTCCTGTCTACTAGGTGCCCCCCACCCGAGGCAACTACTGCTTGTAGCAAGTTTCTTCCTACATTTACAGCCATATCTGCTCTTTTTATTGGTTGCATGGTATTCATTGTTTTGAATATACTGTACATTCCCTTTTCGGTTGACATATAGGTTCTTTTGCTTTTATAAATAGTACAGCAGAGTATTGTATACATATATCACACCTGTATAAATAAATCAGTATTTTAAATTTTAGAAGTAAAATTTGTTTGCCAAATAAATCTGTGCATTAAAACTTTGATAGGTATTGCCAAATTATTCTTCATGGTAAATTGATCTCTGAAGTTAGAATATTGGTATTATCATACGTTCTTTGCAAAAGTATGATCACTAGTTGTTGCTGTGCTCTTTATAACCAGATTTATTTTCTTTCTTTTTATTAATTACCTGGTTGTAAGCATCATAAGTAGCCATCATAGTCAACAGAAGAGTCCGAAATGCAGTATTTGGATGCAATCTCAAAAACGACAGAATGATCTCGGTTCATTTCCAAGGCAAACCATTCAGTGTCGCAATAATCCAAGTCTATGCCCTGACCAGTAATGCTGAAGAAGTTGAACAGTTCTATGAAGACCTATAAGACCTTCTAGAACTAACACCCAAAAAAGATGTCCTTTTCATTCTAGGGGACTGGAATGCAAAAGTAGGGAGTCAAGAAATACCTGGAGTAACAGGCAAATTTGGCGTTGGAGTACACAATGAAGCAGGGCAAAGGCTAGTAAGCGTTTTGCCAAGAGAATGCACTGGTCATAGCAAACACCCTCTTCCAACAACATGAGAAGACTCTATGTGTGGACATCACCAGATGGTCAGTACCGAAATCAGATTGATTATATTCTCTGCAGCCAAAGATGGAGAAGTTCTATACAGTCAGCAAAAACAAGACTGGGAACTCCTTGTTGCCAAATTCAGACTGAAATTGAAGAAAGTAGGGAAAACCACCAGACCATTCAGGTATGACCTAAATCAAATCCCTTACAGTTGTACAGTGGAAGTGAGAAATAGATTCAAGGGATTAGTTCTGATAGACTGCCTGAAGAACTGTGGATGGATGTTCGTGACATTGTACAGGAGGCAGGGATCAAGACTATCCCCAAGGAAAAGAAATACAAAAAGGCAAAATGGTTGTCTGAGGAGACCTTACAAATAGCTCTGAATAGAAGAGAAGTGAAAGGCAAAGGAGAAAAGGAAAGATATACCCATTTGACGGAGAAGGCAATGGCACCCCACTCCAGTACTCTTGCCTGGAAAATCCCATGGACGGAGGAGCCTGGTAGGCTGCAGTCCATGGGGTCGCTAGGAGTGGGACACAACTGAGCAACTTCACTTTCACTTTTCACTTCATGCACTGGAGAAGGAAATGGCAACCCACTCCAGTGTTCTTGCCTGGAGAATCCCAGGGACGGGGGAGCCTGGTGGGCTGCCGTCTATGGGGTTGCACTGAGTCGGACACAACTGAAGTGACTTAGCATAGCATAGCATACCCATTTGAATGCAGAGTTCCAAAGAATAGCAAGGAGAGATAAGAAAGTCTTCCTCAGTAATCAATGTAAAGAAATAGAGGAAAACAATAGAGTGGGAAAGACTAGAGATCTCTTCAGGAAAATTAGAGATACCAAGGGAACATTTCATGCAAAGATGGGCACAATAAAGGAGAGAAATGGTATGGATCTAACAGAAGCAGAAGATATTAAGATGTGGCAAGAATACACAGAAGAACTATACCAAAAAAGATCTACGAGACCCAGATAACAACGATGGAGTGATTACTTACCTAGAGCCAGACATCCTGGAATGTGAAGTCAAGTGGGCCTTAGGAAGCATCACTACGAACAGAGCTAGTGGAGGTGATGGAATTCCAGTTGAGCTATTTCAAATCCTAAAAGATGATGCAATGAAAATGCTGCACTCAATATGCCAGCAAATCTGGAAAACTCAGCAGTGGCCACAGGACTGGAAAAGGTCAGTTTTCATTCCAATTCCAAAGAAAGGCAATGCCAAAGAATGCTCAAACTACAACACAATTGCACTCATCTCACATGCTAGTAAAGTAATGCTCAAAATTCTCCAAGCCAGACTTCAACAGTATGTGAACTGTGAAGTTCCACATGTTCAAGCTGGATTTAGAAAAGGCAGAGGAACCAGAGTTCAAATTTCCAACATCCATTGGATCATCAAAAAAGCAAGAGAGTTTCAGGAAAATACCTACTTCTGCTTTATTGACTATGCCAAAGACTTTGACTATGTGGATCACAACAAACTGTGGAAGATTCTTCAAGAGATGGGAATACCAGACCAACTGACCTGCTTCTTGAGAAATCTGTATGCAGGTCAGGAAGCAACAGTTAGAACTGGACATGGAACAACAGACCGGTTCCAAATAGGGAAAGGAGTATGTCAAGGTTGTATATTGTCACCCTGCTTATTTAACTTGTATGCAGGGTACCTCATGAGAAACGCTGGGCTGGATGAAGCACAAGCTGGAATCAAGATTGCTGGGAGAAATATCAATAACCACAGGTATGCAGATGATTCCACCCTTATGGCTGAAAGCAAAGAAGAACTAAAGAACCTCTTGAAGAGAGTAAAAGAGGAAAGTGGAAAAGTGGGCTTAAAAATCAACATTCAGAAAACTAAGATCATGGCATCTGGTCTCATCACTTCATGGCAAATAGATGGGGAAAAGGTGAAAACAGTGATAGACTTTATTTTTGGAAGGCTCCAAAATCACTGCAGATGGTGACTGCAGCCATGAAATTAAAGGATGCTTGCTCCTTGGAAGAAAAGTTTTGACCAACCTAGACAGCATATTAAAAAGTAGAGACGTTACTTTGTCAACAAAGGCCCGTCTCGTTAAGGCTATGGTTTTTCCAGTAGTCATGTATGGATGTAAGAGTTGGACTGTAAAGAAAGCTCAGCACGGAAGAATTGAACTGTGCTTTTGAACTGTGGTGTTGGAGATGACTGTTGAGAGTCCCTTGGTCTGCAAGGAGATCCAACCAGTCCATTGTAAAGGAAATCAGCCCTGAATATTTATTGGAAGGACTGATGCTGAAGCTGAGACTCCAATACTTTGGCCACCTGATGGGAAGAACTGACTCATTGGAAAAGACCCTGATGCTGGGAAAGATTGAGGGCTCGAGGAGAAGGGGATGACACAGGATGAGATGGTTGGATGGCATCACCGACTCAATGGACATGAATTTGAGTAAACTCTGGGAGTTGGCGATGGACAGGGGGGCCTGGCCTGCTGCCGTCTGTGGGGTTGCAAAGAGTCGGACATGTCTGAGCAACTAACTGAAGCATAGTACACTTACATTTCACAAACTGCTAGCTTTCACTTGTTTCATTTGTGAAAAGTGTATTGGTGTAAATTATTGGCAATCACTGACTTTTATATAGGTAGCCTCTATCTTGTAAATGAATTGTTTAAAAAAGACTGGCTAGAAGCTGGGGGTGGAGGAAATGGGGACTTAAAAAAAATAGGGAATTTGGGATTAGGAGCCTCCACATCACACCCCTACCCCCAGTAAATCATAAAAATGGGTGTTTAGCTTATTAGGTCTAGTAATAAAAAATGTTTGTAATCTGTTATATCACAATATACTGGAATCACCCTTTATAACACTGGAGATTCATTCATTCAATTGCTGTCCTCTCTTAGGGAACTAAGTCTACCCAAAATCTAGGCCTTTGTGAGTCCCATAACCTGGGACAGAAGAGTAGGAATTAGATAGGGTGATGCTTGGGGAGGAATGAATGAGTTCGGGCTTAAAAAAAAGAGAAACAGCAATAGAATGAACTTAAGGTGCTTTTATTCCTTCCATTTGTTTCTACTCTGCAGTACTGGGACAGGGTAAGAGAAGGAGCCAGGAAATGGGGTTTTCTTTCCCTTTCTTTCAAGTACTTTCTTCTTTTACTAGTCCCTTTCACAGGATCTTGATACCTGGGATTCAGGTGCGTTGAGATGAATTACAATCTGAAGATCCCCGAGAGGGCTGAGTATGAAAATACCTGTAATTGTCAGGAAGATTTATAGAATCTGAGACTAGCGATATAAAATGGAAAAGGTTTCCAGTGGTAAGATGGAGAACCATCTTTTTGTCAGGTTTTTATAGTTCTTTTTTTGAGGTGAGGGGGGCAGTGTTGAGGGCATTTTTAGCATTGTTTTGGGGGAGATTCTGGTCACACCTTGGCTCCATGTGTACCTTTTTAAAGAGTACTCTAACCATTCTTCCCTGAAGTGGAAACGTACGCTAAGGCTCTGATCTAAAGAGAATGTTCTGTGTAGTGTATCTCAGTTGGTTTAAAGGTATCTGTGCGGGTCTCACTTGAAGTGGTAGCAATAATTCTCTTCCTATTTGATTCCATGGTGGAGCAAACCAAAGTTGACTATAGAGCCGTTGTCCTTCAGACATGTCTAAATTTCTCAGTCTATTTATGAGCATCAACAAACACTTTGTGCATACTTCTGCCATGGGTTGAATGGATCTATTTTCCTTTAATTTAGTTTAAAACTAGTAATGGAATTCCTGAGGTTTTGAGAGGAATAGTGTTGGCAAACTTAGTTTTGAAACTAAAGGCAAATTAAGATACCAAGCAAAACAGAAGGAGACTATTACTTTAGAAAGGGATCTTAAAACTGCTGACATTTGCAAACTCAGTGTGTTATATTTGTATAAACTTTAGATAGGAACTACTATTTTTCTAAAATTGTTGGTTTAAAAAAATTGTTGCATTTGTGCATTTTAAAAGTTGCTTCTAACACACTTTGGGTATGCTTGAGCTCAGCTTTCTCAGCAGCATATTCAGACAGTTGAGCATCATCCTTTTTGGTCTTATTCTGTCTCAGAGCATTTAAAATAGTTAAAATGGATTGTGGATGTCAGGAATTTGGTAAACTTCTATTAAAATCTAATGTGTTTTTAAAAATTGCTTAAACTGACGTTTGAACCTGTTAAAATACACTACCATCATCTGAATTATGAAATTTGGCTGAGTACTGCTAAAATGACAAATGATATCACTTGTCGTTTTGATGTTATTTTAAGTGTATTGCACCATTGCCTTTTGGAAGATACTAGCAGCAGGTACTCTGAAGGATTATACTAATTAAACACAGGCCTTTCCCTGATTAAATCTGTTTAATTCTAATCTTTCATGCATCCCACTAATACTCGTTTGTGACTTCAGCTGTTCATGTGAATTTTACCCAGGTGCTTTTTTGAGTACCTGTTGTTAAATCTCTCTACATATTTTGTTTTGTTGTTAGATATCTCTTCCTATTTCAAAACTCCTTCATGACATGAGTTATGTTTTTTACATTCTTTGGTAATTTTCCACTGTGCAACACGATGACTGCTTTATTATGTTGGGTAGATAGCTTAGAGCTTATTTGCCCATTTGGCCATTTAAAAGATGATTACTCAGTGCTTACTTTGTTGTAGAGGCTGAGTATACTAGGTCCAATAAGTAAGAACTCTGGGGTCCACGGGGTCGCAGAGAATCGGACACAACTGAGCGACTGAACTGAACTGCCTTCAAGTTGCTTAGACTTTGATTGGAGATTCAGAAAATAAATCAGTTACTGTACCATGTGTCATTCATATTTTGAAGTAATCTTTGAGACGTCCAGGGCTCCAGTGTGATAGAGAAGATTTTTGTACTCACTCTGAAGAATGGAAACTAAACATTTGTAAAGTGTCTAAATGTTTCTATTTCAATTTATCCTCCTAAATCCTTCAACATGAGCATGTTATCCATTTTATACATGAGGAAACTTCGAGAAGTTACATAATTTGCTGAAAGTCATTTAGGTGATAAAGTATAAAGGTGGGATTCTAATTTAGCATTCTTCCTTTTATACCAAGATTTCTTAACTTTAGCACTATTAACATTTTGGGCCAGCGTAGTCTTTGTTGTGGGAAACTCTGCTCTGCACTGTAGGATGTTTAGCAGTATTCCTGGCTGAGCTCCGGGCCAGGAGTATATGTGAAGAAAGGAGGCACCAGGAGCACGAAATTTAAGGCATCACTTACTCTCAGGATCTTTTAAGTGCTAACCCAACTTTCAATCCTCACAACATCTGAGAAAGTTCTCCCACACCAGCCTATTGATTTTAGGTCTTCATGCAGTATTGCCTGATAACAGTATGAGGACTAAATCCCCTAGGCATTTAGGTGTTCCTTGGGAGCTGAAGAGCAGTAATGAGCAGGGGCTTTTTGCCTAATTTGTCTCTCATCTTAGAATATATACTCTTTGGCAAAGTGACTATTAAGAAATGGCATTCATAAGTGCTAAGTAAATACCTTCCATGTGGTACAGAGCTTAGAATCTTTAGGTGATACCTTACAAAACAAGGAAATCAGTTGCATTGAACTAGTGAAAACTTACAGCAGAAACGGTACATTGAATATCCTCAGTCTTAATTTGTCCTGGTGGTCTAGCACTTAACTGCTGGTATTGATCAGCTGGACTGTAGCTTGCATGCTAAACACAGTCTAGGTAGTTCTCTAGAATGGAGTCTTTACAAAATGAAGTATGTGATACAAACTTGAATTTTAGGAGTACTGAGCAATAGTGCCTAACAGAATTATTAATAATACGCTAGGTTTGGAGTCTTAAGTAGTTAAACTTATATTTAACTTTCTGATAAAGCATTACTATTTGACCTGCGATAATATAATTTTTTTCTTTTCTTTTTGTATTGGTTTGGGGCTAGGTTACCGAAGTCCCTAAAAAGCTGGTGGAGTAGGCAGCTCTTGCGATTATAGGCAGTAGAGATCCATTAAAAATTGTCTCTCATTTCTAGACCCAAATTTAAAGGGTTTATGTGGTTAGTTCAAGCTCACTTGGATAATTCCTCCTCATAAGTTAACTTTCTTAAAGTTAACCTAATCATGGGAGTGAAATCCCATTATATTTGCAGCCCCAAGGATTATACAGGGCAGTCAGTACACTAGGGAGCAGGGATGTTGGGCCTTAGTTTTCTGCCTGTGTAGGCAGTCCCCATTGTGTGGCTGACAATAAGTGTTGCAGTTGCCTCTGTTGTATTAGTCCTCCTCAGTACATTTATCAGTGGTCTACAAATCATGAGCTTTTGCAGCAATGGTAATAGATTTCCCTTTGGGCTCCTACGAGGAGTTTGGGCAGAAGTAGCTAGCAGGAAGTGGCCAAGTGGTGGAGCAGTATCTGCATTTTCCTCTTCAGTGCTAGGAGTGATATGGGTAATGGTGGTTCAGATGTGTTATATCAATGAGCAATGTATCCCATAAGTTCTTATTTATATTTTAAAATATACAGATCTCTGTTACATCTAAACAAGAATACCACTTAAAAGACATGTAGTGGAGCATAAAAGTTCTTATTAGACATGGAGCTATGTTTCTGCCAATAACTCAACATTTTGAGGACAGATAGCATCCCATTTCCAATTTGAGATTGGGTACAAAAATATCCCTAGGGCTGTGAATAGGCATAGTAAATTACACCAACAAAAACCTTTTGTTGATTTATAGTGAAGGAAAAGTCTTCATTGAGTGTGCATGGAAAAATGTGATATAAGCTCTTCATGCTTTAGTACAGTGGATGGGACCTCGTATTTATAGTAATTGCTCTATATGATTAATTTTCAATGAGATTCCAAAAATGTTTTTGCACATGAGTTACTTATCTTTTTTTTTTTCCTGTTATTTTCATCTTTGGTTAGTAAGAATCCTCTTCCCCCTTCTGTTCCAGTAGTGTTTCATCAGTTTTTTTCCTCTTATTTTTATCTTCATATTTACTTGGATTCATGTTTATACTTTAACCTTAAATTTTCTCCTAGTGCTTTAATAAAATTTTGAGACAGTAAAGTTATCTTCAGATGTCTTTTATTTTCACTTTAGCACTGTTTGAGTTGGCTTTTAAGACATACTTATTTTGCATAAATTTATCTTTTGGGAGAAGAGTCATTTCTGGTATTAACACTTCTAGGAATTGTTTCAGAATTTAGTTTATTGTCTTAGTGTTAATAAGAATTCCAGAAGTCTTATTTTTTTATTCTGTATCTCCAAAGAATATGTTTCATTTTGTTGTTTTACTTGAGTTCTCTAACATTTGGTTTGATCCCAGATATTTCAAGATACTATAATTAACTTTTAGTTTTCTTTCTAGTTTATCCAGTAATTTAGAATAGCACTTAGAATATAATTATGCTGATCAGTTGGGAAAATACTGATATGTATTCTTCAGTGGAAATAATTTTAATAATACATTAATACTGTTTATTAAATGTATTTAAGGAGGAGTTGTTATTCAGTCATTCAGTCATGTCTGACTTTTTGTGACCTCATGAACTGTAGCCTGCCAGACTCCTGTTCATAGCATTTCCCAGGCAGGAAAACTGGAGTAGATTTCTCCCCAGGATCTTCCTGACACAGGGATCAAACCTGAGTCTCCTCTCCATTATAGGCAGATTCTTTTGCTTGGTAAAAGTTAATACTGCTTTCAGCTCTTAGATAAAACTTTGTGGTGGAAGCAGTAAAACACTGTATGTGCTATGCTGTGCTTAGTTGCTCAGTCGTGTCCGACTCTTTGTGACCCCTTGGACTGTAGCCCGCCAGGCTCCTCTGTCCATGGGATTCTCCAGGTGAGAATCCTGGAGTGGGTTGCCATGCACTCCTCTAGGTGATCTTCCCAACCCAGGGATCGAACCCAGGTCTCCCACATTGTAGGCGGATTCTTTATCATCTGAGCCACCAGGGAAGCCCAGAACTTTGTATAATTTAATTTTTGGTAAGTTATAGAAATTTGTATAGCCTTTTTTACAGTTACTAGTGAAATGTAATTAAAATTAAATGGTGTCTAATCCCATTAGAATATACCAGTTTGTTGGTCAAATATTTGATTAGCATGATCTGTAGTCATTGAAATAGATTGGTAACAATACATAAAAGACCATGTTCTCTGTATGAACTGATAACATTTTCAGAGAATTAAAAATAATAAATTCGTGAATGGCTAATGAGGTACTTTTAGTGAGTGTTATTATTCATTATTGATTTTCTGAATATTACTGATAAAACACTGTTCCCAGTTTGTGTTTTGCTCTTGATATCCACGACAATTATTTCCTTGGTGATAGGCTCTTATATGAACCTATTAAATGATGAAGTCGCTCAGTCGTGTCCGACTCTTTGCAACCCCATGGACTGTAGCCTACCAGGCTCCTCTGTCCATGGGATTTTCCAGGCAATAGTCCTGGAGTGGATTGCCATTTCCTTCTCCAGGGGATCTTCCCAATCCAGGGATCGAACCTGGGTCTCCCGCATTGTAGACAGACGCTTTACCGTCTGAGCCACCCTATCCAAAGGTAAGTAGAAATAGTGATCCATTGAACATATCCACAAATACATGGCTGTTTAGTGGAGGTGTTTGAGAGCATTATCAAGGAGTCTGCTAGGCTGGACATGGCAGGGTGAGTTGCTAAGCGAAAGAACTCACTCACTAAGAAATGTTAAGTGGCAGAGCTGGGCTTACAACCCTTCCACTTCAGGTACATGGCTTCGTATTGTGCCGCAGCTGCCTTAGAGGGCTGAAGGTTGTTTGGCTCTTTTGTGCCTCCGTTTAGAACTCCTTTTCCCTACTCCTCTCCGTCACACGTGAAAACACAGGTAAAAATATTGAAAGAAAGCTTAGTTACACCCTTCTGTATTCTGAACAGGTAGTCAGTTAATTCAGTGGTGGATCCCCACGGAAGGGGGTGGGACCTGGCTGCTGCTCAGGGTTTTTAGGTAGGAGTGTAATGGAAGAGTGTGAGACTCTTCTGCCTTTAGATGTTGGAAAAGAGAAAGAAGTGAGAGAGAATGTGAGGGATCATGATTCTCAGGTGCTTGACCAATGAGTGTTTTTCAGTTTGTGATGAATATTAATTTAGGTTTGGGTACAAGGATAACCATTTAAATTAATATGATATTATCAACTTAAGGAAAATTTTAGTTTAGGTGTGCGTGCTTAGTCACTTTAGTCGTGTCTGACCCTCTGCGAACCCATGGACTGTAGCCTACCAGGCTCCTCCGTCCATGGGATTTTCCAGGCAAGAGTACTGGAGTGGGGTGCCATTTCCTTCTCCATAGTTTAGGTGTAAAAAGTAATATTAACTGTGATTCCTGAGAAACCTTGTAAGTTTGAAACTAATAACTGTATGGCATAGTAACTTGTACATTTCATTATTGTGTTTATTTTATAGTGTTTCATTTATATTTATTATTTTTCTTTGATTTTCAATCTCTAGGTAGCTGTCAGCGTACAGTCAAAATAATTTAGATAAACAAGAAGTTCTGTTTATGGGACTGTGACTGCAGCTCTGAAGTTTGTTGCTTGGGGAGTACCCTCTCCTTGTCTTCCCACTAGAGTGGCCTGTTGGCTAGAGGAATAGTTCTAGAATAGTAACATAGCAATTTACTGGAAAGGCCACCATTTTGGTTGTTAAAGTTTTTTGGTCTTAACTGAGACCCATTTGGCTCTTGTGTATTACAGCATACTTACTTTAAGATGGGCTGCTGCTGCTTTTTTTTTTTTTCAGTAGCATTCTAATGTTTTGGTTATAAGAAATTGAGGTTGGTCATGAAGTCAGTCCAGTGTAAAATACTTAACACATAAAATAGTGTGTAGTATTGTCATGGATACATGTAGGGCTGGGAGTCAGAAAATCTCAGTCAGAAAATCTCATATAGTTTTGTTGTTTAAACTTGTTTTGTCAGTCTCTTACTGTGGAAATGAGATTATAACAATTTCATTTTCCCTCTAATAATGGGTTCAGGCTAATCAAAATAATGCGAACATTTATTGATATACAACATGTATGGTTGTTAAGATTTTTCTTTTTTTCTTTGTGGATAATTTTCCCTCTGTTTACTACTTCATTTATTTTCTCTTTTCTGGGCCAATTCTCTTTCAGATTACTTTTTTGATTTTTGCATACATTTGTCTCTGGTATTTCATATGAAAAATTTTAAGTATATGGTAACATCTTGAGAGAGAGAACAAGAGAGACAGAGACAGAGATGTTGATCTTTCTTGTTTATTTTTTCAAATGCTTCTCTACTTCTTTGAGACCAGTTCAGTGCCTACTTTTTTTGTCAGGGCAACTGTTATCTTCCTTTTCTCTAAATTTACCCTTTATATTTTGTAGTTTAGTACTCAATCATTTAGTTTTTTATACTGTTCATGAGTCGTTTTCCTATCTTGGTCTTGGCACCTCTGCCACACTCACTTCTTATTCCCTTCTGCACTGCTGAATCCCAGACTCCTTGAGTGAAGGAGGCTTGTCTTATGGGCATTTCTCTCTGTCATGCTCTCTGACATGTGAGTATGATAATACTTGAGGTTTTCTTTGGTTGTTCTCTTTATTTCTTGTTTGAATATATGGATGCACAGTATAAACAGTATAACACATATGATTTTAATGCTCTTAAACCTTCGTGAGAGTTATTTAAGTATTTGTAAATTTGTTAGGTAGTTGACACATGAAGTTGAGCAGCTATATGCTGTAGATGAGCACAGTTCATTCAGTTCAGTTCAGTCGCTCATTCATGTCCGACTCTTTGCTACCGCATGGACTGCAGCACGCTGGGCCTCTCTGTCTATCACCAACTCTCGAAGCTTGCTCAGACTCAACGCCCATCGAGTCAGTAGTGCCATCCAACCATCTCATTTTCTCTTGTCCCCTTCAGTTCAGTTCAGTTCAGTCACTCAGTCATGTCTGACTCTTTGCGACGCCATGAACTACAGCACGCCACGCCTCCCTGTCCATCACCAACTCCCAGAGTTCACTCAAACTCACGTCCATCGAGTCGGTGATGCCATCCAGCCATCTCATCCTCTGTCATCCCCTTTTCCTCCTGCCCCCAGTCCCTCCCAGCATCAGAGTCTTTTCCATTGAGTCAACTCTTTGCATGAGGTGGCCAAAGTACTGGAGTTTCAGCTTTAGCATCATTCCTTGCAAAGAACACCCAGGGCTGATCTCCTTTAGAATGGACTGGTTGGATCTCCTTGCAGTCCAGGGGACTCTCAAGAGTCTTCTCCAACACCACAGTTCAAAAGCATCAATTCTTCAGCACTCAGCTTTCTCCACAGTCCAACTCTCACATCCATACATGACCACAGGAAAAACCATAGCCTTGACTAGACGGACCTTTGTTGGCAAAATAATGTCTCTGCTTTTCAATATGCTATCTAGGTTGCTCATAATTTTCCTTCGTACTGCTGAAAAGCAAACCAGGTCTCATAGTTTTTATCTTTATATGAAAAGAACTTTATTAATTAAAAAAAATTCAGTAGGTTCTGATGTAGTTGCTCATGGTTTTAATCTTGCGCTTTGAAGTATTTTCTTTTTCTGGAATGAAGTTCTTGTTTCAACTGTGTAGAAGGAATATGTTAATTAGATTATATTTAGTTGGTGAATTTGTGCCCACAAGAATGTGACTTTTAAAAAGCTGCAAGTTGTACAGTTCTTGTAGATAAGATTGTTTCCTGTTTTCTTTTGCATATTTAGTACTGTTATATATTTTTCCATGAGTAGCCTTTCAGTTTGTCTATTTGTATCATTTGACACCCGGACTTTATTTAAATTCAGCTCTACCATCACTGGTGCTTACAAATGTTAGTCATTCAAAATGTCAAAATTTGGATTTGATCCAAGAGTTACAAATAATATAAGCCTTTATATAAATATACCCAAATATATATTCTTAGGGGGAAATGAATAAATAAAATACTGTGTTTGTAGAGTGGTTAAACAGTTAGGCTTTAGAATTGCTACATGCCCAGAGTATTTCTCCAGTGAATTGCATACTGTATCAGCTCATGAATTGTGCTATAAGAAAGGTGTTTTTTAAAAAAGTAACAAGCAGATTTAATAAATTAATATACATTTTGTTTAAAGATGTACAAAGCGCATTCTGTTTAATCCAAGGTTTTAAAGTATCCAGGAAATTCTATTTACACATATATAGACCCCAGACAGCAGTGAGGTCAGAAGATGCAGGAAGGGCAGCAGAGCCTCATATTGCTGCTCTCTGAATGCTGAGAACACAAGTCAGATACATTCAACTTAAAAACAGTGCTGAGATGTCACTGGGAAAAATCTCTGAAAAGTCCACAAAAAAGGGCACATAAACACAAGGGGAAGGTCAGGGTAGTTAATACACTTTGTTCTTAGGACGACTGTGGAGGTGCCTTGTTTGCCAGATTTCCGTTCATACTCACAAGGTGTTGGCCTGCAAGGTACTTGTCATTTTAAATATGTTCATAAAGGCACGTAAGGGCTTCCCAGTGGGCTCAGTGGTAAAGAATCCGCCTGCCAGTAAAGGAGCTACAGGAGACGCGGGTTTGATCCCTGGGTTGGGAAGATTCCCTGGAGGAGGAAATGGCAACCCGCTCTGGTATTCTTGCCTGGAGAATCCCATGGACAGAGGAGCTTGGTGGGCTACAGTTCATAGGGTTTTAAAGAATTGGGCATGACTGAGCAACTGAGCATGCACACACATAAAGGGACTTAAACTGGCAGATCTGGAAGGACAAGATTCCTATCAATACCATGACCATCAGTAAAAATGGGTAAATTTGCCAGTAGACCAAGTTTTGCATTTCTGCAGTAACACCTAGTAAAGAAACAGTGCCAGATATAAGGTACACATATGGAAAGCAAGAACACAGAGATTGCTGGCACTGACAGGTATAGTGAAGGTCAAAATTCTGGATGCCATTTGCCTAAGCCTGCTCAATTAACAGTTTTCAAGTACCATCGAGGACCCCTCAATGTTACTGCTGCAGTGATTTTGGTATGCAGGATTCCAAGTGCCTGGTCCTGTGGTGGGAAAAAACGAGGAGTTTGAGCCAAGGGAACCCTTGGGTGAGCAACGATAGCCAGCTCAAACAGGAGCCCCGTAGAAGTGGGACAACTCCAGCCAGCAGCACTGCAGCTATCAAAGTCCTCAGCTACCCTTTACCCTTCTCAAGGTCACTGTATCTGTGTGGCATCTGTGCTGCCAGCACCATCACTGCCCTATGGTTAGCTGGGAAATGTAGAAATCATAAGAAGCTGTGCAGAGCTCATGGATTTTGGCAGTCTCCATCCAAAGTGACATTAACTGATGCCTAGCAAATACTGGTAGAGTAAGGCAGATGAGGCTGGTGATCAGTAAGGTTATTGTATATGAAGGCAATCAACAAAAATATCCGAGTGGAAAAACTGAAGGCCTATGCAACGCTGAAACCTAGCAGACCCACCCTGCTGAAGTATGGCTAGGTGGGCTGTATGCACACCTTCCCCCACCACAGGGGTAGTGTTGCTACTTCAGACACGCTGGTTATTGTTCACTGGTTGGCTTGCACAGTTCTCATTTTCCTCCTGGTTCCAACAAATTGGAATGGAGATCCAGCAAGCTTCCCACAGTAAGAGTCTCTGCTGGCACCGTCCCCTTCAGCCATTGCTGCATCCATCCCCATTCAAGTAACGCTGGTAAGGGGGCCTGAAGCAGAAGCAGCTCGTGGGACAGTACACTCACTGAGCATCACTGTAGAGCATGACACTGTGTGGACAAAAAATCAAGCAACAGACCAAGTATGCAAATAGGTAGCAAAAGCACCAGGCAGACAAGGACCCAAAGACAGTGACTGACCAAATAAATTTTGGAAGATATGTATACAGAGTCAAGTGAATCATTTCTTGTACTGGGGATTGAAATCTAGATCATTCAGATTCTTTAGAAACCAAAATACACCAGGTTGAAGTATCTGTCTTAGCCACAGAATGAAGGAGGCAAACCAGAAAAGACACCTCTCCCACTGCTGCTGCTGCTGCTAAGTCACTTCAGTCGTGTCCAACTCTGTGTGACCCCATAAATGGCAGCCCACCAGGCTCCCCCCGTCCCTGGGATTCTCCAGGCAAGAACACTGGAGTGGGTTGCCATTTCCTTCTCCAATGCAGGAAAGTGAAAAGTGAAAGTGAAGTCGCCCAGTCGTGTCCGACTCTTCGCGACCCCATGGACTGCAGCCTTCCAGGCTCCTCCGTCCATGGGATTTGCAAAAACATGAGTTTTCAGAGTAGCATCAGACATTTCCAGGGAACAGATACCCAGCCCCCAGCCACAGATGAGAGGGAACACTCTTTCTGCCATGGATAACAAAGAGACCTTAACAACAGCATAGCTAACTCATAGCAAGCGAGGAGACCTATGAAATCGAACAAGTGTTGCCAAGCCATGATAAAGTATCAGTTTTATCACTAAAAGTATATACCCAGTTATGGTTGTATCAGGCCTTCAAAATGAGATGCTTGGATGTGTTCTTCAAATCCCAAACGAACAATGGAGAAATGACCAGTGTGGTCAGGGCAAAATGCATAAACAAGAATGAACTGTGTATTTAAAGACACCACCCAGATGACATGTTCTAGAAACACTAGTGATCCTTCTACCGTTAGCATTCTTTCCCATGTAAAAACTCTTTGTAGCTCAGTCCCATTTTAAAGCATTTCAGTTCACGTGGTATCAGGTACGTCTTCCCCACCTATGTTGTCTTCCTCCTTGTTCTCCTCCTCCTCCTCTTCTGCCTGGTCACCCTGGCAACAGGATTTTCCCCCATCACTTTTTTCTTGCCTGGTGGGTTAGCATGCTGGTCAGGGGCAGCATCTTCAGCACTGTTTCCTCCTGCTGGAGCCTTATCTTGGTGAAGCCCAGCAGCATTGAAAGGCAGAGCAGCAAGTAGCATGGTTGACCTCAATATGACCGAAAATTCTAAAAATTACAGAAAGCTAACACAGTAGTTTGAAAAAAAAAAGAAAAGGTGTATAGTCAGTATAGACCATTTTAGATCTTTTTAATAACATCATTACAATTTTGTTTTGCCTCTCTAAACTTTTATTTTAAAATTAGAATGATATTTGTACATATATAGTTTTAAAAATTCAAGGCTTATAAAAATAGCAGGGCATCATCTCTTCTCATCTCACATCCAGTACCTAGCCTTTAGGGGCAGTCGATTTCAGTTCTTTCAGCTGTTCTGTTGTGCCTTCATTTTTCCAAGTCAGTTCTGCATTTTGTTGGCTTTTTATTTTAGACAGTAACTACTCACTTCCTTCTAAGAAAAATGAGGATTAGTCATCTTAATCTCTCTACCGCCTGCAAACGTTTATACATATTTCTTCTTCTCTATTCTTCCTTTTATAGGATATCAGGTTTGGGGGGGGTAAATTCTTTATTTAGTATTTAAATTTTTATGACTATGCAAATTTTTTTGCAGCTGTGTCACAAGATTCACTATGATCGTATTTCTTTTCTTATCCAACTTAATGTTTTCTCAAATAATTATCTGAGTTTGAAATTTTATGTACTTTGTGCCTATTCATTTGCAATTCTCTAACAAATATAAACTATAATATGGTTGGATACATCAGATAATCAGATAATCTCTTATTTCCTTTTTCTTCTTGGAGACAACCTTCTGCCTATGTAGAATACAGACCTTCAAATAATTCTCCTGTTTTTCAGTAATTGTTTTGTCCAGCTTTCAGTTTTGGCCTATGTTCCAAAGATCAGAGTCTGTGGTCCACCCTCTCCAGCGATGGTGAGAAGATCAGTTTTGGGGTGAGGCCACTTAAATGAACTTTCAACCAGTCATCTAGTTTCCAGCCGCACCCTGCATTTTTGTCTTCATCATGATTTTAATACCTGAATCTCTCCAGCATGAGTCATCTTGCTGCTGCTTTTTTTAAAAAAATTGTGGCAATGTGGTAAAATATACATAACAAAATTTATCATTTAAGTGTATAGTTCAGTGGCATTAAGTGTATTCACCTTATTGTGTAACCATTACCACTGTCCCTCATCTCTAGAGCTTTTATATCATCCCTAACTGAAACTCAGTACCTATTAACCCAGAAATACTCATTAACCACACCTACCCCCCCCGCCCCTCCCCCCCTCTAGCCCCTGGTGACCATTATTAAACTTTTTGTGTTTATCAGCTTGATGACTTCTTCCTTTCAGGTTTAGGCTTCACCTGTTTTGTTCTAGTTAGTTTAGTTACCTCTCTCCCATTGCCACATTTCTAGCATCCAGAATATTGTTGACTTCTCTTATTTTCTATTGTGTCCTTCCCCATTCTCATATCCTTATGAATTTTATGTTTCTAAAATGTCCTTTAACTTTTTAAGATGAGGTTTCAGGAAAGAGTCAAGGCCAGTCGTGCTTAACTGAAGGTCTGCTCCCCCCACACCGATTTCTTATTATTAGTTTTAAAATTTAGGTTTTTCTAAAATTAGGAATTTAAATACAAATATGTTAAATAAAGGCAGTTTTGTAGCTATGTTGGCTATAAAATTAAGCTTGATAGATAGGCTCCTTCTTATTGATGGTTCCCATAGTTGACAGGGGTTTGATCACTTGTACCTATTGCAATCCCATACTCTCCTCCAGCCAACATAAGATGGTTCTTTTGTGCTGAGACATGTTCTCTGCTACTGCAGCAGTTTTCATAGCAGTGAGAACCTGACCCTTCTGTGGGGAGTGATTTTGGGAGACAGACTATTACCTACAAATTCCCTTAGAAGTCTGTTACTCAAGGTGTAGTTGAGGTATTTCCTCCTCTCTACAACTTCTCTGAATGCCCTAGGCAGAACTAATTACTCCTTCTATGCCTTGACACTTGTGAATAATTCTGTTTTAATCTAACTAGGTTAGATCTGTCTAACTAGAAATCTACCTTACATTGATCTTTCTCCAACTTTTTTAGACCTAGTATTTCTTAAGGTTTGGAGAACGTTCCCACGTTTTGATACAGTTTTTGATCTATAATAAATAACTCTTTACCTAATGAATAAATAATTCATTTGGATTGGTTGAATTTCCTATTTTCTGGAAAGCATACTATCATCGTGCCCTGTACCACCAGTGTTCACGGAAAGCTATTCAGTGCTTTTTGCTTGATATTGAGAGTCAATTTTGTGTAGTGATTAGAAGTGAGGCCAGAATTTGTTGTTCAGTTGCTCAGTCGTGTCCGACTATGTGACCCTATGTACTGCAGCATGCCAGGCTTCCCTGTCCTTGACTATCTTCTGGAGCTTGCTCAAACTCATGTCCATTGAGTCAGTGATGCCATTCAACCATCTCATCCTCTGTTTTCCCCTTCTCCTCCTGCCTTCAGTCTCTCCCAGTATCAGGGTCTGATTTCTAATGAGTTGGCAAAGTATTGGAGCTTCCTTCAGCTTCAGCATCAGTCCTTCCAGTGAATATTCAGGACTGATTTCTTTAGGATTGACTGGTTGGATCTCCTTGCAGTCCAAGGGACTCTCAAGAGTCTTCTCCAGCACCACAGTTCAAAAGTATCAGTTCTTTGATGTTCAGCCTTCTTTCTGGTCCAACTCTCATGTCCATACTTGACTACTGGGAAAACCACAGCTTTGACTATATGGACCTTTGTTGGCAAAGTAATGGCCAGAATACCTAGGTTCAAAAAAAGTGGCCAGAATACCTAGATTCAGAAAAACAAGCAAGTTTATTTTTTTTCGGCCCTACTTGCATGGCATATGGGATCTTATATCCCAGCCAAGAAATAAGTGGAAGTAAGTGTGCCCCCTGCAGTGGAAACATAGAGTCTTAACCACTGGATCAGAAGTCCCCAGACAAGCAACTTCAGTCTTTCTCTGTTTGAGTTTACCTGTGAAATAGAGGTAATAGTAATAATAATATAATATAATGTTGTAAAGTTTAAATTAATGCATCTAAAGTGCTAGTTCAGTGCCTGCTGGCACATTGTTTTGTAGTCAGTCTTTTTCATTTTTCTGGGGACATTGCCTGCTATAATATCATTAGAACTTGATGAAAATCGACGATTTTTGACAGAAAATCAAAGTAAAAGAAATCTAGTTATTATTAAAATATACAGCTCTCTGAATTTTCTACATGTTCTGAAATTATTTCCATGGACAATAGTAGATTAAGACATATAGGTAAAGTGGAAGAAACAGTGTCTTCAGTATATGCCATATACCTACCAAAATACTGTATTTTAAAAATAAACTATAAATACCCAAAGTCTTTTAAACACATGGAAATATATTGAATAGCATTGTTAATGTTCATGTTCTTTTCTCACTAAAAAGAGTTTTATGCAGCCATAAGTTTGATGTTTGGCACAATTGTTGTCTTCTAATTTGAGAGCCTGCTCTGTTTATTTCTCTCTTCAGAGACTGTGTACTAAGGGGAGAGAAACCTCTATTCAGCAGTCATGAGAACACTTGCTCATGTGCTTAGGCATTGTGGATAACGGGAAAATAAGGCATAGCTGTTTTTCTTAAAGAACCATAATTTCTTTGTCAGTTCAGCAATATTAAAGTCAGATGTTCTGGCAGACTGTATTCCCACTATTTGACCCAGAATTCCATTTATAATGCTTTATAAATGTGGAATAAAACTGCACAAAGATTTATGTACAAGGTGTTCATTAAAATACTAATTATAAACGCAATAAAAAAAGATATGACTTTTGGTACATCCATTATATTTTCCAGACTTTCAGTTAGAGGCATGCTGTCACTTATATAATTAAAATTTTATTTTTTTAAAAAAAATCTGTTCTGGTGGATTTACATGGGAGGATGGATAGAGGGTTAGGTCAGTTGAATTGCTCAGTACATTAAAGGGAGTGATAAAGTGCTCAGGTCCACGTTAGAGCCCCTGTTCCACACTGATTGTAGGTATGTATGACTCTGGCAAGTTGGTTCTTTAAAATTCTGTAAACTTGTTTTTTGCAATGCAGGAGATCTGAGTTCGATCCCTGGGTTGGGAAGATACTCTGGAGAACGGAATGGCAACCCACTCTTGCCTGGGAAATGCCATGGATAGAGGAGCCTGGTGGGCCACAGCCCATGGGGTCACAGAGTTGGACACGACTGAGTGACTAACACACAAGTTTGTCACGAGGACTAAACAAAACTGTGCATACGTGCTCAGTTGCTTTGGTCCTGTCCGACTCTTTGTGACCCTATGGACTGTAGCCCGCCGTACTCCTCTGTCCATGGGATTCTCCAAGCAGGAATGCTGGAGTGGGTTGCCATGCCCTCCTCCAGAGGATCTTCCTGACCCAGGGATCGAACCTCCATCTCCTGTGACTCTTGCATTGAAGGCGGATTCTTTAGTGCTGAGCCACTGGGGAGGCCCAAATGAAACTGAATGTAACCTTTAAAAATAAAATAAATAGTATATCTTTGTGACTCTACTATTGTTTTCCCCTTCTTAATAGTTTTTCTCTGTAACCTGCCTCCTGTCAGTTTAAACCAGAAATGACAATATTTTGCTTGGTTTCATAACTCCCATTGCTTTGTAATAGCCATCTAGAGGTTTTTGTGGCTTTTGGCGACTTCTGCAGAGCTGTCACCTGTTACCTGTGTCAGCCAATTTTGAAAAAGGGGAAATAGCAGTACATGTGCCTTAGGTTTGCCATTTTGCTGTAAACCTTGTCTCTTTATACATATATTCTCTCTGTTCTCTTTTGGGTATCGGGTATTTTTTGTTCTTACCCCTTGTTTTGATGGGGAGTATCTTAGCTTCGTGATTAGCTGGGTTGTGAAGATCTTTTTTTGTACAGTTCTCCTGTGTATTCTTGCCACCTCTTTTTAATATCTTCTGCTTCTGTCAGGTCCGTACCATTTCTGTCCTTTATTGAGCCCATTTTTGCATGCTTTTGCCATGAAGTGATGGGACTGGATGCCATGATCTTAGTTTTCTGAATGTTGAGCTTTAAGCCAACTTTTTCACTCTCCTCTTTCACTTTTATCAAGAGGCTCTTCAGTTTTTCTTCGCTTTCTGTCATAAGGGTGGTGTCATTTGCATATCTGAGGTTGTTGATATTTCTCCCGGTAATCTTGATTCCAGTTTGTGCTTCTTCCAGCCCAGCATTTCTTGCGGATGTTGGCAATTTGATCTCTGCTACCTTTAATATGACCAAATACAAAGAAACTTTTCCATAAGGGATTATGGTGTCTTTTAGGGCAGGTAGATTATGACCAGAAAAAAACAACAGTTTTTTTGTTACTGTTAAATAGCATAAATTTAAATTCATGGTATTTAGTATAATTTATGTTCTAATAGCAGCCAGGAAATAACAACCAATAAATTATTACTGGTGATTAATGAAACATCCCTCAGCACATAGGCAAAACTGATTTTTACACTACTTGGGAGTTATGGACACTATGAAAAATTTTTACTTTTCTTGAT